>NC_026001.2:49486046-49632702 GCF_000442705.2 Elaeis guineensis | reverse complement strand
TCACACAGTGCATGTGATGCATGATGGACAGTCAGTCTATGATCCTTATTTGATAATGATCGAAGGCATTAAAGAGCTTAAAAGGCTCGACATGACCATGCATAAGGAATTGCTTATAGATTTGATCCTGCGATCCTTGATTAGTTTATATGGATAGTTTATGATAAACTATCATATGAAAGACCATCATGGCACTTTATCTGAATTGGTCAAAGTGTTGATAACAAAGGAACCTTGAAAGAGTTCGAAGTAAATACCTGGAGAGCCTAAAGAAACAAAGACACACCTAGAGTAGGTATGTCAAAATTATTTAATACTGTCCTTACAATTTTTTCTTCTCCTAGTTGAGTACAGACTCTAGTGTAAAGTCGATGGGAAGGTAGAGGGCTGAGGAAGTAACCTTTGAATTGGCTATAGGGTAACAGTTGCTGCTGCGGCCATGGATATCTGTCCTTTGCGATCGTCATTTGGATTTAGTTCTTAAAGACAATCTCTATCATTTGCGTATTGATGCATATGTAAACTTAATTGAGCAATCAGTAAATGTCATTGGATCTGAGAAATCCAAAATTGAGATAAAATTTAAAGTATGTGTTGAACCTATAGCTAAGTCATATTGAAGAAGAAATGATTAACAAACTGAAAAAATATGGGCTTAGGCTTATTGACTGTTGAGTCAAATCTAGTTTGTGCATCATCTCTTTGAGGAAATATGACCAAGCTGCTCTTATGGGATAAGAGAAAAAAGACCACTGAGATACTTATCCTGGTACACATTTGATGTATGTAGCCCATGTGATGTGCTAACCAAGGAGTTATCTCTACTTTGTATATGAGATACAAATCTAAAATTTTTGAAAAGTTCAAAGAATTCAGATGTAAGTAGAGAAACAAATCGAAAAATTTCTGAAAGTACTTTGATCGGATCGAGGATGCAATACCATTGAAAGAAATTTTTCGATTATCTCATAAAATGACATTATTTATATTGGACCCCTCTTAGTAAATCTTAGCTCAATAAGATAAGAAGAGTCATGGGACTATATGAGATATGATCTAGTCTATAATAAAATTCACTGATTTATTTATATTTCTTTAGGGACATACTTTATTTCTATAAAATTGGGTTCTCTCTAAACCCATTCCTACCATACTATATAAGATATGACATGGTGAGAACTGAATCTTGATTATTTTGAGATTCAAGAATGTCCAGCCTGTATCTAGGACAGCAAGTGGATATGTTAGATGATAGGTCTATAAAGTTCTTCCTAAAAGAGTTTAGGATATTACTTTTCGATGAGATTACAATGTGATTGTGACTCAATGCTATCTTTTTGAAAAACTGTTTAACCAAGATGAAGCAGTGGGAGGAAAGTTAAGCTCTAAAAGAATGTCTCTGAAGAGTAGGAAGCCTTGGGACCTTAAGAACATGTTAATCATGAGCCAGTAGACGTGTATTTCTCCTCCACCTCATACACATAGTAGGATCTTCTCGAAAGGTACTTGAGTATGCTTAATAAAAGATGTAGAGAAAATCGTTTCTCATAAAAGATAGGGAACATAGAGATGATCCCAGAACCTACAACGAGGCGATGTGAGACATCGACTCCAAGAAAGGATGTGAAATAGCTTTCCTGAGTAGAGATCTTTTGAAGATTTCTATATGAAATAGCCAATGGATTTCACTTCTTGTGATAGGTGATCACAAAGACCATAATACTCTTGGAGTTGGAACATTCATTTCAATGATATGATCAAATTGTTTAATCAGATATGAGGAATTATGGGTTTCAAAAAGATCAGTGAGAGTGTCTAATACTGATATCGATTAAAATATGGTTGAATATAGATTTCTCTATGAAAGACATAAAGTGAGCATCCTAAAGATCTATAGAGATAGATGCAATTGGATGCTTGTATTTTCATAGATAAAGTACAGAGATCGGATACTGAAAGCATTCAGTATAGAAATCTCGGAGAGGGGTCTGCTACCCTTTCAAGCATAGTCGTATGCCATAAAATACTTGAACTGATTATATCATGATTGTCACAAGTAGATATCAGTTGTATCCAGGCTGTAAGCGTTGGATTGCTGTGAAAACATCCTTAAGCTCTTAAGAAGAACTGAGGACATATTCGGAGATGGATCAAAGCTAAGAGTGGGAGGATACACCAATTCAGATTTGATGCCTGATGTTGATGGTAGAATGTCTACATCATAGATGTATTCCTATATCGATATCTTGGAAGAATTCCAAATAATCGATCAATAGAAGCTGAGTACACTGTAAATGTGTAGGATGCATTCTAGTTGTAATATTAGTTGCAAAATTAGTTGTCATACCATCAGATGTCATGACACTATACTGTAAAGACAATGGCACCATAGCCCTTACTAAGGAGCCTAGATCTCATCAGATATTCAAGCACATAGAACAGCAGAACACGCGACTACCTCGAGTAGAACTATATAGAGGTGCAGAGAGCAAACTCCACATGTGATATGGATGATCCACTGGTAAGTCCCTTGGCTAGCCTAAAACTATAGCCTGTCTTGTGAAGATAGGGCTTGGTACATGGCAGATTGGCTTTAGTGCAAGTGGAAGATTATTGGATATATATCCTAGAAGCCAATCTTGGTTGACACATTTTATATCTCTAGGACATGATTTTGTATTTATTGGATAGTTATATTACCATTCATGTCTATGTGTCCATGAATCATCTAAGGGATTAACAAGATGATGATACATATTCTCAAAGAATTAAGAATTTGAGGTATATGTCATTGATAGTTGATTCCTAAATTACTCCTGATCATAAGATCATCATGGAGATGGTGATTGATCCGAATAAATCAGTGTATGGATCGCTTTCTTCGAACAGATGGATCTCGAGTCTGTAGTGTAGAGATACTGGAGCGAGAGTGCAGATAGTTGTTAGAGAACAACTAGCACTGAGCGTGACCAACGCGAGAAGTCACATAAATATCTGCTCACTCGTTAGCGACTTTCTCGATGCTGCAGTTGTATAACTGGCCCTTTGACCTGAGATGACACTACTGCTTACAGTGAGGCTGCTGGAGTTTGATTGATACATCAACATGAGTCTCAAGGAGCTCTTATAGTGGATGTTGGCGATAGTTGGTCTACTGTAGGAGTGGGGTGTGCATCAAGATGGGATCTATCAACCCTAGCAGAAGAGAGTAGTCTTATAGGATTTAAGAGGCTGAGTCCTTAAGTCTATGATCATAGCAATGTGATTGATGGAAAAGAGTTTACATAGAATCACATAGGGACTTAAGCTGATTGAATCTATCATATGATCGATGTTGAGGTTTGACGATTAATCCATAACCTGCCATCTAGTCGAGACTCACGATAGAGGGACTGAATCACATGTTAACTATACTTAGAGGTTCATTTCAGTTCTACTGGATTGCCACTACATACTGCTAGATGTCACTAGTGGATTATGAGAGCTCACTAGGATTGTTCTGGATCAATAATCCTTGTTGAGTTAGAGTGGAATTATTCCGACCTATTGAAAAGAGTTTCAATGATATGATGATAGAGATCATTGTATGTCTCACTACCAGATAGAATTGAACCTTGAGGTCACACAACAAAGGGATTAGGCTTGGAATAAGTAATTGAGCTTATGAAGTATCAATTGGGTTTAGAGAAACTCATTAGGTTCATGGTAACCTTGCTAGTACATGGTTGGACCCAATTCCTCTTTCCATTGGGATTACTTATTTGATAAGTTAATTCTAACTTAATTACCTGCTAATAATCTCAATGAATAAGATTCATGAGACTTCAATTATTGAGTGTCTAAGGTTATGGATCACATAAATTAAGGGTGCAAGTCTCTTATGAATCTCCTTGATAGTTATTATGGGGTGCCACCTTGATTTGATCAATTTGGGCATGTCCATTGATTAGAGGGCCTTTTGTTTTTATATAAGGCATCTCTTAGGTGTGTTTTGGGATGTCTAATTGTGGGTGCAAGGGCTCCAATTATTGGTGCCTAATGGGCTTCCTAATGTAAGTTGGATAACTTAAGTTAATAGGAATCCTAATGCAAGTAGGACTTATATTATGAGATTGAATAGGATTCAATCCTTATGCCTATTTAAAGAGACCTCTCTTAAGGTCCCTAGAACATCCAAACTAGCAGTCCCTCACACCCAAAAGCTCTCCCCATGCCCTCTCTTCCTCCCCTTTTCTCTTTTTTTGGACGTTCTACATGCCCTTCCCTTGGGACGTGCATCCCAAGGTGTTCCATGCCCAAAAGAGTTTGGATGCCTCTTTCTTACTGGTTTCTAGCATTTGGTAGCAGCATATAGTATGGAGAAACTCTAGAGAAGGGAGAAGAAGAAGATCAAGGAGAAAGATCGAGTGTTGATCGCGATCCAGGCTTCACTCAGATTCAGCAGGCTGAATTTTGGAGATTTAAAATTTAGATTATAGAGGGCTATTTCAGGCTGATCCCGAGTAAATACTCATAGAGATCGAATACTTGTGTGGCTAATAGAGAACCTCGTCTCTTCCAAATCTAGATTTGAAGAAAGAAATTACGAAACAGGTATGTGATTTGATCACAATCTAAATTTCAGCATATATCAATTTTAGCATATGAAATAGATCCATGTGATTTTATATTTTTATGCATACAAAATTTAGATTAAAATTATTTTAATCTTATTCTCTGCTACGATATTTAGAAAATTAAATTTTGAAACACATATGCATGCTTCAAATCCCAAATTTCAACAATAACTGTATGTGGGATCGGACTTATCGATGAACAGATGGCCACTGATAAGACAAAGAATAAATGTTCGTGAATGTCTTCATAAGGTCTCATCATCTACATCATCCGATAAGTAGTGAAACGTATTATTTGTTCGATTTATACCCTAGAAGCCAATTGTTAGCTGACAGATTATGTATTTTCAGAGTCTAAACTTGTACTTGTAATCTTTTTATTATCAATAAAGAACTTTTTCATTCCAATCATGTATATGTGTCTATAATTTATCCTAGAAATTAACAAAGATGATTTTTGTATATTCTCAAAGAGTTAAAAGTTTGAGATATTATTAATTAATAGTTAATTTCTAAATACTCTCGATCAATAGATCATCACGGAGGATAGTGATCAATCTATTTAAGATTAGTGCATAGTTCACCTCCCTTGTGGGCAGATGAATCTTGGGTCTGCAGTAAAGAGATACTGAGGTGAAGATACAGATGATTGTTAGAGAATAACTTGCACTGAATGTGACCAATATGAGAACCACTTGGATGTTTACTTACTTGTCAGTGATCTTCTCGATGCTGCAGTGGTGTGAGTGATCCTTTGATCTGCGGTGTCATTGGCTATTCGCAGCGAGACTACTGAGTTTGACTGTATGTTCTCTTGATCCCTAGCCATTCGAATCCTTACTATGTATGTTAATTTCAGTAGGTTTAGATTCACTGTTTGGAGTAGGATGCACCTAGATGGAATCTATTGACATTGGTAGAAAAAGAGAAGTCCTATGTGATTTACGAGACTGAGTTCAAAAAGTTTTTGGTCAAAGCAAGTGTGAATACTGAAAAAAAATTTCACAAGATTCACAAATGAACTCGAGTCGAGCCAATCTAGCATATGACTGACGATAGGATCTGACAAGTTCTCCATGATCTCCATTAAGTCGGGGCTCACAATAGAAGGACTGAATTATACGATAACTACATCTGAAAGTTTGTACTTTCATTCTACTGGGTTATCACTATATACTGCTAGGTGTCATTGATGGATTGTGAGACTCGTCGGGCATCATCTTGATGATCGATGGCCCTCAAAGGGTAGAATTGAAAATATTTCAATCTATCGAAAAAAGTTTCAATGATATTGTGATAAAGATTATAATATATCTCACTACCAAATAAAATATAACCTATGGGGTCACACATTAAGGGATTTAATATCAAATTTATCAATTAAGCTTATATAGTTCCAATTGGGTTAGGGTTTATTGAAATTCTATAAGGTTTATGAGAACCATGCTAGCACATGGTTAAACCTAATTTTTCTCGAGACTTTGATTTAATCAAGTCTATAGCCTTGAACCTAACCTAAATCATTTGGATTTAATTGGACTCTTAATTGTGAGCCCAAGAGGATTTGATTTAGTCAATTAGTTGGCATATTTATCCTAACATTATCTCTTCTTTATCTCCTAATTATCTCTAAGTGTGCATGTAGAATAGTTGGAAGATTGGATGGCGCATCCTTTTCTTTTGGTAAATATTGGGTGCCATATCCTAGAGGGGCCCACCTCCTCTTATGTGTCATGGCATGGAGGAGAGAGAGTGGGGGCCACACCCCATCTCTTTTGGCTAGAGATTCTTCTGTGGGGTGCCAAGAGTTGGCACCCCAACTACCTGATAATTATTCCATAGATACCTCTTGTACATGCTTTAAGGGGCTGATTATATACCATTTATATTTGATTTTAATTAGCATAAATCAGATTAAAAAGGTAGAGAATTCTTATGAGATAAGGATCTACCTTTTTAAGATAATTGGGTTCTTAATATGTGTTAGGATAGTATTTATGTAAAGGGAGGTCTCTAAGGTTTCTTGTTAAAAGAATTTTCATCAACAAAAATTCCTCCTCTCCCTCTCCACACCTCCTCTCCTCCCTCTCTTCCTTTCCACACCCAAAAGTTGGGTGCTTTTCTTCTACATGCCCAAAAGTAGTGTTGGAGACTTAGAGATTGTAGATCAAAGAGAAGAAGAAGAAGGCTGCTGATCAAGGAGTTGATCCCACAGTCCAGATCAAAGAAGTTGATCAAAGTGTTCAAGGTTGAAGTTCTTCTTAGGAAGAAGAATCTTCTACGAGGAGAAAAAATTTCAAGATCAATCTTGATGGATACCCATAGAGGTCGGACAAATGTGCGGCTCAATCTTCTATGAATCCGAGATCATCAGAAGTAGTGAATATCTATCTGTATCAAGGTAATGAGATCAGATCTCATAAGTATTTTTAAATTTTAGATTATTGATATATGTTTTCTTCTGAACTTGGGTAGGTTTAGATTTGATATCTTGCATCTAAGGTTAAAGGGTTTAATCCATTTGATTTTTCGCTATCTATTTTCAAAATTTTGAAATCTATGCATGCTGCCTATTCGATTTTCTAACAGTGGTATCAGAGCCATATATTTTAAAAACACATATGATCTAATTTTTAGATTAGATCTAAAAGTATTAATGATTTAAAATTAATTTTATGCTGATATAAGGTTGTCCTAATATAGGGTTTATCCCCTATATTGCAAAGGTTGTCCTAGTACAAGATGATCGATTTTGAAAACTATTTTCGAAATAATTAAATCAAATCTTTTAGATCTGAAAATTAGCAAATGTGATATGTTTATTTTGAGTTTAGATCTAAAATTAGAATGATTAAAAATTCATATCAAATTGATAAAAGGTTGTCTTGATATGGGGTTTATCCCCTATATTGTAAAGATTGTCCTAGTTTGATGTGAATCAATTTTTAAAAAGATATTTTTGAAATATTTTAATTATTATTTTAGATCTGACTTTACATGTATTTGATATGTATAAATTTAGTTTTAGATCTGAAATTAATGTATATGTTATGCATATTTAATTTAGATTTGTAACTACATATATTTGATATATGAAACTAGGTTTAGATCTGAAACAGTTTCAAGATCATACGCCGTTAATTGCATGTAATAAAATATAATCTAAAAAATTATTTTTAGATTTGAAATTGTGTTGCTGCATGTGGGTATGGATTGAACAAATTAGATTTAAGTGAATAAATTATAATTAGCGTCTAATTGATTAGATCAGGCTAGAATCCGTTTTCGATTTTGAGCAGTTGATTGAACCTAATCGATGGATGATTAGGATTAGATCAAAGAGGCTCAAAGTTGACTTTAGCTATAGTTGGTCGCATCGATTCATATTTTGAAGTGAGTTGATTGACTCAAGACTAAATTTGGCTCAATGGTTCGGGTCCATTTCTATAGGTTAATCTAATCAATTTTAATCGATCAATTTGGTGTCTAAGGCAAGTATTTAAATGGTGGTTATTTAATTGATTCTATTGTCTGATCTGGTCAATTTTGAATGGTGTCTAAGGAAAGCAATGGGGGGATCCTATGTATCTTAACTTATCTGGCCATCTTAAGAGATTCAGTTTCGTGTTAGGTTACTTATTGACTCGAGTTCACCCATGCCAACTAGGATGGTTAGACATATTGATGTGCTGACCTGATTTAATCAGTCAGATATCAGATCTACTGATTTAGAAAAGACCTAAATCTAAATTTTCTCATTAAATATTAAGTCTAGAGGTTTTCGATCATTGTGAAGATGTGGATGCCTTCCTGACATTGATCGTTCTCGACTGATTACAGTGATTCGGTTGCATCGGAAAGGTACAACTACTCTATTAACATTTAATATCCCCAGATAGAGATGGGGTTGGACTCAATAACTGTTAGGTGAGGGTCCCAATGACGGCTTTGCACCCGCTGGTGAATGATGGGTCTGACTTAACTAAGGAATGTGTCAATAACTGTTAGGTGAGGCTACAGGACTTAGAGATCAAGCCTACTGCATCTTGCTTAGAAAAGCAATGGATAAAGTATTGTCTACTCATTGGTCTATGCTCATGAATAACTATTAGGTGAGGTGTGTATAGATTAATGGGACTGCAGTACCCACTTGAAATCGATCGTGTATAGGTTTTCGTTTCTCCATTCAAGGAGTATGGGAGATTCGAGGAAATAGTGGGAGCCTTTGTTTATTTTTAAAGTTCCTAGAATAAATAATTTTATAAGTATAAAATCTAACTAGAAACTGTTCTCTCTGTAGATAACCATGTTGAGTTCAAACCCTTTATCCCAAATTCTCGATACAAATAGGTTGACCGACACCAATTATAAAAACTGGCTTCAGAATCTAAGAATTGTTCTTAATTCCGAATAACTTATCCATGTCCTCGATCAAAAAGCACCTATGTTACCTGCTTGCCCATCCGCTGATCAACGAGCTGCACTTGAGAAGTGGATAGACGAAGATAACAAGGTGAAGTGCTATATCTTAGTATCCATGTCCAATGATCTTCAGCAACAGCATGAAGATATGAGGATTGTCAGAGAGATGCTGGTTCACCTGCAAGAGTTGTATGATAAATAAAGTCGCACGACTCACTTTGAGGTCTCTCAGAGACTTCTCAGAGTGAAGATACGTGCTAGGCAGTTCGTCAATGATCATTATTTGACAATAATCAAGGACATAGAGGAGCTTTAGAAGCTCAGAATGAACATGGATAAGGAACTACAGGTGGATCTGATCCTCCAGTCTCTTTTTGATTCATATGGGCAGTTCATCATGAACTACCATGTGAATAAGATTGATGTCACTTTGCTAGAGTTATTGAATATGTTGGTGACTACAGAGGGCAACTTGAAGAGTTCAAGAGGTACAGTTCTGACTATGGAGCGGGCTTGTTTCAAAAGGAAGTCTTCTTTCAAGAAGAACAAAAATCTCGTAAAGAAGCCAAAGAATGAGGCCCAGCCCAAGAAATAGATTTTGAGAAAGACCGATGACAAAGAAAAATATTTTTATTGCAACATCGAAGGCCATTGGAGAAGAAACTGTCCGGCCTACCTGACGACTGTTAAAAATAGGAAGAAGGATGGGCCTTTTGAAAGTATGTCTGAGTTGCTCGTTATTGAAACGAATCTAACAGTTTCCTCTTCTTCTAGTTGGGTTCTTGATTCTGGTTCAAGTGCTTATTTGTGCACTTCAATGTAGGATCTTGAAGAAGTTAAGAGGCTGATGGAAGGCAAGATTACTCTCTGGGTCGATAATGGAGCAAAGGTTGCTGCTGTGGCCATCGGGACCTACCCTCTGGACTATCGTTAGGATTTAGTTTGCTTTTGAAAGACCGTTACTATGTACCTGTAGCTAGTAAAAATTTGATTTCTATCTCTATGCTGGCACAAGATAATTATAATTTTTATTTCAATAAAGATATGTATTCTATTTATTTTGAAAATAAACTTGTGGTACATGCTTTCTTGATTGACGGTCTTTACCATTTGCATACGAATGCAAGTATAAACATTAACGAGCAAATAGTGAATGCTATAGGATCTAAGAGATTTAGAGATAGGATCAGCCAAAAGTATCTATGGCACCTTAGGCTAGGCCATATTGGAGAGGACAAACTCAACAAACTGAAAAAAGATGGTCTTCTTGGACTATTGACTTCTGAGTCTTATCTAATCTGTGAATCGTGTCTTCAAGAAAAAATGGCCAAGTTGCCCTTTATAGAATAAAGAGAAAGGGTCACTGAGATATTAGCCCTGGTATACACTGATATGTGTGGTCAATTTGATGTACAAGCCAGGGGTGGCTATATCTACTTCATAACCTTTATCGATAATTATTCACGGTATGGGTTCATGTATCTGATGCACCAAAAGTTTGAAGCCTTTGAAAAGTTCATAGAGTTCAGACATGAAGTAGAAAAACAGATCAAAAAATCTATAAAGGTTCTTCGATAAGATCGAGGAGGCGAATACCTTAGTGGAGAATTTCAGGCCTATCTCAAAGATAATGATATAGTCTCATAGTAGACACCTCCAGGAATACTTCAGCTCAATGGGATATCTGAGAGGAGGAATCAGATCCTATTAGATATGGTCCGATCCATGATGAACTTCACAGGTCTTCCTAATTTCCTCTGGGGACATGCTTTGCTTATTGCGATTCATCTTTTGAATCAGGTTCCCTCTAAATCCGTTCCTATCACACCATATGAGTTATGGCATGGTAAGAAGTTATCTCTTGGATACCTTAAGATTTGGGGATGTCCAGCCCATGTGATACGACAGTAGGCAGACAAGTTAGAGGCTAGGTCCTTTAGGACTCGTTTTATAGGATATCCCAAAGAAACTATTGGATACTACTTCTATCTTTTCGAGGATCACAATGTGATTATAAGCCGTCATGCTGTCTTCTTGAAATAGGAGTTTATCTAAGATGGAGACAGTGGTAGAAAGATTGAGCTTGAAGAGAAAGTCTCTGAAGAGCATCGAGTCCAAGAATCTAAATCCAGTAATGAGCCAGTAGATGTGATATCTTCTCCATCTCATAAATCAAGTAGGATCTCTCATCCTCCTAAAAGATACTTAGATATTTTTACAGAAGATTTAGAGGAAGCGTTCCTTGTGGGAGATAGGGACATTAAGAATGATCCCAAAACCTACGATGAGGCAATGTTAGATGTAGACTCCCGAAAAATGGATGGAAGCAATGAAGTCAGAAATTGACTCCATACATTCCAGTCAGATTTGATCCTTAGTAGATCCACTTGAAGGTATTGTCCTTATTGGATGTAAATGAATTTATAAAAGGAAGATTGGGTCGGATGGTTAGGTAGAGACCTATAAGGCAAGGCTAGTTGCGAAAAGTTATAATCAACGTGAAGGCATTGACTATCATAAAACTTTTTCACCTGTAGTCATGCTGAAATCCATCCGTACTCTGCTTACCATAGCAGCATTTCATGATTATAAAATTTAGTAGATGGATGTAAAAACTACTTTTCTAAATAAATATCTTGAGGAAGATATCTATATAGTGTAGCTTTTGGATTTCACGTCCAGTGATAGTGATCACAAGATCTGCAAACTGCAAAGGTTTATATATGGACTCAAACAAGCATCTTAGAGTTGGAACACTCACTTCAATGATGTGATCAAAATATTTGATTTCATCAAAATCGAGAAGAAGCCGTGTGTGTACAAAAAGATCAGTGGGAGCACTATCACATTCTTCGTATTGTACGTGGATGATATCCTCCTGATTGGGAATGATATTCTCATGTTGACGTCGGTCAAAGTATGGTTGTTGAAAGAGTTCGCTATAAAAGACCTAGGAGAAGCTTCCTATATTCTTGGTATAAAGATCTATAGAGATAGATCCAAGAGAATGATAGGACTCTTATAGCATATATACATAGAGGAGGTGTTGAAGAGGTTCAGCATGGAAAACTCTAAGAGGGGTCTTTTGTCCCTTAGATATGGCATTCATCTCTCCAAGAAGATATGTCCTGACACACATGAGAAGATCCAGCACATGAGCAAGATCCCTTATGCTTCGATAATAGGAATCTCATGTATGCCATATTATGTACACACCCTGATATAGCACTTGCAGTGAGTGTCACGAGTAGATATCAGGTGAATCTAGATGAAGAATATTGGATTGCTATTAAAAATATCCTTTAGTACTTGAGAAGGACTAAGGATTTGATGTTGATTTTTGGTGGAGGATCGGAACTAAAAGTTAAGAGATATACTGATTCAGACTTTATAACTGATGTCGATTATAGAAAGTCTACATCGGAGTGTATCTTCTTGTGTAATAGTGGTGTGATTAGCTAAAAAAAATTCAAGCAACCAATCATTGCAGATTCAACCATGAAAGTCGAGTACATCGCTGTCTCTGAAGCTGTTAAGGAAGTTTTTTTGATTCAAGAAGTTCATTGTGGAGTTAGGTGTGATGCCATCAGATGCCATTGTATTGCATTGCGACAATAATGGTGCTATAGCCCTTGCTAAAGAGTCCAAATCTCACCAGAAGTCCAAGCATATAGAGCGGCAGTTTCACATCATACGCGAATACCTCGAGAAAAAGTTTGTCGAGGTGCAAAGAGTCAACTTCACACTGAATATGGTGGACCCGCTAACGAAACCTCTCCACCAGTAGAAGATCGAAGCTCACCTTGAGAAGATGGATCTTAGGTATGTGGCCAATTGGCTTTAGGTCAAGCGGGAGTTTGTTAGATTTATGTCCTAGAAATCAATTGTTGGCCAACACATTTTGTATTTTCAGAGCCTAAACTTGTACTTGTAATCTTTTTATTATCAATAAAGGACTTTTTCATTCCAATCATATATATGTGCATGATTTATTTTAGAAATTAACAAAGATGATTTTTATATATTTTTAGAGAGTTAAGAATTTGAGACATACATTAATTAGTGATTAATTTCTAAATACTCCCGATCAACGGATCATCATGGAGGACAGTTATCAATCTATTTGAGATCAGTGCATGGTTCACCTCTCTTATGGGCAGATGAGTCTTAGATTTGCAGTGTAGAAATACTGGGATGAAGATGCGGATGGTTGTTAGAGAATAACTTGCACTGAGCGTGACCAACACGAGAACCACATGGATGTCTACTCACTTGTCAGTGGTCTTCTCGATGCTGTAGTGATGTGAGTGATCTTTTGACCTACGGGATCATTGGCTATTCATAGCAAGGCTACTGGATTTGACTATACATTCCCTTGGTCCCTAACCATTCGAATTTTTGCTGTGTATGTTGGCTTCAGTAGGTTCAGGTTCACTGTTTGAAGTAGGATGCATCTAGATAGAATTTATCGATCTTGATAGAAAAAAAGAAGTCCTATGCGATTTACAAGACTGAGTTTAGAAAGCCTTTGATCAAAGTGAGTGTGAATACTGAAAAAGAGTTTCCACAGAATTCACAAATGAACTCGAGTCGAGCCAATCTAGCATATGATTGATGATGGGGTCTGACGAGTTCTCCATGACCTCTGTCAAGTCGAGGCTCACGATAGAAGAACTGAATCATACGATAACTGTACCTAGAGATTCATACTTTCGTTCTATTAAGTTTCATTACATACTGCTAAATATCACTGGTGGATTGTGAGACTCATCGGACGTCATCTTGATGATCAATAGCCTTCGAAGGATAGAATTGAAAATATTTCAATCCATCGAAAAGAGTTTCGATGATATTGTGATGAAGATCATAATATATCTCACTACTAGATAGAATGGAATCATGGGGCTACACATTAAGGAATTTAATCTCAAATTTATCAATTGGGCTTATGAAGTTTCAATTGGATTAGGATTTATTAAAATCTTATTAGGTTTATGAGAATCATACTGGCACACGGTTAAACCTAATTCTTCTCAAGACTTTGATTTGATCAAGTCTATAGCTTTGAACCTAACCTAAATCTATTTGGATTTAATTAGATACTTAATTATGAGTCCAAGATGATTTGATTAAGTCAATTAGTTGGCATAATTATCCTAACATTATCTCTTCTTTATCTCCTAATTATCTCTAAGTGTGCATGTGAAATAGTTGGAAAATTGGATGGCGCATCCCTTTTCTTTTGGTAAATATTGGGCGCCATATCCTAGAGGGGCCCACCCCTCTTATGTGTCATGGCATGAAGGAGAGAGAGTGGGGGCCACACCCCATCTCTTTTGGCTAGAGATCCTTTTGTGGGGGCCAACTCTTGGCGCCCAACTACCTGACAAGTATTCTATGGATGCCTTTTGTACATGCTTTAAAAGGCTGATTATATACCATTTATATCTGATTTTAATTGGCATAAATCAGATTAAAAAGATAGAGAATTCTTATGAGATAACGATCTACCTTTTTAAGATAATTGGATTCTTAATGTGTTAGGATAGTATTTATATAAAGAGAGGTCTCTAGGGTTTCTTGTTAATAGAATTTTTATCAACAAAAATTCTTCTCTCTCACTCTCCATGCCTCCTCTCCTCTCTCTCTTCCTTTCCACGCCCAAAGGTTGGGTGTCTCTCTTCCACACATCCAAAAGTAGTGTTAGAGACTTAGAGATTGTAGATCAAGGAGAAGAAGAAGAAGACTGCTGATCAAGAAGTTGATCCCACAGTCCAGATCAAAGAAGTTGATTAAAGTGTTCAAAGTTGAAGTTCTTCTTGGGAAGAAGAATCTTCTATGAAGAGAAAGAAGTTCGAGATCGATGTCGGTGGATATCCGTAGAGGTCGGACATGTATGTGGCTCAATCTTCTACGAATCCGAGATCATCAGAAGCGGTGAATATCTACCCACATCATGGTAGTGAGATCTGATCTCATAAGTATTTTTAAATTTTAGATTATTGATATGTTTCTCCTGGACTTGGGTAAGTTTAGATTTGATATCTTGCATGTGGGGTTAAAGGGTTTAATCTATTTGATTTTTCGTTGTCTGTTTTTAAAGTTTTGAAATCTACACATGCTGCCTATCCGATTTTTTAACATCATGAAGCCAATGAAATCTCAATGAAGACCCCAACAATATCACCTCTGATGATCTAATCCCAAGCAACTCCTCATAGAGATTTGACCAAATGATCTATGTAGTATCGATAATAGCTGGCCCATGCACTCGTAATCCAAGGGGAACAGCAACGTCCTACAACGTGATCATCGTCTCTTCGATGTGAAGGTGAAAAGTATGAGTCTCCTAACACCATCACTCTACCATAACTGTAATGAGTGCCCAATCTAGCTGTATGTAACAAACTCTAAAAATTTCATAAAAATCAGCCAAATGAAGATACTCTACAATCCTCTGATATGGCCACCAGGCGTGCATCACGGTGGAGCCTCTGTGTCTACAGCGTAGGGGCCCCATGTCCTCCCCAGAATGTATATTGTCACTACGGTGTCGAGTTTGGAGATAGAGCATGGTAGGGTCAATCGGCCTCGAATGCATGTCGAAGTCTGAATCAGCCATGTTTGAGGTGCAAAATGTAAAATAAGTGTACGACAAAGATAGTAAGAATATTAAATAGTCAATATTAACAATATGGTCATTTCGTACATTTTTTCAAGCATTTACATGATATGATTACATAGTCAGAATAGTTTAAAAAGAACACAAGCATTACATAAAGATAGTCCACATGAAAAGTAGAGATAAATCAGTGCCGTTGGGGATATCTATGTCGATTATGCCCTATCTCCTTGCACAATCCACACCGTACAATATTTTAATGCTCCATTGTATTAATATCATTTTAAATCCTCCTTGACTATGGATGTCGCTTTTCTTGTCTTCTTGTGGATGGATGTGGTATCAGTCTCGGTGCAGTCTACTCAGGTCAATAATGTAGATTCTCTGGAGGATGGAATGTAAATGCATATGACTACTCATAATGTGCAATAGTATAACGGTCATCAACGAACTGCTTCCAATCTAAGTTCTCGCTGGCACAAACAGCAAACAAATGGGAGCATGGATAATGCAGTAACTGCCACTTCCTACATGTGCATGTGCGTGCCTCTAAGTCGATTGTTTGTATATAATCAGGTTCATTGGGGCTATAATACCTTCGTCTCAATTGAATCTCATACAAATCAGATTGGTTATTATACTTAATCACACAATGCTCCCTAGACTTCAGCTACTGTCTATTTAACTTTCATCTAATCTTATTTGTGAATATCCTGTCGGCCTCCCTTCTTCATGCTGCAATTGCACATCTGGCACTGAACCACTTCGACAAGCGTTCGAAGGAAAGACGAACAAGAGCGGTAATGGGCAATGAACAAGCCCCCTTCAATACCTTATTGAAGCTTTCAGATAGATTGGAATTCATTATTTCATACCTACATCCACCTATGTCATGCACCTGCACCTATTTACTCAGATCATCAAGTGGATATGTTTTATAGATATTGGAAGCAATTGGGTCATGTTCTTTCAATGTGTTGCATGCTTCGATCAAACTTTCAGGATTGATTTTGCTTTGTAGTTTGATGAAAATAAACTAAAAATACAGCATCATAGAATCAATAATTTAAGTTAGCCTCAATATGTCTAAGAAATTATCTATGATATCCATATGGTGCTGTCCATCCAACAGATTCATCTGAAACAGCAGTTAATATTCCTTTATACGGTCTGAAATTATGCCAATCCCCATACGATCACGTGCCACATAATAGTGAAAACATCATAAAAATCATGATCAATTACTATGATTTTCGCCTTCACAAATGGCAAATGCTAGAAGATAGATACTTCCATTTCCATCCCTTTCCACAGCTATCATGAGAGTACCCTTATATCGACCGTATAGATGCACTGCATCGATACTAATCAGTGGACGATAGAACTGGAAGCCCTGAACCATGGACCAAATGTCCAAAAAACTCAATGGAACACCTCTTTGTTTGCCTTTGTTGTAGAAAATTTTATAAAATCTACCACGGTCCCTTCGTTGGCATGATGAATTGTAGCTAGCCAAGAATCCAATGCATTATAGGACTCTGTCCAATCTCCAAACTACTCATTCATAACAAGTTGTTTAGCTATCTACGTCTTTCTGTAAGATATCTCGCATTGTCATGCATCACATACATAAGCCTGGCAGGTAGATATAGATATGGATATCTCTGCTCTAAATGATCCTCTAATGACATCGGCAATCATGCATGCATCAAGTTATGGATGATCTCACATCACATCTATATTTAAGCATATGTGTGACTCTTTATATACCGTAATCTCCCATCATTGTATCTTGATCCGAAAGAATACATGGGATGCCAACTACAAGTATCAGACTATTTACACACGATGCTTCATTTAACTCTATCTGACTCGATGAGTTTGAAAGGATGGTAGGTGTGAATGGCAAATTATTTCATGACATGTTGGACTTATTCTTTCGACCCAAATACCATTCTTTTTCTTAATTCTTCATTCCCACTAAAGAATGGATGTTTTGGCAAAGCTCCATGGGATGCGGCTTCATCATCATCGGATGCATCAACTAGCCCGAATTCAAGAACAAGGGATACCTCATGTGGTGGGACATCCTCTTCTGTACTAGATTCTCCACTATCACTGCCATCAGACTCTGCATCATCATCCTCATCTTCATCATCAGTAGGATTAGGATCATAACTAACAGCGACTTCATTTTCAAATAAAGTTGTCTCAGCCATTACAGTTCTCAATCCTCCTAGTTCGGTATGTGTTGTATGTGGCTGATTAAGTGATACAGGATCGTAAGATTCATGCTCACGTGCTCCACGGTAGCTACCACATAATTAGGACCAGCATCCATATCATCAAATATAGTGTTATATGAATATTGATATGCAGACTTTGTACCTACCATGTACTGAGGACTATCAGTCACGGATGCTGCTGATCCATCAATGGTACATACAGGGGTGCCCCGTACTGATATCCAGCTTCATCGGTCATTGGAGCTGCATTAGGTAGAGAACCACCTATCTCCGACTGTGCAAGTGAGGTAGATATAGCTTGAGATACACTAACATGCTGCTCGCCATCGTCTGAAACTCCTACTACTGTCGGCTCAATAAAAATTTCAACTGCTAAAAAAATCTCCTCTGATGGGATGCTCAAGATCAGCAGAATTCCATCGAAGTCGGAGAAGCTAGAGCTGGGATGACCGCGGCCGCCACCGAGACCTACAAAGAAAGTCTAAACCAGAGTTGGAGGTGCTCCGGCAAGATCCTCCAATGCTCAAGTCAGTACTCTGCTTCAACAGAAATGGAGTACTCGAGCAGAAATTTTGGCAGAGTTTCGAGATAGAGTTATCAGCTTAGAGAAGAACGTGTCTGGGGGTTTTTTATTTATAGATGGAGGGCGTAACTGACTGACAGCGATGTCTGTAACCATCTGGTAGTGGATCGCTCAGAGCCGCATGGAGTTTGTTATGGAGAGTAGTGGCGTTAGGGGTCGTTCAGGGCCACATGGAGCTCGTTGCGGAGAGTGGAGTGGTGTCCGTTGTCGGGACTTGCCAGAGAGTGGTGGAGCTGTATGAAATTGTTGCAGGGAGCGGAGTAGGAGGGCGGCTCTTGTCGTGACTTGTCAGAGAGCTCTGATCCATCGGCTGGAGCTCGGCTGGGACATCTGATGGAGCGGAATGGCTCTCTGTTGTTGGTCTGGGAGAAGCTCGGATATCCCCGAAGCTGCTGATGAGTCTACTGTTGTCGGGTGGCTTAGGCGCTGATACTATGGGTGGGAGTCACCTACTGCAGAAGCTTGGATAGAAACTTTCCATTGGCGAAGCCCGGTAGAAATCCGATTGTGGGAGATGTCTGTCTGGGATTCGTCCGATGTGAAAACTCGTCTGAAGATGATCCATTGGGGAAGTTCAATTTTATGAAAGATCTGATGGAGGGTCGACCGGTGATGGACTTCGGATGGCGTTGGGGAGGTTCGGCAGACATCGGAGGTGATCGGTCGTAGTAGGAATCCAGCTGTCGAAGCCCGATCGTTGTAGGAGCTCATCCAATATCCAACCGCTATAGAAGTTCGGTCGAAGTCTGGTTCTTGTAGAAGGCTGAAAGGAGACCGCTTATTGTAGAAGCAAGATCGAAGGTCAGTTGTCGTGGGACCCGACTACAAAGAAGCTCGACTGAAGTCTACCTGTAATGGAAGTTCAGAAGGAATATGTTTACAGCGGAGGCTCGGATGGGATTTGCTTACAGTAGGGATCCGAGGTAGGCCATCCGCTGTAAGGGTTCGGAGTAGACTGCTCGCAGTAGGAGTTCGGGGCAGACCACTCGTAGCGAAAGTTCGGAGTAGGCCGCTCGCGGTAGAAGTTCGGCTATCGCAGGAGCTCGACTGGAATCTTAAAGGCGGTCGACTGCCGTAGAAACGTGGAAAGAGCCTGGTTACTATAGAAATCTCATTGTCGGGGAAGCTCGAATGCTGACGAAGCCTGAAAGAAATTCGGGGGTAGTCGATTGCTGTAGAAGGACGGCTAACAGTGAAGCTTAGAGGGCCTTTGGGGCGGTCCGATGGGTGAACACTGAGGCCCATCGTTGAAGAAGTCCGGACAGTCGAGGGAGTTCGGAGAGGCATCACGTACAAGGTCGGGAGCTGGAGGAGCCCCGAATGATCAGTCCTCTGCAGACTTCGGTCGGGGGGGCACTTTATACCCAACATCAGTCCCCCTACTTTCGAGTTCGGATTCCGAACGAAGGAAGTACAGAGAATTTCTCACGATCGAAGCTGCTCTCCTCGATTTTTGTACTCAGCGGTCGCCTGATATTTTGACGCTCGGTACGCTGGTATTGGAGTCTTTTCGAAAAAGGCTTCTCTTTTTTGGAATTTCAGCCGAAATGCAGTCTCAGGTATGGTGCCATAATGGTTTTACTAATTGTCGCCACCTCTAGCCGCTTGCCACGGTGAGTGGGCCATGCGACGATCGTGGACTGGTCTGAGGAGTCTTGCAGTCATTATTGCACCAGCTCTCATTGCTTATTTAAACCTGCCTCCCCCCCTTTTTGGATCTCACTTTGTACGGGAGCTTCTTCAGTCTTCCCTTCCTTGCCTTATGCATCTGTCGAGTCATCCTCATCTCTGTACCCTCGCATTCATCAGACCAGCTTGGGTTAGCCTCAAAGCTTTCTCTGCTTCTGCGGCCCCGTTTGTAAATGGCACTGGCCTTCCTTTGTTGCTGATATGGGCATGGATGCGGCTCTGATGTTAGCCCAGAGCCTGAAAGTCCACGAGCAGGAAGATGCTGCAACCTCTGGGTTGGCGAAGAAGGTGAGGGTAGAAGAGACAAATCTGGCCGTGTTTCGCCTTGACGGCCCAGAGCCCGTGCTTATGCCACATCTTCGATCGCGAGGGCTTCCTAGTGCGCGTCACCGTGAGGAGAAACCTGACCTCAGGAAGAAGGTCATGCCTGCCGTCACTGTGAGGGGGAACCTGACCTCAGAAAGAAGGTCATGCCCACCATCATTGTGAGGCAGCAGAAGCCATGGCACGATAAAGACGGCGTCTACATGTACTTCAAAGATAATGCTGGAGTAATCGCCGATCATGCCCGCCGTCATCATGGCGTCTACGTGTACCTCGAAAATAATGCTGGAGCAATCGTCGGTCCGAGAGGGGGACTGGAAGAAGAAGCCAAGTACTTGAAGTAATTCTCGACGATGGCTGGAATCGGAGTTCGAAGTCCGATGGAGCTGAGCTTCCTTAGAGCTGTTTATTTTGTATATGTGTTTTTGTTGTTTGCTTTTTTTTTGGCCTTTAAGGCTTTATAATGCATACTTCACCAATAAAATGTGAATGAAATCGTTTATTACCTCGCCCATTCTGGTATTGAATGGTTGTTTACCAAACTCCATTTGTCTTCCATCTTGTTTGGCATCGACGTAGTTTGTAGTCCCTTGTTGATTCTTGTGTTGATTCATCGTTCACCGAACTTCTTCTGTCTTCCATCTTATTCGTTGCCGACGTAGTTTGAAGGTTCCTGATTGCTGTCATGTCGATTTATCCTTAGGGACTAGAGATTTTCTATAAGGATTTTCTCTCTCGTCGGGACGAGGTCCCTTGTGCCTTTGGTGTGGTTTGTTTTCGCCTATCGCCGGTGTAGTTCGTCGCTTTTCTTTTCATCTTCCTTTTTTCTCTGTATTTGAGTGAGGGTCTTCCCTCCGCTCTTAACGGGGCTGCAAGAGTGCGGAGGAGCCATTGAGGAAGCTTTCCTCCTTGTCGATCAATCGAGTTTTTGTTTGCATCGGGATGAGGTCCTCCCCTCGTTCCCTACAGTCAATTTCAGCTCGTGTCAGGATGAGGTTCTCCTCCCATTCCTGACAAGGATGTGGGGGCACATAAGGGCCGTTGTGAGGGTCTCTCCCTCCATCCGGTCTTTAGAAAATCGGGCCTTCGACTTTGCCCATGTTAGGATGAGGTTCTCCTCCTGTTCCTAACAAAGCTGTGGGGGCACATAAGGGCCATTGTAAGGGCCTCTCCCCCATCCGATCTTTAAGAAATTGGGCCTTCGACTTTGCTCATGTTAGGATGAGATTCTCCTCTGTTCCTAACAAGGCTGTGGGGGCACATAAGGGCCGTTGTAAGGACCTCTCCCCCCATCCGGTCTTTAGAAAATCGAGCCTTCAACTTTGCTCATGTTAGGATGAGGTTCTCCTTCTGTTCCTAACAAGGCTGTGGGGGCACATAAGGGCCGTTGTAAGGGCCTCTCCTCCATCCAGTCCTTAGAAAATTGGACCTTCGACTTTGCTCATATTAGGATGAGATTCTCCTCATGTTCCTAACAAGACTGTGGGGGCACATAAGGGCCCTTGTAAGGGCCTCTCCTCCCATCCGATCTTTAGAAAATCGGGCCTTCGACTTTGTCCATGTTAAGACGAGGTTCTCCTCCTGTTCCTAACAAGGCTGTAGGGGCACATAAGGACCGTTGTAAGGGCCTCTCTTCCCATCCGTCTTTAGAAAATTGAGCCTTCGACTTTGCTCATGTTAGGATGAGGTTCTCCTCCTGTTCCTAACAAGCTTAACTCTGATTGCATGGGAGAGTTTTTCCAGTCGTTATAAACTCATGCTGAAAGAAAAATATGTGAATATGATACTTTTATTTAAGGCGAAACTATTGGTAATACATTCATAGATTTTTCGAGTTTCACGATCGCGGGAGCTCTGCTCCTCCAAGCTCTTTTAAATAGTAGGTTTCGGGCCGGACTACCTCCTTGATTTTGTATGGGCCTTCCCAGTTTGGGGCAAGTTTCTCCTGATTCTGAGGTTATGAGAAAGCAGCTCGCCATAACACCAGGTCCCTCGCTCTGAAGACTTTGCTTTTGACCCGGGAGTTGTAGTAGCGGGCTACTTTCTATTTGTAGGCCGCCATCCAACTTGAGCCGTCTCCCACTTTTCTTCTAACAGGTCAAGGTTGGCCTTGAGATCCTGTGGGTTGCACTGTTCGTCGAACGTCACGACTCATGCTGACAGAAGCTTGAGTTCTATTGGGATCACGGCCTCTATACCGAAACCTAAAGCAAAGGGGGTCTCCCCCGTGGGCAATTTCTGAGTAGTCCGGTATGCCCACAACACATGATAGAGCTCGTCAGCCCAAGCTCCCTTTGCTTTTTCAAGTCTCGCTTTGATGCCCTGCAACAGAGTCCGATTGGTTACCTTGGCTTCACCATTTGCCTAAGGATGGGCCACCGAAGTGAAGCTGTGGGAGATGTTTAGGTCTTCACAAAATTCAGCAAACTTTGCTCCAGCGAATTGTCGTCCATTATCAGTGATGAGGGTTCTGGGTAAGCCGAACCTGCAGACAATCGACTTCTGGACGAAGTCCCGCACTTTGGCTTCCGTGATTTTTGCCAAGGGTTCAGCTTCGACCCACTTGGTGAAATAGTCTATTGCCACCAGGAGGAACTTCCGCTGTCCTGATGCCATGGAAAAGGGTCCAAGGATATCCATCCCCCACTACACGAATGGCCAGGGGCACTCAACGGTGCCAGTTCAGAGGCAGGTTGCCTTTGTATATTGGCATATCTCTGACACCGGTCACATCTTTGGACATATTCGACGGAGTCATGGTATATGGTAGGCCAGTAATAACCTTGTCGGAGCAGCTTATGGGATAAAGACTTGGCCCCCAGGTGATTTCCACAGACTCCCTCATGTACCTCCCTCAAGGCAAAGTCGGCTTCGGAAGGTCGGAGATATTTTAAGAGGGGCAAGGAGTACGATCTCTTGTATAGCTTGCCTTCGTAGAGATATATCAGGAGGCTTGATTCTTAAGCTTCCGAGCCTCTTTTGCATCAGGAGGAAGAACCCCATCCTTGAGGTATGCAACTAGCGGGTCGATCCAACTGGGTTCATAGCTGATCTCCATCATAGACTACGATTCTTCCGTGCTTGGATGCTTCAGAACCTCGAAGAAGACTTCTTTAGGCAGTTCGGTCGGAGCCAGCATAGCCAACTTGGAAAGAAGGTCGGCCCTGGTATTTTTCGATCTCGGGATCTGCCTGATGTCGAAGTTGCCGAAGGTAGGGATGATCTCCCTTACCCTCTCGAGATATCTAGCCATACTGTCCTCCCGAGCCTCGTAATTCCCACTGACCTGTCCTACTACTAATTGAGAATCACTGTAGGCTTGAAGCCGATCTACTTCTAATTCTTTGGCAACTTTTATTCCTGCAATCAGAGCTTCATATTCTGCTCCATTATTTATTGTGGGGAACTTGAAGCGCAGGGCATACTCCACGACAATCCCATCTGAATTGACCAAAATCAGGCCCACGCCTGCGTCTGACATGTTGGAGGAACCATCCACGTAGAGGGCCTAAGAACCATCAGGGAGATTGGCTCTTTCCTCTGGAAAGTTCGGCCGGAGCCCTGGATTATCGGCTTCATCTTGTCCAAGCTCGGCCTCCTCTGGGATAGTGCATTCCACCATGAAGTCCGCTAATATTTGGGCTTTGATCGCTGGCCAAGGTCGATAGTTGATGTCGAACTCCGTGAGCTCGACCGCCCATTTCGCGATTCTTCTGGAGGCATCTGCTCGATGCAGAACCGCCTTGATCGGCTGGTCGGTGAGCAGCATTATGGTGTGTCCTTGAAAGTAAGGTTGGAGCCTTCGAACTGCAATCAACAAGGCATAAGTTAGTTTCTCTAACTTAGTATACCTGGTTTCGACGTCTCTCAATACTCGGCTTATGTAGTAGATCGGCCGTTGAATTTTTGCTTCTTCCTTAATCAGAACTGCAGCGAGGGCCACAGGGAAAACTGCCAGGTATAGGAACAGTTCCTCTCCAGGCTCAGGCTTTGCCAATAATGGTGATGAGCCGAGGTAGGTCTTCAGCTCCTCGAATGCCTGCTGACATCCAACGGTCCAACAGAAGTTCTTGGGCTGCTTGAGGGTTTGAAAGAAAGGTAAGCATCGCTCGATCGATCTCGAGATGAAGCGATTTAGAGCTGCTACTTTCTCGGTGAGGCGCTGAACCTCCTTTATCGACCTCGGGGTGGTCATGTCCTGGATGGCGCAATCTTTTTCAGGTTTGCCTCGATCCCGCACCCCGATACCATGAAGCACAAGAATTTTTCTGAGGTTACTTCAAAAGCACATTTGGCTGGGTTCAGCTTCATCTTGTATTTTCGAAGGGCGCTGAAGGTCTCCTCAAGGTCGGCGACGTGGTTCACCGAGGATCTGCTCTTTACGAGCATGTCGTCCATGTAGACCTCCATGTTGTGGCCAATCTGCTTTTTGAAGATCTTATTCACTAGCTGCTGATATGTCGCCCCTACATTTTTTAGGCCAAAAGGTATGTCCCTGTAACAATAAAGGCCATGGTTAGTTATAAAAGTGGTTTTTTCTTCATCCTCTGGCGCCATCCTGATCTGATTGTAGTCGGAGAACGCATCCATGAAGGTGAGAAGCTCGTGGCCCGAGGTTGCATCTACCAGTTGGTCGATTCTGGGCAGAGGGTAACTGTCCTTCGGGCAGGCTTTATTCAGTTTTTTGAAGTCTTTACACATTCTCCATTTGCCGTTCGCCTTCTTAACCAAGACCACATTGGAAATCCAGCTCGGATAGTTGACCTCTCTGATAAACCCGACCTTTAAGAGTTTACCAACCTCCTCGGCTATGGCCAGCTGTCTCTCCGACGTATGACTTCGAACTTTTTCCTTTGTCGGCCGGTGTTTGGGATCGACGACTATACGGTGCTGCATAACTTCAGCATCTATCCCTGGTATGTCCGTCGAAATCAAGCAAAAACGTCTGCGTTCTTTCGAAGAAAATTGATAAGCTGTGTCCGCACCTCTTTCCCCAAGTTGGAGCCGATCTTTACCATGTGTTCCTTATTCCCATCATTCAAAGGAATTGAGACAAGATCTTTCATTGGCCTGCCCCGTTCTTCTGTCAGGTCGTCGTGGGTGTCCAATCCATCAACCGGACAGGGGTCAGGCTGACCACTTCTTTGCAGGGCTATATTGTAGTAGTGCCTTGCCAGGGCTTGATCTCCCTTGACTTCTCTGACCCCCTGGTTAGTACAGAATTTTAATTTCAGATGGTAGGTTGACACCACAGCCCGAAGGGCATTGAGGCCAGGTCGGCTGAGGATTGCATTGTAGGCTGACGGTGCCTTCACCACCAGAAAATCCACCAGAGCCCTGGATTGTCTTGGATATCGACCTATAACTACTGTCAAAGTTATTACTCCCTCCATCGGGATAGCATCGTCGGTAAACCCTACTAAAGGGGAGCCAATCGCCCCAAACGACCGTCCGGGATGGATATTTTTGAGAAGGCATCGTAGAACAAAATATCAGCCGAGCTTCCACTATCAACGAGAATGCGGTGTACATCATAATCAGCAATATTTAAAGAAACTACGACCGCATCGTTGTGGGGGAACTGGACCTCTCGGGTGTCTTCTTCAGTAAAGATTATGGGTCCTTCAGTCCTTTGCCGCTTGGGCGGTCCGGTCGATCTGCTGGCCGCTCCCTTCCGGAGCTCTCCAGAGATGGTGCAGACGATCCCGATTGGAAGCCGATTCTCCCTACCTTTAGGTCGGCATCGGATGGATCTGTCGACCACTGTTGTCGGAGGAGGGGGAAGGGCCTGAAAAATTGGGGGTGAGGTCGGAGCTTGAGATCTGACCGCGGAGGCCGTGGATCACCTGGTGGATGCTCTGCGGGGAGGCATCAGGTGAGGATCTAGTAGAAGAAGGAGAAGAGAATGTCGGAGAAGATGACCGAAATCGATCCCATTGAGCACTCCTGTAAGAACAAAGGTACTGCAAAGACACGTCGCTCTTCCTCTAGCACCAATTCTGTTGGTGCAAAATTTTATCGAAGTTGGAGAAGCTGGAGCTGGGATGATCGCGGCCGCCGTCGGGACCTGCAAAGAAAGTCTAAACTGGAGTTGGGGGTGCTCCGGCAAGACCCTCCAATGCTCAAGTCAGTACTCTGCTTCAACAGAAATGGAGTGCTCGAGTGGAAATTTTGGCAGAGTTTCGAGATAGAGTTACCAGCTTAGAGAAGAACGTGTCTGGGGGTTCCTTATTTATAGATGGAGGGTGCAACTAACTGACACGACATCTGTAACCATCTGGTAGTGGACCGCTCAGAGCTGCGTGGAGTTTGTTACGGAGAGTAGTGGCGTCAGGGGTCATTCAGGGCTATGTGGAGCTCGTTGCGGAGAGTGGAGTGGTGTTCGTTGTCAGAACTTACCAGAGAGTGATGGAGCTGCATGAAATCCGTTGCAGGGAGCGAAGCAGGAGGGCAGCTCTTGTCATGACTTGTCAGAGAGCTCTGATCCGTCGACTGGAGCTCGACTGGGACATCTGATGGAGCGGAATGGCTCTCTGTTGTTGGTCTGGGAGAAGCTTAGGTGTCCCCGAAGCTACTGACGAGTCTACTGTTGTCGGATGGCTTAGGCACTGATACTACAGGTGGGAGTCACCTGCTGCAGAAGCTTGGATAGAAACTTTCCGTTGGCGAAGCCCGATAGGAATTTGATTGTTGGAGAAGTCCGTCTGGGATTCGCCCGATGTGAAAACTCGCCTGAAGATGATCCGTTGGGGAAGTTCAGTTTTATGAAGGATCTGGTGGAGGGTCGATCGGTGATGGACTTCGGATGGCGTTGGGGAGGTTCGGCAGACATCGGAGGCAATCGATCGTTGTAGGAATCCAGCTGTCGGAGCCCGATCATCATAGGAGCTCATCCAATATCCAACCACTATAGAAGTTCGGTTGAAGTCTGGTTCTTGTAGAAGGCTGAAAGGAGATCACTTATTGTGGAAGCTCGATCGAAGGTCAGTTGTCGTGGGACCCGACTATGAAGAAGCTCGGCTGAAGTCTACCTGTATTGAAAATTCGAAAGGAATATGTTTACAGTTGAGGCTTGGATGGGATTTGCTTACAGTAGGGATCCGAGGTAGGCCATCCACTGTAAGGGTTCAGAGTAGACTGCTCGCAGCAGGAGTTCGGGGCAGACCACTCGTAGTGGAAGTTCAGAGTAGGCCTCTTGCAGTAGAAGTTCGGCTATCGCAGGAGCACGGCTGAATTCTAAAGGCGGTCGACCACCGTAGAAACATGGAAAGAGCCTGGTTACTGTAGAAATCTCGTTGTCGGAGAAGCTCGGATGCTGACGAAGCCCGAAAGAAGTTCGGGGGTAGTCGATTGCTGTAGAAGGATGGCTAACAGCAAAGCTCAAAGGGCCTTTGGGGTGGCTCGATGGGTGAACACTGAGGCCTATCGTCGAAGAAGTCCGGACGGTCGAGGGAGTTTGGAGAGGCGTCACGTACAAGGTCGGGAGCCGGAGGAGCCCCGAAGGATCAGTCCTCTGCAGACTTCGGCCAGGGGGGCACTTTATACCCAACAGTATTTATTTTCTGATCATCTTCAATAGGTACAGCCAAATACTGTCCAACAGTATGCATCGAAAACTTACATAATAGAAAAACTCCATAGTGATTGGAGTTCCATCCGGTGATAGCATAGCAGACTTGCATAAGTTCTAGATATGTAGTGTTATGATCCATCATGGTTATTCGGATTCTTCCACCATCATAATATGCACTGTTAGCATTATGATTGATCCTCCCATCCCAATAGAAGATAACAGTGACAAGACTTGCATCAATTTTGTTAGAAATTATTGTGAGAAGTAACTGCGTGAACATATAAACAGATATTCACTAAGAGGAAGTACTTAATATTTCGAATGACTTACATAATAAATACATCCTATTAATGTCTACTAGGTAAAGTTAGGTCCTATCCCATTTAGAAATTATATTAATTTTATAGGTAATTATGGTAATCAACCGATGCACAATAGGGGCCGAAAGAAATTTCGGCAGTATTTTTTCTTAATTCTCTTCACACAGCTGAAAATGTGTGAGGAGAATAAAAAAAAAATACTATCTAAAATTTCTTTCAGCCCCTATTACACATCGATTGATTACCATAATTGCTTATAGAATTAATTATAATTCTCAAACTGTCCAAACTGGACAATCAATTGATCAATGTACATAATTCTTCCATCAGTACAAAAAAAATATAACTATACGGATGTTTTAGAATATATACATTAATCAAAAAATGGGTCTATGGTTCCATGTAATGAAAAATTTTTAAAAAATATAGACTCAATTGGCTTGTAATCTAATACTTATAGTGATTGGGCCATGAATTCCATGAGATTTTGGGTCCAACCAATCAAACAATTTTAAATAAAAAATTATTTTGATAATTTATTTATAAATAAACATTATATTTACATTAAATTACCTTCCTCTTATACAAATTACCTTTCATTATAAAATTATAAATAAATATTATAAAAATAAATTTATAATTCAAATAAAAAATAAATCATAAAAATTTTAAAAATTTAAAAAAATTATCCTTGAGTCTCGGGATGGGGGTGGGATGGTGCATCGAGGAATGCCGGTGATAGTATGCCAGGGAGGAGGATGGGAGCGGGTCGAGAGAGGAGGAAGAGCCGGGTGTTGGGAATAGTGTCCCAAAGCCATTCATCAAATGTTGACGGTTGTGCTCATTTTTGTTTATGTACATGAATTATGAATTAATAAAAATTATTTTGGCATTTTTCATCATAAAATATTTCATCTTCTAATGAACTCCTATATTGTGGTGAAGTCCTTAGGACTATTTAGACTCGACAAAGGAGGATTTATCGTTTAGTGCTTAAATCTATTCGCGACCAAATGATACGTTGTTACCAAGGATGACAACGTTTATCAAGCATAGGTCGTTGTGTGCCATATAGGTTGGTTGTCCTCTTAATCAATGAGTGTGGAGACACTGGTATGGCATACAGGTGAGATGTAAGGGTACATCTGCACTGAACGTGACCGACTCCAGAGCTATATCTGCTATCAAGATTTACTCCGATGGAATATGGGTATAAATATCCCTCCGATCTGAGACCGCGATGGTGACTTGCAAGTAACTCACTGCCTTAGGCACTGACTACCTGAATTTTTAATTCAGTGACGGAAGGCTGCTGGGTGTAGTCAAGTACTTGACTTGTCGGTGCGTGTGTCAAGATGGGATTGACCACTCCAGTTTAGGAGCTGTGTACAGTCGTATTTCAATTTAGTAAAACTTTGGCCAGGGTAGTCCTTGTGAGGAGTTACAGGACTGTTTGAGTTGAGCATGATTCGGATGATCTGATCAGGGTTGACAGTTTAACCCTGAGTCATCCTAAACACAGAGGTCAAAAGGATGAATTATACAATAATCATATTCATGTAGGTTTTGAGTGTTGCGATTGCGACTCTTCGACCTATCCGAACGTCGGATACCATTGCTAGATGGTCACTTCGATTAGTACAGGAATTGGTTCCTATGCTACCGGCTTAGGTTCGAACCTGCGGGGTCACACACATTAGAGGTTCCTATCTGATCTGATGGCTGATGTAGAATCCTACATGTTTGAACTCAGTGATCGAGAATTAGGATTCTCTGATCACGAGTTCTACACATTATGGGTACCGGAGTCAAGAGTCCCACTGGTTGGGACTTTTCTATCAGGGTTACATATCGATGAATTCTGATGCCCGATTGCCCATCGAATTTGGACTCAGTATTTATGAGAGGTTTAATTAGTGATTTGATCACTAATTAACTCAGTTTGATTGAGTAATTATTTTTGGATCAAGTCCAATTGAATTGGATTCAGTTGGGTTTGACCCGATTAGGTTAAGAGTTGACCTAATCGTCGAGATGGTTTGGTCTCTGATTTGATCAGGGATTGGATTTAGTCAATTTCTGATTTGATTAGAATTTTATTGAGCCTAATTAAGCCTAATTAAGTTGGATTTAAATTAGTCTAATTGGACCTAACTTATTTGGTTCAATTAGGTTGGTTTAAATAATTAAACCACCTTGACCCAATCTCCATGCGCCACCTCACTTCCATTGCACCCATTTGAATTCATGAGAAGGAACTTCTCATGAATTTTTTTCTCATGCCAAGCCCTCTCCATGCCCCACTTTAATGTGCCAAATGAATGGATAAGGATGATTGGTTGGCCATTCAAATTCAAAATAAAGTTTGAATTTGAATGGGCAATCAATCTTTGCACCTTATCCCTTTTTTTACGCCCCATTTATTACATGAGAAAAGATTTCTCATGAAATCACTCCATGCACAATTTAAGCCACACCTCACGTCTTTAGTGGATAAGGGATGAGTTGATGTCCATTTGAATTCAAAATTTGATTTGAATTCAAATGTGTAATTACTCATCTTTATCCTTTCTTTTGGATAAGATGTTTGACGTTGTTATATAAGGAGGAGAAGAGTGGGGCATGGAAGAAAAAGATTTTTAAAGAAAAATTTTAGGATGTGAGAAGTCTTGTGCGTGAGAAGAAAGTCCATATCTTTTCAAGAGAAAAAGAAAGAAAAAAAAAGAAAAGTGGGTGCAAGGTTTCCGGTGAGTTTCCTAGAGTTTTAGCCTGGGGTTCGGGAAGTGAGAAAGTGAGCTACGAGTATCGTGAGCTCATAAAATCTCAGAAAGATCTTCAACATCCTCTTAAGCATATCTGTTGATGATCCGGAGCATTCGAAGAATCGACAGACATCGATCGAAGGAGTTCGATCAGCATCGGTCGTTAAAAGAGCTCTACAACGAGCTAGCACTCGTGAGGAGTCGATCAGATCGAGAGCTTCGTGTGGATGATCCACAGAGGTCAGACACACTGTGTGGCTATATCACGATGATCAGACTCTTTCAATGGTGATCAAATTGCGACGATCTACTATCCGCACAAAGGTATTGTGTTCTGAACACATTACAGTAAAGTGTTTACTGTTCGAATTTGAATTTTAAATTTAAATGAATGCATGTTATATATCATATTTAGATCCTAGTGTAAGGTAAATTTATGTTAATTAATTAGATTAATTAATAATTTTTACTGTAAAATCATAATTTTGAAAAAATTTTAAAATTACCATTTTACCCCTGCACTGAATTTCCCCACATATGGTATCAGAGCGGGTTCTTAGATATGATATATATATTTACATACGTAGATTAAGTTGTAATCTAAAAGTTTAAATTTGAAATTTGAAATTCTAAATTTGAAATTTGAATTTTGAAAGTTGTTCGAAATTCAAAATTCAAAAATTTGAAATTTGAAATTCAAAATTCAAAAATTTAAAATTCAAAATTTAAAATTTGAAATTTGGTTGAAATTTAAAATTTAAAATTCAAAATTTAAAATTTAAAATTCAAAATTTAAAATTTAAAAATTTGAAATTTAAAATTTAAAATTTGAAATTTATTTGAAATTTGAAATTCAAAATTTAAAATTTGAAATTTGAAATTTGAAATTTAAATTTTGAAATTGGTATATTTAGATATACTTGATCCAAGTAGCAAGTAATCGAATTGGGTTGGTTGCCATGTCCGTCCGATTATAGGAGAAAAGCAGGATTTAAAGGCCCTCTCCTCCCATTCGAAGGAGTCTCCTATGACGGTAGGGGTGCCGCTGTAATTATATCCCATACAGATGAAGTAGCAAAAGAAATTAATTGTAAAGGTATAATTATAAAATTTATCATGAATGTATTAGATTAGATCTAAAGGAATATTCATGATTTATTTTGATTGAGTTATTTTCTGTAATGTAATTAGCAATAGGATTGCTATTTATGAAATGTGCTGATCTATTTGTGAAATGAGTCAACATATTTGGTGAACAGAAAATAAAACCTTTCAAATTTGAAAATTATTTTTGAAATACCAAACTCTGACCCATCAGCCCAAATACTTAATTAAAATAATTAAGTGTTGTCTAGTAGGTCTAGAATTGTAAATTAAGACCTAAGACAATTGCATAAACTTGTGGGTCAATGGGTTAGATGGATTAGGTCCATAATTGGGTTAGACCTAAGGTTAGCTTAAAGAAATTGATAAAATTAGAGTAATTGGTCAAATCTAATCAAAAGTTGAATTAGATTAGGTCAAGGATACTCTAGACTCAACTCCAATAGTTGTAGTTGAATGGGTCCATGTCTTTAACTAGACTAAGATGGACTTAATTCATGGCTACGCGGTGGAACCCTATTTACTAAGTTGATCAAATTAAAACTAATGAACCGGTTGGTGTCTAAGGTAAGTTTGGCAGTTTGACCAGTGATTTTTTAGCAGGAGCTACTCGCAGTGACTTGATCTTTGACGAGTTAATGGCTTATCCCCACCACTGATCTCACTTACCTGGCCAACCTGGTGAATTAGGTTTTAATTAGATCACTTGGTGATTAGGGCTCACCCATGTCATTAGGTTAATCAGTTTGACTGATTTAGGTGCTCCTAATGTCAGCTTTAATTAAATCCTTTTTAATCTGACTTGGTGAAGTCAGTGGGAGGACTGAAATTGGCTGGATATTTTCTTCTCATCTATCCTTTAATAAAATTCTCAAAAATTATTAGGTCCCTAAAAATAATTAAGTTATATTGATAACTAAGTCATAGCCTCCCATTAAGTGAGTGATAATGAGTCCATTAGTTTAATAATCATTGGAGGCCCAAAGGCATGGTGCTTATTGACTAATGAAATTATCATTCATAACATGATAATTTGGTTTGAGTCTTTTTGATGGTGATCAGGTTGGCCGGTCAAAGTCGGACCTGATCATTTATTAGTCCGATTCACCAAATCAAATCATGTTAATGGTTGGACCTAACCAGATCTTTTCAGTGGAGGCCAAAGCCTACTGATTAGACTAGAAGTTGTTTAGAGAAACAACTGGTTATGAATCTACCCATAGATGCACATGGGTTGACCAACCAAAGTTGGGCTCGTGTGTAGTCTGTGTGGATTCTAGTATCCACTAAGAAATTAAAGTAATTCCTCGAATTGAAGGTTGAGGCTACCAGTTCGTAGAAATACTGGGAGAAACTTTAGACTAAAGTCCAAGTCTTTAGTATTTATAATTTATGTACTAATAGAGATCTGGTTTTTCTTTATGCAGCTATGGCCACTATCCTGTCCCTCCGGTCATTATTAGATAATGACAAGCTCATGGGACCTAATTTCGATAGCTGGTATCAAAAATTAAAAATCGTCCTTAGTATAAGCGGATCCTTTATGTAGTAATGGATCCGGCACCTGAGGAGCCAGCCCCGAATGTTAGAGGGACGGTCCGAGACACTTATCAGAAGTGGCTCAACGACCGCACCACCGTTCGGTGCATTATGCTGGCGGTAATGAATGATGAGTTCAGCCACAGGTTCGAGAACGCCTAGCCACAAGAGATGCTTCAAATGTTGAACGACTCCTTTGGCACGCCTGACGATGTTGAAAGGCACAAAACTAGTTGTGCCATTTTCAATGCTCGGATGAGGGATGGAGCCTCGTTGACTGATCATGTACTGTACATGATCGAAATGATTGAGCGCCTAACTAAATTGGGCTTTCCCCTGCACGAGCAGCTCGGTAAGGATGCGATTCTTAATTCATTGCCCAAGTCCTTCCTCCCCTTCCTTACTCATTTTTGGATGACAAAGCTTGCAGTGAACTACCACGGTTTGTTGGGGTTACTGCAGAACTTTGAGAAAGATCACCAGCTCCATATGGAGTCGGTGAATGTTGTGGGAGGGTCTTCTTCTGATCGTCGACCCTTTAAGAAAGGGAAGAAGAAGAACAAGAAGAAGAAGAATAAGAAGGTGCAGCTGCATGCTGGGACGTCCGCACAGGGTCAGACCAAGAAGCACAAGCCCGACCAGAGCCTGGTGGAGTGCTTCTTTTGCAAGAAGCAGGGGCACTGGAAGAGGAACTGTCCTCCATACATTGCTTCTCTGGACCCGAACAGGCCGAAGAAGAAGCAAGGTATTTATATGATAACACCTTGTAACTTTTCCATTTGTGATACTGCTGCTTGGGTATTGGATACCGAAAGCCCTTATCATATTTGCAATTCGATGCAGGGTCTGCAAGTCAGTAGGAGATTTGATGAAGGCGAGAGATTCCTGAACGTTGGAGATGGAAGCAAAGTTCCAGTTCTAGCATTAGGAATCATGAACCTTGTAATCAATTCTCGAAACAAAATTCTGAGTGAATGTCACTATTGTCCAAGCTTTTTATTAAATATTATTTCTGTAGGTCTTTTGGTCATGAACGGTTATCAATTTTTAATAAAAAAAATATTTACAATATTATTTTGAATGGTGTTACAATGTTTGTTGGACAACTTAATAATGGAATTTACTTTCTATCACAACCTGTTAATGTGGTTCAAACCTCTGATAAATGCCCTAGAATAGATAATGTGTCAGAAGTCTACCTTTGGCACTGTAGGCTAGGTCATATCAATAAGAACAGGATAAACAGGTTGGCTCAAGAAGGAATTCTTGAAGTAGGTGATTGTGAATCACTTCCAACCTATGAGTCCTGTCTTCTTGGTAAAATGACCAAATCATCTTTTACTGGAAAAGGTGAGCGAGCCAGTGAACTCTTGGGTCTGGTACACTCTGATGTATGTGGATCCATGAGCTCAAGTGCAAGAGGTGGATATTTCTACTTCATAACCTTCACAGACGATCTATCAAGGTATGGGTATGTCTATTTAATAAAGCATAAATCGGAGTCGTTTGAAATGTTCAAACTATTTCGAAATGAGGTAGAAAAATAAACTGAAAAGTTTATTAAAACTCTTCAATCTGATCGAGGAGGTGAATACCTTTTCAATGATTTTCTGACATATCTTGGGGAGAATGGGATTCTCTCTCAGTGGCACCTCCTGGAACACTACAGCATAATGGTGTATCTGAAAGGAGGAATCGGACCTTGTTGGACATGGTTTGATCCATGACGGGGTTTGCTGGTCTGTCGATCTTTCTTTGGGGATATGCGCTTGAATCGGCTTGTTACCTTCTAAATAGAGTTCCGAGTAAGTTTGTAACCAAAATGCCATATGAGATATGGATAGGACGTAAGCCAGTACTCTCGCATCTTAGGGTTTGGGGGTATCCAGCTTATGTTAAACGTTTAATTATGGACAAGCTAGGACCTAGGTCTGACAAGTGTAATTTTATAGGGTACCCAAAAGAGACCAAAGGGTATTACTTCTGCCTAGCTGATGAGCAAAAAGTGTTTGTCAGCCTTAAGGCAATCTTTTTGGAAAAGAAGTTCCTTGGTGAAGGGACTGTTGCCTCTAAGGTCGAACTTGACGAAGTTTGACAGGTAAAAAAATCGACACAAGTTGCTGAACCTGAACTAGATTTGGAGCCCATTGTTCAAGCACCCTTAAGGCGATCTGGTAGAGTACCACGTCAACCGGATAGATACTATGGTTTCTTGATTCGGAATGATGATCCTATCGAGCTTGATGAAAATAATGAGGATCCGATCACCTACATGGATGCAATGCAGAGATCTGACTCTGAAAAATGGCTAGAAGCCATGAAATTCGAAAGGGAGTCCATGAAGATCAACGATGTGTGGACATTGGTTGACCCATCCGAAGGAGTAAAACCCATAGGGTGTAAGTGGGTCTTCAAGAGGAAGAGGGGCACAGACGGAAAGGTGAAAATCTATAAAGCCCGTCTGGTTGTCAAGGAATATCGTTAACATTATGGTATAGACTATGACGAGACATTTTCTCCTGTGGCAATGCTCAAATCCATTCGGATTATGCTTGTGATAGCTGCCCATCTGGATTATGAAATCTGACAGATGGATGTGAAGACAGCTTTCCTAAACGGAGAGCTGGACGAAGAGGTGTATATGATACAACCTGAAGGATTCATATCCACAGATGAGTCTAAGGTGTGCAGACTATAGAGGTCCATTTATGGACTTAAGCAGGCATTCCGGAGTTGGAACATACATTTTGATAGGACGATCAAGACGTATGGCTTCATTAAGAACGGAGAAGAGCCCTACATTTATAAGTAGGCTAATGGTCCAGTAGTAGTATTTCTTGTATTGTATATGGATGACATTCTCTTAATCGAGAATGATGTCCCTGCATTACAGGGAATAAAGATTTGGCTGTCGTTACAGTTCTCCATGAAGGATCTGGGAGAAGCTTCCTACATCCTAGGGATGAGGATCTATAGGGATAGATCTAAAAGGTTGCTTGGTTTATCTCAGTCCACGTACATAGATACTATGCTGAAGAGGTTCAGCATGGAGAATTCCAAGAAAGGCTATCTACCGATAGGCCATGGAATTTCTCTCTCAAAGAGGGATTGTCCGTCAACACCTCAAGAGAGAGAGCGTATGGATAGGATTCCATATGCTTGGACAGTGAGATCTATCATGTACGCCATGACATGTACATGACCAGATGTGGCATACTCACTAGGGGTAGTGAGTAGATACCAATCTGATCCAGGAGAGAATCACTGGAAGGTTGTTAAAATCATCCTGAAGTATTTAAGAAATACTAAGGACCAGTGGCTTGTTTATGGTGAATTAGACTTGAGGCTTATAGGGTTTACAGACTCTAGTTTTCAGTTTGATCACGATGACAGTAAAAGTGTATCGAAATTTATTTTTACCCTTAATGGTGGGGCTATCTACTGGAAAAGTTCCAAGCAGCACATAGTGGCTGATTCAGTTTGCGAGGTGGAGTATGTCGCTGCATCAGATACTGCCAAAAGAGCGGTGTGGCTGAAAAAATTTATCACCGAGCTTGGAGTAGCACCCTCCCTTGTTGGTCCAGTTCTGCTCTACTGTGACAGCTCTGGAGCCATTGCTCAGGCGAAGGAACCAAAGGCACACCAGCGGACGAAGCATATTCTGCACCGCTACTATCTTATTCGGGAAATTATGAATCGAGGTGACGTCGATCTTCAGAAGATCGATGGGAAGGAGAACCTGGCTGGCCCATTCACTAAAGCCATTGGGGTGAAGGAGTTCGACAACTACAAGTCGAAGATGGGTATTAGATATGCACCGATTGGCTTTAGACCAAGTGGGAGATTGTTGAAAATAGTGTCCCAAAGTCAATCGTCAACAGGTTGACGATTGTGCTCATTTTTGTATATGTACATGAATTATGAATTAATAAAAATTATTTTGGTATTTTTCATCATAAAATATTTCATCTTCTAATGAACTCCTATGTTGTGGTGAAGTCCTTAGGACTATTTAGACTCGACAAAGGAGAATTTGTCGTTTAGTCCTTAAATCTGTTCGCGACCAAATGATACGTTGTTATCAAGGATGACAACGTTTATCAAGTATAGGTCATTGTGTGCCATATAGGTTGGTTGTCCTCTTAACCAATGAGTGTGGAGACACTGGTATGGCATACAGGTGAGATGTAAGGGTACATCTGCACTGAACGTGACTGACTCGGAGCTATTTCTGCTCTCAAGATTTGCTCTGATGGAATATAGGTATAAATATTCCTCCGATCTGAGACCGCCACGGTGACTTGCAAGCAACTCACTGCACTTAGGCACTGGACTACCTGAATTTTTAATTCAGTGACGGAAGGCTGCTGGGTGTAGTCAAGTACTTGACTTGTCGGTGCGTGTGTCAAGATGGGATTGACCACTCCAGTTTAGGAGCTGTGTACAGTCATATTTCAATTTAACAAAATCTTGGTCAGGGTAGTCCTTGTGAGGAGTCACAGGACTGTTTGAGTTGAGCACGATTCGGATGATCTGGTCAGGGTTGACAGTTTAACCCTGAGTCATCCTAAACACTGGGGTCAAAAGGATGAATTATACAATAACCATATTCATGTAGGTTCTGAGTGTTGCGATTGTGACTCTTCGACCTATCCGGATATCGGGTACCATTGCTAGATGGTCACTTCGATTAGTACAGGAATTGTTCCTATGCTACCGACTTAGGTTCGAACCTGTGGGGTCACACACATTAGAGATTCCTATCTGATCTGATGGCTGATATAGAATCCTACATGTTTGGGACTCAGTGATCGAGAATCAGGATTCTCTGATCATGAGTTTCACACATTATGGGTACCGGGGTCAAGAGTCCCACTGGTTGGGACTTTTCGATCAGGGTTACATATCGATGAATTCTGATGCCCGATTGCCCATCGGATTTGGACTCAATATTTATGAGAGATTTAATTAATAATTTGATTGCTAATTAACTCAATTTAATTAAATAATTATTTTTGGATCAAGTCCAATTGAATTGGATTTAGTTGGGTTTGATCCGATTAGGTTAAGAGTTGACCTAATCGTCGAGATGGTTTGGTCCCTGATTTGATCAGGGGTTGGGCTTAGTCAATTTTTGATTTGATTAGGATTTTATTGAGCCTAATTAAGCCTAATTAAGTTGGATTTAAATTAGTCTAATTGGACCTAACTTATTTGGTTCAATTAGGTTGGTTTAAATAATTAAACCTCCTTGACCCAATCTTCATGCGCCACCTCACTTCCATTGCACCCATTTGAATTCATGAGAAGGAACTTCTCATGAATTTTTTTCTCACGCCAAGCCCTCTCCACACCCCACTTTAATGTGCCAAATGAATGGATAAGAATGATTGGTTGGCCATTCAAATTCAAAATAAAGTTTGAATTTGAATGGGCAATCAATCTTTGCACCTTATCCCTTTTTTTACTCCCATTTATTACATGAGAAAAAGTTTCTCATGAAATCACTCCATGCATAATTTAAGCCATGCCTCACCCTTTAGTGGATAAGGGATGAGTTGGTGTCCATTTGAATTCAAAATTTGATTTGAATTCAAATGTGCAATTACTCATCTTTATCCTTTCTTTTGGATAAGACATTTGATGTTGTTATAAAAGGAGGAGAAGAGTGGGGTGTGGAAGAAGAAGATTTTTGGAGAAAAATTCTGGAACGTGAGAAGTCTTGTGCATGAGAAGAAAGTCCTTATCCTTCCAAGAGAAAAACAAAGAAAAAAAAAGTGGGTGCAAGGTTTCTGGTGAGTTCCCTAGAGTTTTAGCTTGAGATTCGGGAAGTGAGAAAGTGAGCTACGAGTGTCGTGAGCCCACAAAATCTTAGATAGATCTTCAACATCCTCTCGAGCATGTCTGTTGATGATCTGGAGCATATGAAGAATCGACAGACATCGATGAAGGAGTTCGATCAGCATCGACCGTCAAAAGAGCTCTACAACGAGCTAGCACTCGTGAGGAGTCGATCAGATCGAGAGCTTCATGTGGACGATCCACAGAGGTCAGACATGCTGTGTGGCTGCATCGCGATGATCAGACTCTCCTGATGATGATCAGATTACAGCGATCTACTACCACACAAAGGTATTGTGTTCTGAACACATTACAGTAAAGTGTTTACTGTTTGAATTTGAATTTCAAATTTAAATGAATGCATGTTATATATCATATTTAGATCCTAGTGTAGGATAAATTCATGTTAATTAGTTAGATTAATTAATAATTTTTACTATAAAATCATGATTTTGAAAAGTTTTAAAATTATCATTTTACCCCTGCATTGAATTTCCCCACACTGGGACAGGGGACCGAGCGGGGAGGGGCCAGGGTTCTCACACCGAGAGGAGGGAGAGCCACCAAAGAGGAGGAGGGGGATGACTGCAGGGGACTGAGGCAAGGGCGTTGGCATCGGAGATCGAGAGGAGCGATGAGGGCATTTATGCTAGGAAATGAGAGGAGCGGCAGGGGCATCTGTGCTGGGGATCGAGAGGGAGCGGTAGAGATTGCACGTGGAGGAGGGGGGACCGAGAGAGAGAGATCACACGAGGAGGAGGGGGATCGAGTGGCGAGGATCATGCAGGGAGGAGGGGGGATCAAGAGGGAGAGATTGCGCTGGGAGGAGGGAGAACTGAGAGGGAGAGATCACATGGGGAGGAGGGGAGGACCGAGAGGAAGAGATCGCATGGAGAGGAGGGGGGTCTAAGAGGGAGAGATCATGCAGGGAGGAGGGGGGACCGAGAGGGAGAGATCGCGCGGGGAGGAGAGGAGGACTTAGAGGGAGAGATCGCATGGGGAGGAGGGGGGTCGAGAGAGAGAGATTGCATGGGGAGGAGGGGATCGAGAGAGAGAGAGATTGCACTGGCAGGAGGGGGGATCGAGAGAAAAAGATCATGCGGGGAGGAGGGGGGACTGAGTGTTTTTTCCCTAAGTCATGGAGAGAGCATTTTTTTTTGCCTAAGTCCCTTAAGAGTCATCCTTTGGAAAGGCAACTCATATAGTCGTCCTTCCAAAAGGCAGTTTTCTCTTGGCTGACTCACCCTTCCACATGGGCATGGAAGGTGGTCCAGTTGGCACCTAAAGTCACCCTACCCTAGGACGATTTTCTTGTGGACAGTATTTTAGTAAATACTTTTTAAGAAATATTATTTCAATAAATTATTTTAAAACTAACAGTAAATGAATAAAAAATCCTAAAACTTTTAAAGAATAACATCTTGCATTAAATCATAATGGAATTGAAAGTTGTTGACGATGTCTCGTACAATTAGGAGAAACTTACAATATAGTTGCTCTTTCATAACCTTCAACTGCTAATCCTAATTTTTCTTTTTTTGGGTGACTATACTAAACCTTAATATGAAAATTTAGATGAAAACAATCAATATTACATATTAGCTACTAACTTTAGCACCAGTTCTTATGTGTATTAGGTTTTTGTTGGAGCATTACAATCTACTTACAATAGACTTTTTTAGAAAAATAAATGGACTTATTCATGCTTAAATAATCATGTAAGTTGTTGCGGTAGAAATCCATCTTGAGGTTGGATTGGTTGGAGCTTGGCGGCAATTGCAGGTCGATGACGGTAGGACGGCGGTGGCAGGACCTGCAAGAAAAGTCTCCGATCGGTGTTGGCTCTGTGGGGACCCTTCGACATTTAAGTTAGATCTTTGAAGAATAGATGGAAAGGAGTGAGCGTAATAGGAGAGAGATTTTTCATACCTTGAGGGTCTCCTGTGGGTTTTTATTTATAGATGAAGCTGAAGAGCCATGAGAAAAAAGGAGAATCGGATGATTATTTTTGACTTATTGGGCGAGATACGTTTATTGTCTCCTACTTTATTGAGAGAGATATTTCTTATCTCTTGCCTTGTTGGGAATGCTGGCTCAAATGGTTGGCTTTGACTTATTGGATGAAATATATCCATTATCTTCTTTCTTATCTACTCTGTGGCCAACTGTCACACTGTAGTTGTTCAAATTGAAAAAGAGGTACATAATTTTTACATCAGGTCTGGTCCGGCAAAGAGACCTTAGATTGACCGATGGCATGGCTAGCAGAGATGTCTTTCTGATATTGGTAACTAGGATCGACGGTCGAAGTCAGGATCGATGGTCGAACAAAAGGTTGATAATACCACTCAAGGTTGTTCGACCAAAAGGTGGGATTGGCAAGGTCCGATCTTGTTTGGATCTTCCACTTGCCCATGTCTTTGGCTAGCTTCGGCTAATACAAAATCACGCCCAATATAAGTCCCCCTACTCCCAAGTTCGAGTCAGAGTTGGTTCGGACGAAGGGAGTATATCAAGTCAAAACTGCCAAAGACATGGGGTGCATGCTTCTGCTTTAGTTTGGTCGCTGAGGTCCTCATAGGCTCTGCTTGTTGAAAAGTGAGGGATCAATACCTTAGTATATCTCGGAGTTAGATGATTTAGAGATAAAAATGGAGAGTTGATAAAAGAGATATCTTTGAAAAATGATGAGTTGTTTACTTAACCGCTTTACTGGATGATATTATATCTCCATGACATATTTTACTAACTCTCTGACGGGATATCCTTTGCTTACAAATTGTCTAAAATAACTTTCTTTAAGTCCAAGTAAGCATGTATATGACATTAATAATAGTAGGTAGCACCTCCAAACATTTTTATAAACCCTACAACTTGTCCCACGAATGTAAAATATTTCTTTTTCTTTTACTCGTGGATGAGTAATATTCAAGTTGGGGATGTAATAACATTAATTAGGATATAGAAGCATTAAATCTCTTAGTAATTGATCTATATTATGTAGATTTTGATACTTCTTGTCCTCTTTTGCAGAAAATTGAAAGTTTGTACTAATCAAGATCCAAAGCAAAACTCAAGCACCAAGGGGCTAAGAGCAACCACTTGAAGGACTAAGCAAATAAGGGAACAAATCCAAGAGCTTATAAGTGATGCTCCACTCAATGGCTAAGATCGATTCATGGCGCTACTTCATGAAAACCCTAGAGAGATGAGGCGCCACACCAAGATCCAAGGGAAAGAAAGCAAGCTCCTTTTAATCAAAGGGCCACCATTTATGGTACCACTTCATGAAACCTTAGCACCCCCTCCCCTTCATATTGTAGCATGCCTCTTACCCATTCATGCCATATTATTTCGTGCCTCCTTTTCTTTCGCACCATCCTACAGCCCCTTTTTCCCCTACAGCCCCTTTTCTCTCTTAAGTAATGCCTCCATCATTAGTCCAATCTCAACCCTCCACAACTTAGGCACCTTCCACATCTTCTTAAAAGCCCTAGCCACCCCATCCTTACTTCCATTAATCTCATATTGCCAAACCAATTAAACTTCACACCTTCTCGCACTTACAAATAAGCCCCTTCGTCTCGACCTAGGAATCATCATCCAATCTCTTTTCACACCCCAAAAAGCTGCCACCCTAGCCTCCATCCCTCTCTATCCAATCTCCAAACCTTCTTCCACCTGTCCATAGCCTCTACTTCAACATTCCAGCAAGAAGGAAGAGGAAGGGAGCAATGGCGAGTGGAATCAACATCATGCGTGGCTAGAGGCTTAGTCTTTGGAGGAGTTGATGAAGTTTTTAATTTACAATCTTGTATTTTATCTTAAATATGTTTATGTATTTATCTTTGATGCAATTAGTAATTTAAAAACTTATAAGACTCTCTATTTTACATTGAGCTTTGATTCTATTTTTCTATTCATGAGATTATTTTCAAATTCTTATACTTTGTGCTATGTCTAGTTAATTCTTGAATAGCTTATGTATACGTAGGGATGAATCGTGATCGAGAGATACGATCTGTACTTAAGTGAAATAGACTATCTTGAAGATTTGCTCATAGATCTCTTTATTTTTCTCTTAAAATTTTTATGATCCATGTATTGAATAATTTATGACTCTAAAGAGATAGATCGTGATCGAAGGATACGATCCATGCTCAAGTAAGATAAGTATGCTCAAAATTTGATCATAAAATATTTTGATTAATTATGATGATTGTATCAATAGAAAATATCAAGATTATGATTAAAGATGGATTTGATACCTCGAGACTTTGATTCTCATACAATTTTTCTTAATTTTATTTTCTAGTGATAAACACATGAATTAGGATATTAGAAGCATCGGTTTGTTATTAATTGATCATTATTATTGAGAAATTAATGCTTCTTGGTCTTTGTTTCAAGTAAATTAAAGATTGAGCCCATCAAAATTCAAATTAGCTCAGACTCAAGTTATTAGTCATAAAAATTTAATCATACACCAAGCTCAAGCTTACAGTCCAAAATAAGCCACGGCCTACAGATGGCATGAGGTCCAAGATCGCAGACCTTGTGCGTTGGTGCACAACACTAGGAAACAAAAGAAGATGTAGTTAATATGAGCTCCCTGACCTTTCTTGTGGGGTCCATAAAAACAAAAAGAGTGCTGGTTGATGTGTGGGCCCAAGGGATTTAGTAAAGTAATATGGGTATTGGCATGGGTGTGTGGACCTAACGGAATAGAAAAGAGGGGTTTCCACAGCCTTTCAAAATCGAACATGGCTAAGCCCTTATGCGGTTCAAGCACTGGGTGTGCACGTGGAAAAGCTATGCGCGCTGGGATGCTAGATTCAAATAGGTGAGTGGGTGGCCTGATATGCAGAACAAAAAGTGGGGGTGATGCAGTTTGGCTTCGGATGGTTCAAATAAAATTCAAAACTACGATGTTGACAGGCATGGAAGCTTTGTGTAGTTCAAACGTGGAAGAGCAGGCATTCATATGGAAATAGATACGCCTAAGATGCAGTTTGGAGCCTTATTTAAAGGAAGGCTGCAGGGAACGAGGGGGACCCAATATTTTATTCTCCGATGCCACAATCTGGCCACCACTATTCTCCACACCCAAACCCCATATATGCCACCCTCTTTTTTTTTCTTTTCCACCTCCACAAACCAACCATCCACCATTCATTCTCCCTCTCCCTTGCCATCCAAAGCCCTTCCACGCCTTCCATCCTACCTTTCTTCACAAAAACTCTCTCTTCTTCCTCCTTTCTTTCTGTGAGTTAGAAGCAAGAAGATGGTGATGGCAAATGGCATCCCTTCCATCCATGGCTAGAGGCTCGAGTCTTCGAAGAGTAGATTGATTTTTCTAATCTCAATCTCTTATATTTATCTTTCATGCAATTAGAGGAATCTTGTAAGCCTTTGAATTCCAATGAATAAATTTTAGTTTGCTTTCAAGATATTATGCTTAATGTTATATATTGTCCATTTTTAAATAGTTTATGTGTTTGTTGAGATGGATCGTAATTATGAGATACGGTCTGTACTCAGACGAAATAGGCTATTTTAAGGATCAACTCATAGATCTATTTTTTTATTTGATTTAAGACTCCTCTTTTGATTCAAGTTTGAATAGCTTATACTTTAGGGAGATGGACCATAATCGGAGGATACTTTCCGTACTCAAGTGAGATAGGTTATGCTCGAACCTAAACATAAGAAATTTTAATCAATTGACCTAATTACTTTTAAAAGAAAAATACCTAGATTGAAGAAAGATGAAATCGAAATCCTAAGACCTTTTTCTTATCTGATATCTTGTTAAATTATTATTTTCTTATAGCTAGTTAACTTCCTGATCTTTCCTTTGCTTTAATCACTGAAATTTGCTATAATTATTGAAATTTGCTTTTTTAGAATTAATATAACATCAAGAGTGATTTTGCTACAATTTAGCCTTTTGATCCCTATGGAATCGACACCCGATGCATCCTATACTTGTTGAGAAAAATACCTCGAGATTCGGTCCATAATAAGTTTAGAATGAAGTTTAGGATAATGAATAAAATTTAACGAGTTGAAGAACTGCCCAAATGAAGTCCAAACAGAAGAGATACGCATGAGAGAAGGTATCCAGAATAGATGGTACGGCCCATGGGCCGCCAGAGGGGCCCATGGGCCGGTGCAGGCCAGCGACGATGTGGGCCAGGCTTGACAGCGTGCTAGTGCTAGGCCAGCTATGCATTGGGCCGGCTCAAGTGCACGCACAGCCAGCTAGGTATTGCGGTCCATAGTGGACCACACTCTGTCGTGGCTCATAGTTGGGCACGTGGATTGATTGCAGTCCGACGATCGTGATGAGATCTGGCATAGCGGTGAAGATTTGATGGCAGCAGCATTTTTGTGCAATCCAATGACTGATGTCGTAGCCGATTGGGATCAAACGGATGAGGCTCAATCTAGGTTTGAACTAGAGATTAGAATGGATCCAATAGTTCTGATGCGATCTGAATGTGATCAGACGGCCCAGATCGAATTCGAGCATGATCTGGACATAGTATGCACGATCGAATGGCTCTGGTTTGAGCAGATCATGATCGGACCATCCAAAAAAGTTTTAGGATTTGATTTGAGCTTGGTATCCGAGTCAAACATTGTTTTGATGATTTTGGAGGCTATATAGCTCTGATTGACAAATTGTTTATTACGTAGAGTAGTTGGTGATATCTTAGTCATGCAGAAAGGCTTCAAGAGAGATTTTAGAGAGTTTTTGTAAGGATTTTGGGGCTTCTTGTTGAGAGATCTTTGTGTAAGAGTTGAGTGATGAGTTTTTCTTATATTTGTTAGATTTTTTTTTCTCTCATAGTGAAGCTTGCACATTCTGTGGAGGTAGGCTTGAGGCCAATCCACATTAACTTGATTTGTTTGTAATATTTTTTTCTCACTTTCTTTTTTCTTACTCCTTTAACAAGTGGTATTAGAGCACAACAATTGGTATCGGTGCTTGGTTACCATGGACAAATGGTACCAGATGATCTAGATAGAGATGGTGTTGATCAAGCTTGGAGATGGAGAAGACAAGAATAATCAAGGTGGAGATCAATCGGTTCGATGGAAAGAGTAATTTTTTCTTGTGGCAAGCAAGGGTGAATGATGTGCTTATACAACATGGGTTGATCAATGCTCTTTTGTATGAGAAAAAGCTAGCCACCATGGAGGAGAAGACTTGAGAGTAGCTACAGATGCAGATGGTGAGTACCATTCACTTGCAGCTAACGGATGAGGTGGTGATTCATGTGCTTGGTGAGACTTCTCTGACGGTGCTGTGATTAAAGCTCGAAGAGTTGTACATGATGAAGTTTCTCACCAATACTCTCTTCCTCTAGAGGTAGTTCTACCAACTGCGGATGGAAAAGAGATAGTGTGTAGGAGCATCTCAGCCACTTCCAAAAGATTCTCATCGATCTTCTTAGTATAGGTGAGAAGATTGAGGAGAAGATCAGGGCGTTGGTCTTGCTAGCATCGCTTCCTCTTTCGTATGAATCTTTGGTGATTGCTCTTCTAGTGGAGAAGAGCACCATCAAGATAGACGAGATCATCACAGTGATTCTTTAGAATAAAGTTCTCAGGTGGAAGAACCAAACTTCAAGCTCAGATGATGGTAGCTCAGTTTTGATAGTTTCTAGAGGAGCAGATGGTAGCAGATAGAGTGACTGAGGATTGCGAGGAGGATGATCCAGGTTCAAGATGAGGGACCCAGCAAGATCAGGTGCTACCGATATGATGAGTTGAGGCATCGTGTCAGAGATTGCCCTCACCTCAAAGATCGGATAAGGGCTGCTACGATGATGACCTGTAGCAAGTCAGAGGATGATGTCCTAGTGATATCTGATGAGGTATCTACTTCTTCCTAGCAATGAATCTTAGATTCTATATGCACCCATTATGTTTGTTACAGAAAGGAGCTATTTGACTCCCTGGAGAGTAGTGAGGGCACTGTTCATCTATCGGATAGATTAAGCTATGCGATTAGAGGCATTGAGCTGGTCAACTGAAAGACACATGATGGTGTAGTAAGAAGATTAGGCGAGGTTTCATACATATCCGATTTCAGACAGAATCTTATCTCACTAAGCATATTGGATTCAAACGGCTATAGGTGAGTAGCTGGTGATAAAATCCTGAAGGTTTGCATGATGATAGAGTTATTCTGGAGGAGGAGAGGAGGACGAGAGATATATTATTATCCGATAGAAAGTTCAGTGTGGGGTGGAGCTTTAAGAGTTAGGGGGAGCCCAAAGTGACGTGAAGCTTCAGGTGAGGTGGATCGGGTATGAGATGCGAGACTCGAAAGGATAAGAGGTGACATTGTAGAGTGAAGTTCCTATTATCGCAGGAGACTTTTCCTAGTAAGTCTTTGGTTAGAGTGGATATAGCTCATGATGGAGGTGGAATCGAGTGGCCAGGCTTGACTCCCACGTTTGCCCATCCATGAGATAGTAGGCGTGCCCCAGGGCATGGAGGTGAGGTGGATCATAGGCTCTCAGAGATAGGTGGAGGCCAAACATCGAATCGAGGTGAAGATTATTGAGAAAAATACCTCAAGATTCGATCCACAATAAGCCTAGAATAAGGTCTAGGACAACGAATGAAATCCAATGAGCTCAAAAACAGTCCAAACGAAGTCCAGACATAGGAGATACGCGTGAGAGAAGGCACCGAAAGCAGATGGTATGGCTCACAGGCCATTGGAGGGGCCCACGAGCCATCAGAGGGGCCCACGGGCCAATGCAGGCTAGTGGCGATGTGGGCTAGGCCTGACAGTAGCTGGCACTAGGTCGGCCTAGGAGCGCGCAGCCCACGAGCGTGGGCGCCCAGGCCCACTTGACCACGCTCTATCATGGCTCACAGTCAGGCATGTGGACCGATCGTTATCCGACGATCGTGATGAGATCTAGTGTAGTGGTGAGGATTTGACAACAGTGGCATTTTTGCATGATCCGACGGTTGATGTCGCAATCAGTCGGGATCCGATGGATGAGACTCGATTTGGGTTTGAACTAGAGACTAGATGTGCGATTCAATAGTTCTGACATGATTTGGATGTGATCAGATGGCTCAGATTGAATTCAGATATGATCTGGATGCAGTATGCATGATCGAACAGCTCTAGTTTGAGTCGATCATGATCAGACGGTCCAAAAGGATTCTAGGTTTTGATTTGAGCCTGATATCCTAGTCAAACACTATTTTGTTGATTCTAGAGCTATATAGCTCCAATTGACAAGCCGTTTATTTCGTAGGATAGCTAGTGACATCTTGATCATGTAAAAAGACTTCAAAAGAGATTGTAAAGAGCTTTTGTGAGAGTTTTGGGACTTCTTATTGAGAGATCTTTATACAAAAGTTGAGTGGTGAGTTTTTCTTATATTTATTTGATTTTCTTTCTCTCATAGTAAAGTTTGCACGCCCTATGGAGGTAGGCTTGAGGCCAATCCACATTATCTTGATTTGTTTGTGATATTTTTCTCTCTCTTTCTTCTTTCTTTCTCACCCAACAAGTAGTATTAGAGACAACAATACTACTGTTCTATTTATTTACATCGAGATATTTTATCTTTGATCGCTCTCACGACAAGAGCGCATCAAATTTTGGCACCATTGTCAGAGATCAATAGCACAGTAGTAGTAAAATTAAAAAAAAAATATTCTACTTATTATTCTTAATTAACTACTTTATTTGCTTAATTGCCTTTTAGATTATTTACTTTGCTTATTCCACTCAAATCTTACATTTCATTCTTCTTGCTTTAAATAGACTAATGGAAAAAAGAAAAAAAAATCTATTGCACAATACTTAACTAAAATAAAGTAATAAGTTAAAATTTAAAAACTTTCAACTTGTGCTTGGACATCGTGCTTTGTTTTGCATTGCACATCCATAAAACACTTTTAGGGCAAAACCCATTAACAATATAAGGTAGGGATTTCATCATCCTTTTTTGTCCATAAATCACTTTCTTGCATCTACATAGCCTAACCCTTAAATACAATCAATTAGACGTCAACTCTAGGGACATCCGAGCTCATTAGGATAGGAGAATCTAAGAGTTGGATCAGATTTTAGTTGGTCAGCCTATCGATTTCTAGAAAAATAGTTCAGAAACTACGTCCCGAAGAAAGATGATTTTTTAATTAGGTCCATTGTAAAAGCATGGGGAGTCTTCCATCGATCTTACACTTATCTGACTGACTTGATTATTTGATTTCGAACTTGAAGGGCTCGAAGACAACTTTAGCAATTAGGAGCTGTCTAGATTTAGGCTAACCCTAATTAAGTTTGTGTGTGTAACTTACTTGTTTATTAAAATTTGAACCTAATTAAAACATTCTTCTCTTTTATCTCTGGATTTAGGACTTTTTGGAACTCATCTTTAGAACTCTTTTCTTATCTATCTCTCCTTCCTCTTCTCTCTTTTTCTATAAAAAAAAATTGCAAAATTGCAACTTGGAAAAGGAAATCTGGTCGACTTGTGAGAATTGAATCAAATCTTATTTCAAGTCAAGGAATTGTCGAGTCCATCATGGGTGAACCCAACCATGGACCCAAATTTCTTAAAGACCTATGCTACCACTTGAGCTCTGTCTAACCATCCTGTATAAGACTCCCTGAGGTTATGATCGATAATTTTAAAATTAAGTCTCAAATAATTAATATGCTCCCCACATTTATCAGAATTGAGAATGCATATGTTTTCATTAGAGAATTTGGAGAGGTTTGTGAAACCATGAGAATATATCAAATATCAGAAGATGCCATAAAACTTAGGCTGATCGACTTTGCACTTAAGGATAATGCAAAAAAATAGCTATATAGCTTACCCAACCAGTCAATCATGACATGGGAAGGCTTCATAAAAATATTCTTAAGAAATTTTTTTTCCATCACAAGATAACCAAGTGTAGAAATGAGATTAACTAGTTCTACCAACTAGGGGGAGAGTCTTTCTGGAAGTGCCTAGACCGATTTAAGGACCTCCTAAGTCAATGTCCACATCGTGGTATAGAGATTTGGAGGTTGTGCCAAATCGTCTACGAAGGTCTAGACCTAAGTATATAGCATAAGTCAAGATTTATTTTCTTAATACATCAGCTAGTGACTAGCAATTGCTAAGTATATAACCAAAATGAGTGGCATCATTTATCATCCAACATTCAATTATGCACCAGATCCCTATACAAAAAAAATATATATATCAATTAACTTAAATGTCAAATCATAAGCTATAAATAAATTTATCATGCAAGCTTAAGATAAAATTATAAAAATTAGTAAAGAAGACTAACTAATTAATTAATGATGTTAACTATTATATGTACCTGATCCATAGGTGACTGTGATGAGGATGAACTAGAATTTGGATGAGAAATTATACCTCGAGTGAATCACTCAAACAAAGCAGCAAGTTGTTATTGAAATTTTGCTTCAAGATTGTTTTGCATTTCCTCTTGCTATACTTTGGCTTCCTCACATTGAGTCTCTATCTCTTTCCATTGAGCCTCAAGCTCTGCTTTAAGTTTCTCAACCTCTTGCTCTAATATATTTGCATGGTTCAAGATAGCCTCTTTCCCAGCATAAAGTCTTTCTTTATTAATGGAGCTTGAGACACCTCCTTTTAATCCAATACCCCTTGTGTAGCCTGACCTCTTTTCTAATACAATAGCAAAGTATTATATGTGCAACAAAAATTTCATCTTGATGTGTTTCAACCACTTCCTTAAGTTGGTTCTGTATTAATATATAACAATTAACAGAAGGGTAAACGAACTTCTAGATTCATTAACAAGAATTGAAAATAATTTATACTCTCAAATACAAATCAAAATTAAAGATATTTCAATCCAAAATATTATTCTCTTTTTTTGCAGAAAATATATACATACTAGTATTTCTTCTCCTTTTGAAGTCAACCAACTCCCATTAGATCTATGCCTAGTTGACTCCCACACCTTTATAGCATCAGGCAATTTTCTAGTGTCTGGATTGATTGAAAATCATAGGTATTTCATGCATGTAATTTCAAAATTTTTAAAATAAAACACAGTGAAAGAAATTTAGATTAATCATATAAATCTAACATGTATATGATTTGATCAAAAACACATGTGCTAGGATCTATGACATGATATATAACACATATAAAATCTAAAATCAAAAAAATTTGCAAGCATAAATCATATCGAAGCATGCAGTAGATCCCATCTACAACGTGATTGAGTTCAGAACTCAATACTTGAGTGCAGGTAGCTAATCACCACAATTGTTAACCCTGATAATAGGTTCTTCTTGATGCTAAGCAGCCACATAAATTGTCCGACCTCTACAGGATGTCCACATGAAATTTTGATATTGATCGATCTCTCCAAGAGTGCTAGCTCGCACAGAGATCCTTGATGGCTGACTTATGCTCCTTCTTCTATCTCTCAAACTCTTCATAGGATGAAGATGCAACTAGGAGGATGTGAGGTGGTGGAAGAAGAATAATTGGGGAATCTCTATTCTCTCTTTTTCTCACTTCCCAAAATCTTGACAAAACCCTAGGCACTCAACCAAGAGGAGATAGTTCTCCTCAAATCTCACACGCCAAAGAAGGCCGCCCACCCCAAATCCTCATGCCCCACTCAAAAATCTTTTCCATGGTAAAAAAAAATATCACACATCGTTGCACAAAATGGAGGTCTTTTTATGGTTGGCATGGAGACGAGGACCATAAAACCACTAGATAAAGATTAGGTTGTTTAGTTCAAATTCAAACCCATTTGAATTCAAACTTTAACTAACCTATCCTATCCACAATGGGGCATTAAGGATGGGCGACAAATATCTCTTTGGCATGGGAATTTATCACACAAAAACAAATTCTGTAGGGAGAAGAGAAGAGCGTGGGATGAGGTGGTGCTAGGGTTTGAAATTCAAACTCATTTGAATTTCTAATCGATCCAATTGAAAAAAATTTACGATAGTGCAGTACATACAATTAAAAAAATTTTATGCAGTAGAAATAATAAATTAAATAATTTAATCCGAATCACATATGTTGGTGCAGAATTTCACCGACGTCGGAGAAGCTGGAGTCGAGGGGATCGCATCCACCGCTGGGACCTGCAAGGAAAGTTTAAACCAAAGTTGGGGTTGCTCCGGTAAGATCCTCCGACGCTCAAGTCAGTACTTTGCCTCAACAGAAATGGAGCACTCGAATGAGATTTTAGCAGAATTTTGGGATAGAGTTTAGAGCTTAGAGAAGAATGTATCTGGGGGTCCCTTTTTATAGATGAAGAGCGTAACTGATTGACAGCGACGTTTATAACTGCCTGATAGTGGATCGTTTGGGGCTACACGGAGTTTGTTATGGAGAGTAGTGACGTCAGGGGGCTGTTCAGGGCCACGTGGAGTTTGTTATGGAGAGTGGAGTGGTGTCCGTTGTCGTGACTTGCCAGAGAGTGATGGAGCCACGTGAAATCCATTACAGAGAGTGGAGTAGGGTAGTGGCCATTGTCGTGACTTGCCAGAGAGTTCAGACCTGACGGCTGAAGCTTGACTGGGACATCTGATGGAGTGGAATGGCTCTCTGGCTCAGCAATCCAAGAGAAGCTCGAATATTTTCAAGATTGCTGACGAGTCTACTGTTGTCGGATGCCTTGGATGTTGATGCTATAGGCGAGAGTCATTTGCTGTAGAAGCTCGGATGGAGACTTTCTGTTGGTGAAGTCTGGTATAAGTCTGATTGCTAGAGAAGTCCATCTGGGATTTACCTGATGTGGAAGCTCGTCTGAAGATTGTCCATCGGAGAGGTCCAGTTTCATGAGAAATCCGACAGGAGGTCGTCCGACAGTAGAGTTCGGATGGCATTATGGAGGTTTGTCTGCTGGAGGAGTCTTGAGGATACTGTGGAAGGTCAAATGTTGGAGGAGTCCGGGATTCAATTTTGCTGTAGAAGTTCGGATGGAGTCTGACTTTTGTAGGAGTCTGGATGAAGTCCGCTTATTGTAGAAGCTCGAATGAAGACCAGTTGTTGTGGAAGCTCGGATGGAGACTTCTTATTGTAGAAGCTTGGACGAAGACCGACTGCTGTGGAAGCTAGGATGGAGACTTCTTATTATAAAAGTCCCACTACTGGAGAAGCTCGATCATTGACAAGTCCAGAAGAAGTTCGGAGTAGAGATCCTATTGGTGGAGCCGTCCGTTGTAGGAATTCGTTTGGAATCCATCCGCTGTAGAAGTTCGGCTGGGATCCGGCTCTCGTAGGAGCTCGGATGAAATTCAAAGGCGATCGACTATCGTAGAAACTTGGATGGAGTCTGGTTACTATAGAAGTCTTGCTGTTGGAGATGCTCGAACATTGATGAAGTCTGAAAGAAGTTCGGAGTAAAGTCATTCGTGGTTGGTAGAAGTCTGGAAGAGATTCGGAGAATAGTCGATCACTGTAGAAAATCGGCTGATAGTGAAGCTCGGAGAGCGTTTGGAGCAGTCCAGTAGATGAATGGAGGAGCTCATTATCGGAGAAGTCCGGATGATATTATGGAAGCTCGGACGGTCGAAGGAGTTCAGAAAGATGCCACACAAGGTCGGAAGTCGGAAGAGCCCTGGAAGGGTCGGCCTTTTATGAACTTCGGTTGGAGGTATTTTATACTCAACACCAGTCCCCCTACTTTCGAGTTCAGATTTCGAATGAAGTATAGAGAAATCTTTACAGTCGAAGTTGCCTCCCTCGATTTCTATACTCGGTTGTTTCCAGATATTTTGGTGTTTGGCGTACTGGTGCTGGAGCCTTTTCAAATCGAGGCGATCCGAAAAGATTTTTTCGGGATTTTCATCGGAGCGTTGCTCTAGGTACGGTGCAATAATGGTTCTGTCAGTCGTCGACCGCTTTCAGCCATCTGCCATGATGAGTGGGACATGTGGCGGTTGTAGATCAGTCAGAGGAGATCTGTGATCATTATTCCGTCGGACCTCATCGCCTATTTAAACCTGCCTCCCTCCTTCAGGGGTCTCACTTTGTCTGGAAGTTTCTTCAGTCCCTCCTTCTTTCTGAGAGTTCGTTCTTCTCCAGCATCCTTTTCGACCTTAGGCGTTCTTCATGTCATCCCCATCTCTGCATCTCTGCATCCTTCAAACCAGCCTAGGTTAGTTCCAGAACTCTCCTCTTTTTTTTCTCTTACTATTCTTCTTCCAGTTTTCCTCCTTTAAATTCCACCTATTCGATTTTCCACAAACGTCCCATTTCTTATTTTTCTATTTTTTTTTGGGATTTTTAGGGTTTTCACTTGATTCAAAATGTCCTCCAACACTTCCTCCTCTAGCAGTTCTAGGAGTTCGTCTGCTCTAGCCCCCAAAATCTTAGTTCTGTAGATGAACCTCGTTCGATCTTTGTACCAGACACTATTCCAGCTCTCTGACTCTGGAGGAACTCTCACTGATTAGGATTCAGTACGGGATTCCTCCAGAGTACGAGCTGGAACTTCCTGGGCTGATTGGTCGGGCTAGTGCCCCTCCCCCTGGCTTCTTCTGTTTATACCAAGAAGCTTTCCGCGCCGGGCTTCGACTTTCACTTCCACCTTTTGTCATTGCTCTTTTTCGCTTCTTAGATATTTCTTTAGTTTCTGTAGCGTCGAACTCCTTTAGATTTCTGATAGGATTTCTTTCTCTCTGTAGCTTAGTTGAAGTTTGGCCCACCCTTTCTTTGTTTAGAAATTTCTATACCTTCAAGCGCCATCCATCGGTGAAGACTGGTGGTACTTCTCCCCCCAGTTTGATAGAAAGGGATTGCTGAAAGGTGCCCCTTCTTCTATCCACAACTAGAAGGAGAGGTACTTCTACATCCGATGCCCGACCTTGGAGCTGGGGTTGCCCCCCTGGGGCTCCCTGAGAGATTCTGTCCGTTGGGCTTCTAGCCTGGGATGGGATGACCTTGAAGCCTCCAATAAACTCAAGGCTTATCCAGCTCCTCTTCTCTCCAACCTCCTGAAGGAACAACTCTTATTTAATGTCGGCCTAAACCCTCTCAACCTTGCCGGTATTTTATCTTATTATATATTTTTTTATTCGCTGCTTCCTCTTTCTTCTTGTTCTTTTGCTAAGCTGTGCCGATCTTCTTTCATTGTAGATATAGATGCTGACGCAGCTCGAATGCTAGCCCAGGGTCTCAAGACCCACAAAAGGAAAGGCACAGCATCTTCAAGGGCGGCGAAGAGGGCAAGGGCAAAAGAGGCTAGGTCGACCGTGCCTGCCCAGGCGGCCATTACCGTCGACACTCCCTCCGACGTCGAGCTCGCAGTCCCCCGAACCTCTTTAAGGAGCCCCCCGATCGAGGTTTTCGCTCCAGAGGCCCGGCCCGAGGAGGCATCGGGGGCCGAACGGAGGAGGAGAAAGAAGATATTGGCCCGCAAGAGCCGCAGCAGCAGGGCTGCCATCGAGGGGGCCGACGGCTCCGAAAAAGATCCAGGAAAAAATCACTTCAACAATAGGGATCTAATAAAGAGATTGATCGACGGGTGCATCCTGTCGAGGTCATCCACAGGATCGTTCACGTCGATCCTGAGCAGCGGATCTGGGACTCTCTAGGGTCCTTTCTCGAGGTAGGTCAATTTACTCCTTTCTTCTTCTCGCCTCTTTATTTAGCTTATTCCTCAGCTTTTATATTGACTCCCTGACTGCTCTTATAGATTGGACATCAGCTCATCGCCAACATCGAGGCGATGAACAATGCAAGGAAGGAGGCCGCCCAAGCGGAGGAAGGTCGTTGGCTGAGGCCGCCCACCTCAAGGAGAAGATCGCTGAAGTTACGAGTCTTCAAGAGGCACTGCATAAGGAGGGGCAGACCTGACCGACTTGAGGGCCACCTTGGAGGAGGAAGGAAAGAAAGCAGAGGCTGAGGTCTCTGAGTTGAAGGCACAGATCCTGACTCTGGTCTCGAGGCAATGGTCCGGGCAGTGGAGGAGTTCAAAACCTCCTCTGAGATGAGGGATCTGAAGGTCGAGTTCGGCTAGGCCGCCTTTATCAAGGGCTTCGAGCTCTACCAAGAGAAGATGGTCGGAAAGTTTCCCGAGCTGGACCTCGGCTTCCTGGATGAGGCGTCCATGATGAAGCCGGGCCTTCTGAAGTTGCTGCCGGTCTTCCTCCAGCAGGACTTCCTCCACTGCTGCGGCCGACCTTTCGGGGATGCCGAGCTCCCCCACTTCTGCCCTAGAGGTCCAAAACCTCTAATTTTATTTATTTTTTTTTACAACTTTTTCTCGTTCTCTTATACGTAAGAACTATTTAATCAATGAAATCGGATTCTTCTTTTCAGAGAGCTCATTTGTCTTACCTGTATTCTTTTTCTTTTCTTTTATTTTCTTGCACTGATTTGTGTTGTGGCACTCTTGTCTTCCAACGACAGTGCCCTACCGAAGCTCTTCCCCTACCACAGGGGATTCCTCTGAAGTCGATGATCCGGGACCTCAGAAGAAAAGTTTATCTCCGGACGAAGAAATCTAAGAAACTGGATGACGAACTTCACCGACTGAGGAAGAGCCATTCGAAGTCACTGCGGAGGTTGCTCGCTTTCAGGACCTCCACAAAAAGGGTTTCATGGACTACAGTCGGAGGAAGGCTGACTTCATGAAGGAGCTTGAGGAACTCTGAAAATGTGCCAGTGATCGATCTTGGACTCAGGCTTCCAAGATCAGCTCCCTTGAGGTCGAGCTGGCGGCTGCACGGGAGAAGATCGGCCAGTTGGAAGGGAGCTCTTCCTGGCTCACAACTCAGGCCGACCACGATCGAGACTGATCGAAGAAATTCTCTGACCTTCAGAAGCAGCTGCAGGTTGCCGAGGTGAACTACAACACCTACCGAGTTAGTTGGTGCGGGCAAGTAGACGACTATCGAAGGAAGCTCGAGACGGTGACCGACGAGTTTGCCCGTCTTCAGAGGCAGTTGTTCGAGAGAGTCCAAGCCATCTTGGTACAAGGCTCCGACGAGCTCTGCTCCTTGAGAGAGACCATGGAAGAACTGTCCATGGCCCTCAGACAGGAGAAGGCCAAATTACAGCGGCTGAAGATTCAGCTGGCCTACGAGCAGCAGACGGTCAAGGATGCCGAGGTGGAGTCCGAGGTTCTGAGGAAGAGACTTCAGGAGTCGGAGGGTGAAAGTCGGCGGTTCCACCAAATGTACCAGGAGATGCTTTTAAGAAAGAAGAAACTGAAAGAAGAAGTCGAAAGCTTAAAGCAATCCCTGACAATGATTGGAACCGAAAGTTCGAAGTCGGAAGAAGCCGAGCTTCCTTAGAACTTCTTTTACTTTTGTTCTTCTATGTATTCTTTTCTTTTCTTGTCATTTTTCTTTTTTGGCTTTCAAAGGCTTTGTAATACACACTTTACTAATGAAATGAAAAGAAAATTCTCCATTACCTTGTCCATTCTTGCATTAAGTTATCGTTTACCAAACTTCTTTTATTTTTTGTCTTGTTCGATGTCGATGTTGTTTGAAGGTTTCTGGTCGTCTTTGTGTTGATTTGCCCTTTTTGTTCATGATCGAAGGTCTTTTCGAGGCCACCCAAGTTTGATGCTTCCTCCCAGTGCTCGAGCTTGGGGGCCCGAACTTCTCGTTACCTTGAGGAAGTCGATTTTCTCCTGCCAGTGTTGGGTTCCTTCTTAGAGACTGAGGATTTTTGAGAAGAGTCTCCTTCCTCGTTGAGATGAAGTTCCTTGTGTCTTTGATGTAGTTTATTTTTTCCTTATCACTGGCGTAGCTCGTCGCTTTTCCTTTTTCTCTTCTCCTTTTTTTTTGTGTTCGAGTGAAGATTTTTCCTCTGCTCTTAACAGGGTTGTAGGGGTGTAGAGGAGCCATTGAAGAGGTTTTCCTCCTCGTCCGATCTTAAACGATCAGGTCTTCATTTGTGTCAGGACGAGGTTCTCCTCCTGTTTCCGACACAATCAATTTCAGCTCATGTTAGGATGAGGTTTTCCTCCTATTCCTAACAGGACTATGGGGGCACGTAAGGGCCATTGCAAGGGCCTCTGCCCCCATCTTCCCTCTTAGAGACTGAGGTTTTTGATAAGAGTCTCCTTCCTCGTTGAGATGAGGTTCCTTATGTCTTTGATGTAGTTTATTTTTTCCTTATCACTGACGTAGCTCGTCGCTTTTTCTTTTTCTTTTCTCTTTTTTTCTGTGTTTGAGTGAAGATTTTTCTTCTACTCTTAATGGGGTTGTAGGGGTGTAGAGGAGCCATTGAAGAGGCTTTCCTCCTCGTCCAATCTTGAACGATCAGGTCTTCATTTGTGTCAAGATGAGGTTCTCCTCCTGTTTTTGACACAGTCAATTTTAGCTCATGTTAGGATGAGATTTTTCTCCTGTTCCTAACAGGACTGTGGGGGCACATAAGGGCCGTTGCAAGGGCCTCTGCCCCCATCTGATCTCTAAATAATCAGACTTTCGACCTTGATCATGTTAGGACGAAATTCTCCTCCTGTTCCTAACATGGCTGTGGGGGTGCATAAGGGCCATTGCAAGGGCCTCTCTCCCCATCCGATCTCTAAATAATCAGGCCTTCGACTTTGTTCATGTTAGGATGAGGTTCTCTTCCTGTTCCTAACATGACTGTGGGGGTACATAAAGACCGTTGCAAGGGCCTCTCCCGCCATCTGATCTCTAAATAATCAGACATTCGACTTTGCTCATATTAGGATGAGGTTCTCCTTCTGTTCCTAACATGGCTGTAGGGGTGCATAAGGACGTTGCAAGGGCCTCTCCCTCCATCCGGTGTCTAAATAATCAGACTTTCGACTTTGCTCATGTTAGGATGAGGTTCTCCTCCTGTTTCTAACATGGCTGTGGGGGCGCATAAGGGCCGTTGCAAGGCCCCTCCGCCATCCGGTCTCTAATAACTGGATCTTCGACTTTGCTCATGTTAGGACGATGTTCTCCTCCTATTCCTAACATGCTTAGTTTCAATTGTCTGAAGGAGCTATTCTCTGTCGTTACAAGTTCATGCCAAAAGAAAAGATATGCAAATATGAAACTTTTATTCAAGGCAAAGTTATTGGTAATACACTCGTAGATTTTTTGAGTCTCATGGTCACGGAAGGTCTGCTCCCCGTCGGAGTCCTCCAGAGATGGTGTTGATGATCCCGATTGGAGGCCGATCTTCAGGCTGTTCTTCCCTCCTTGGTGGCTTTAGCTGTGGTAGGGCCCTCGACCGATCTTTCCTACCCTCAGGCCGATGTCGGATGAATCTGTCGAGCTGACCTCGTCTGATGAGCTCTTTGATCTCGTCTCAGAGCTGAATGCACTCCTCGGTATCGTGGCCATGGTCATGATGATAGAGACAGAGCTTGTTAGGATTGTGCTTCCTGGGATGTGTGTGCATCCTTTCCGACCTTGGCAGCTGCTCCCTGACCTCCATTAGTACTTGGGCTTTTGGAGCATTGAGAGGGGTGTAGCTGTGGAACCTTCCTGGGGGAGAGCTCCACCGAACTCTGCGGTCCGAGCTTCTCTGCCTATGAGCTCGAGGAGGGGTTTGGACACGCTTGTGTCCGGAGAGAGTTCGAGAACGTGGCCGAGCTTCACTCGACCCTTTTTCCACTACGGGCTTGCTGGAGTCACCCGCTTGTCACTCCTTCGTAGCCTCCTCGTCCTTCAGCTTGAAGGCTTCCTCTGCTCGGGCATAGCCTTCGGCCCGAGCCAGCAGATCAACGAAGTCCCTGGGATACTTCTTTTCTAGAGAAAATAGAAGATTGTTCTTTTGAAGACTGCCCTTCAGGGCGGTCATTGCAACTGACTGGTCCAAGTTCCAGACCTCCAACACGACGGTGTTAAAACGGTTGACGTAAGTTCGAATAGATTCTCCCTCCTTCTGCTTGATTTTGATGAGGGACTCCGAACCTCTCCGAGGATGCCGACTGCTGATGAAATGAGAAACAAACTGATGGCTCATTTGATCAAAGGAGAAGATAGTACCCAGCTTCAGTGCCGAATACCAATTTCTTACTACTCCCTTCAAGGTAGATGGGAAAGCTCGACACAGGATGGTGTCTGGCGCACCATGGAGCAACATCATTATCTGGAAGGCCTCCAGATGGTCAATCGGATTTGAGATCCCGTTGTAGCTCTCAAATTGGGGGAGCTTGAAGTTTGGTGGGATTGGTTCCTGTATAATCATTTGAGAGAAAGGAGGGTCAGTACAGATGTCCTCACCGTAAGTAGTGAGAGCATGATGGAGCTCTTCGATCCGTCGGTTCATCTCTTGGAATCTTTGATCTAGGAGGTCCTCTCGACTACGAGTCTCGAGGGTCTTCTGATAGAACGGAGGTAGGGACCCTCCGAGGATGGAATCATGATCGGACGGAGGGCTCTCCACCTTCTGCTTCCCCTTTCCGGAGAAGACAGGGCGATTGGCCCAAGTGGCCCACCCGATCATCGGATTCTAGAACTCCGACGATGCTCTTTCCAGCCACATTGATGCCTGCGGCTGCTGCTGCATGGCCTGCACTGCTTCGGTGAGGCCCCTGACCTGCTGAACTAGCAAGTCGAATTGCTCCATGCCGACTGCCATTACCGAAGGAGGAGGAGCTTGGGAAATTGGAGATGAGGTCAGAGCTTGCGGATCTCGCTGGGATCTGGCCGTGGATCGCCTGGTGGATGCCTTTTGGGGAGGCATCAGGTGGAGATCTGGCAGGAGAAGAAAAAGAAAATATCGAAGAAGATGACTGGAGCAGTCCCGTTGAGTACTCCTTTAAGAACAAGGGTCTTGCGAAGACACAAGACCCTTCCTCTAGCGTCAATTCTGTTGGTGCAGAATTCTGCCGACGTCGGAGAAGCTGGAGTCGAGGGGATCGCGTTTGCCACCGGGACCTATAAGAGAAGTCTAAATCGGAGTTGGGGGTGCTCCGGTAAGACCCTCCGACGCTCAAGTCAGTACTTTGCCTCAATAGAAATGGAGCACTCGAATGGAATTTTAGCAGAGTTTTGGGATAGAGTTTAAAGCTTAGAGAAGAACGTATCTGGGGGTCTTTTTTATAGACAGAGAGCGTAACTGATTGACAGCGACGTCTGTAACTGCCTGGTAGTGGGCCGTTCGGGGCCATATAGAATTTGTTATGGAGAGTAGTGGCGTCAGGAGGCCATTCAGGGCCACGTGAGTTTGTTATGGAGAGTGGAGTGGTGTCTGTTGTCGCGACTTGCTAGAGAGTGGTGGGCCACGTAAAATCCATTACAGAGAGTGGAGTAGGATAGTGGCCATTATCGTGACTTGCCAGAGAGTTCGAGCCTGATGGTTGAAGCTCGACTGGGACGTCTGATGGAGCGGAATGACTCTCTGGCTCAGCAATCCAAGAGAAGCTCGGATGTTTTCGAGGTTGCTGACGAGTCTACTGTTGTCGGATACCTTGGGCGCTGATGCTACAGGCGGGAGTCATCTACTATAGAAGCTCAGATGGAGACTTTCTGTTGGTGAAGTTCGATAGAAGTCCGATTGCCAGAGAAGTCTGTCTGAGATTTGCCTGATGTGGAAGCTCGTCTGAAGATTGTCCGTCGGAGAGGTCCAGTTTCATGAGGAATCTGGCAGGGGGTCGTCCGACAGTGGAGTTCGGATGGCGTTGTGGAGGTTTGTTCACTGGAGGAGTCTTGAGGACACTGTGGAACGTCGAACGTTGGAGGAGTCTGGGATTCAATTCTGTTGTAGAAGTTCGAACGGAGTCCGACTTTTGTAGGAGTCTGGATGAAGCCTGCTTATTGTAGAAGCTCGGACGAAGACCAGTCATCGTGGAAGCTCGGATGGAGACTTCTTATTGTAGAAGCTTGGACGAAGACCGACTGCCGTGGAAGCTAGGATGGAGACTTCTTATTATAGACGTCCCGCTGCTGGGGAAGCTCGATCATTGATGAAGTTCGAAAGAAGTTCGGAGTAGAGATCCTACTGGTGGAGCCCATCTGTTGTAGGAATTCATCTGGAATCCATCCACTGTAGAAGTTCGGCTGGGATCCGGCTCTCGTAGGAGCTCGGATGAAATTTGAAAGGCAGTCGACCATCGTAGAAACTTGGATGGAGTCTAGTTACTGTAGAAGTCCTGCTATTGGAGATGCTCGAATATTGATGAAGTCCGGAAGAAGTTCGGAATAAAGTCGTTCGTGGCTGGTAGAAGTCTGGAAGAGATTCGGAGAATAGTCGATCACTATAGAAAATTGACTGATAGTGAAGCTCGGAGAGCATTTGGAGCAGTCCGATAGATGAATGGAGGAGCTCATTATTGGAGAAGTCCGGATGGTATTATGGAAGCTCGAACGGTCGAGGGAGTTCAGAAAGATGCCACACAAGGTCGGAAGCCGGAAGAGCCCTGGAAGGGTCGGCCTTTTACGAACTTTGGCTGGGGGTATTTTATACCCAACAACATATATAAGATTTAATCTTAGACTACTACATCAGGATCTTTGATATAAAAAATATATGGTTTAGATTTGAAAATAAAAATCATATCGATCTCATCGTTGCTGAAATTCTAGATCTAACTATTAGATCTACCATAGAAACAAAATAAGTTAGAGATCATTACCAAACAAATTTTGATCCTGATTTTTTTTTATCCAATGATTGGAGAGGGTGTTCCTCAGGTTGCTCACAGCCACACGAAGTCATCTGGCCTCTATAAAAAAATCCACGTGAAGACTGATGCAGATTAGGGGCATGGAGATGCTAGTCTGCGAACAACTTTGACAACTTATCTCTTCCTTCTTCTACAAGCACCTTGGACACTCCAAAGTGATAGGAGATCTGAAGGAAAAAGAGAGGAGGAGGAGAAGAGGCTCTAAAAATAAAAAATCTATAAGCAAATTTATCATGGGACGTCCAAGAGAGGGGTTCCTTTTTTATAGACTAGAGACTTTTCAAGAAAGGATGCCATGAATCAATGCCAAAACCCCTTTTCGACATCCCTAAAAATTTCAAAAAATTATTAGAATGTGAAGAAGAAATCTAAAGTCTCACACACTAAAGAATTCCTCAAGAAAAATAAAAAAAAATAATATAACTCCAATAATATACCATATACAAGAAATCTCTTTCTTAGTCTGCATCTTATCTCTAATTCGGATCGCATTCGAATTAAACGAGAGATAATATTATAACTCATCAGCTATAGCTGACCACCCTTATTGGATCCTCTCTCATGATGTCAAAAATTACAATCCAAATCCAATTAGACATGGAGAAATTGGCATAGATCTAGATGTGGCGCAAAAGATAAGGATAGAGTCCTAGTCTGACTTGGACTCTTCATTTCTAATTCAATTCTAATCCAAATCAAATTTGGATTGAAACCACTAATAGAAATAAATTTAGTTCAATTAAAAATCTAAATACCTTATCAAATTCCTAAGTTAATTAGAAATTAGCCGAGTCTAAATCCTGATCAAATCAGGATCAAATTTTTCTTGTAATCGGATTTGATCATATCAATCCCAATCTGAGTCGAACTGAATCTAATTCAATTGGACTTGTTCCAAAGCTCTTTACTTAATCAAATTGAGTCAATTAATAATTTAATTACTAATTAATTCTCTATTAATGGTAGAGTCCCAGTCCCAGTGGGACTCTACCATAAAGTTCTAGTCCAAGTAGGACTCTTCACCAGAGTCACAGTCCAATTGGACTCTTCAGCCATCAGATCTGACTAAATCTTCTAATGCATGTGACCCCATAGGTTCGAACCTAAGCCGATAGCATAGGAATAACTTTCTATACCAATCGATGTAACTATCTAGCAATGATGACCCGACGATCGGATGGGTCGAAGTGTTGCAAAGCAACCTTCTAGAACCTACTTGCGTATGGTTACCGTATAATTCATTTCTTTGACTCAAATGCTCAAAATGATTTAGGATTTAACTGTCAATCCTAATTAAGTCGATCACATTATATTTCAACCTTTCAAATCCATCTCATGGATTATCTTGGCCAAGATTTTGCTAAATTGAAATACACTGATGTATATCTCCTACCAATTCAGAGGGGTCAATTCCATCTTGACTCACACACCGACTTGATAAGTACATGACTGTACTTAGTATCCTTCCATCACTAAGTTAAAAACTCAGATAGTTAGGTACTAAAGTACAGTGAGTTGCTTATAAGTCAACGTGGTGGTCTTTGGTCAGAGGGACACTTATACCCATACCCTTCACAAGCTACTCTTGATAGTAGAGAGCTCGGCACATAGTCACGTTCGATGCGAATGTACTCTTACATTCCATCTGCATGCTATAACAGTATCTCCACACTCTTTAGTTAAGAGAACAACAAACTCATATGGCATATAACGACCTACACTTAACATTGCTATCATCTTAGTAATAGCATGTCATTTGGTCACGAACAATTTTAAAGATTTAACGACAAATTCTTCTTTGTCGATTAATATATATAGTCCTAAGGACTTCATTACAATACAGGAGTTCAAAGATGATCAATTTGTAATAAAAATATCAAATAATTTTTATTAATAAAAATTCATATACAGTTTACAAGATGAGCACAATCGTCTAACAATTGGTTTTGGGACATATTTTCCAACAACTCCCACTTGAACTAAAGTCAATCGATACAGTATCATATACCCATGTTCGATTTGTGGTCATTAAACTCCTTGATTCTGAGAGCTCGGTCAGGTTCTTCCTTCCATCAATCTTCTGAAGATCGACGTCACCTCGATCCACGATCTTTTAGATAAGGTGATAACGATGCAGAATATGTTTGGTGCGCTGATGGGATCTCAGCTCCTTGGCTTGAGCAATGGCTCTAGTATTATCGCAGTATAACAAGATAGGGCCATCAATGGAGGGTGCCACTCCGAGCTCACCAATGAACTTCCGTAACCATACAGCTTCCTTCGCAGCATCGGATGTCGTGATATACTCTGCTTCACAAACAGAGTCTGCCACAGTATTCTGCTTGAAATTTTTTTAGCAGATTGCTCCACCATTTAGGATAAAAATATAATTCGACATACTCTTACTATCATCATGGTCTGACTGAAAGCTGAAGTCGGTGAACCCCATAAGTTTCAAGTCAGTTTCACCATACACAAGCCACTGATCCTTAGTATTTCTTAAATACTTAAGAATGATCTTTACAACTTTCCAATAGTTTTTTCTTGAATTAGACTGGTATCTACTTACTACCCCTAATGAGTATGCCATATCTGGTCTTGTACATATCATGACATACATAATAGAATCTACTGTCGAAGCATATAGAACTCTACTCATACGCTCTCTCTCTTGAGGAGTTATCAGACAATCTCCTTTCGAAAGAGAAATTCTTTGGCCTATCGAAAGATAACCTTTATTAAAATTCTCTATGCTGAACCATTTTAGCACAGTATCTATGTACGTGGATTGAGAGAGCCCGAGCAGCCTTTTAGATCTATCCTTATAAATCTTCATCCCTAGGATATAGGCTGCTTCTCCCAGATTCTTCATGAAGAATTGTGACGACAGCCATACTTTTATTCTATGTAATGCAAGGACATCATTTTCGATTAAGAGAATGTCATCCACATACAATATAAAAAATACAATTACAGAACCATTTGCCCACTTATATATGCAGGGTTCCTCTTCATTCCTAATGAAGCGATACGTTCTGATCACCTTATCAAAACATATGTTTCAACTCAGAGATGCTTGCTTCAATCCATAAGTGGATCTCTGAAGCTGCACACCTTGGATATATCTGTGGATATGAACCTTTCAGGTTGTATCATATACATCTCTTTATTTAGTTCTCCATTTAGGAAAGCTGTCTTTACATCTATTTGCCAGACTTCATAGTCCAGATATGCTGCTATCGCAAGCATGATCCAAATGAATTTGAGCATTGTCACAGGAGAAAATATCTTGTCATAGCCAATACCATAATGTTGACGATAATCCTTGGTAATCAAACGGGCCTTATAGGTCTCTACCTTTTCATTTGTGCCCCTCTTCCTCTTGAAGACTCATTTACACCCTATGGGCTTTACCCCTTCAGGTGGGTCAACTAATGTTCATACATCATTGACCTTCATGAACTCTATTATGGATCTCATGGCTTCAAGCTATTTATAAGAGTCGGACCTCCACATTGCATCCATGTAGGTGATCGGATCCTCATCGTTCTCATCGAGTTCAATAGGATCTCCATCCCGAATCAACAAATATGAGTATCTGTCCGACTAACACGGTACTCTATCGGATCGCCTTAAGGATGTTTGTTCATTGGGCTCCAGGTTTGATCTCATCAAATTTGATTCAAATTCAATCATTGGTGTCAGTTCTTCTACCTGTCGAACTTCGTCAAGCTCAATTTTAGAGACACTTATTCCTTCACTAAGGAATTTTTTTTTAAAATATGTGCCTTACTGTTGACAAACACTTTTTATTCGACAGGCAAGTAAAAGTAATATCCTCTCATTTCTTTGGGATACCCTATGAAGTTACACTTATTGGACTTAGGACTTAGCTTGTCAGTTTGTAATCGTTTAACATAAGCTGGACACCCCCAGACCCTAAAGTAAGAGAGGTTCAGCCTACATCCTGACCATATCTCATATGGTGTCTTACTAACAATTGACTTACTCGGAACATTATTGAGCATAAGACAGGCTGTTTCAAGTGCATATCCTCAAAAGGGGATCGACAGAGTTGTAAACCCCATCATGGACCGAACCATATCCAACAAGGTTCGATTCTTCCTTTTTGAGATGCCATTATGCTGTGGTATCCCTGAAGGGGTCCATTGAGAGAGAATCCCATTCTCTCTTAGATATGTCAGAAATTCATTAGAAAAATATTCACCTCCTCAATCGGATCGAAAAATTTTAATACCTTTTCTAGTTTGTTTCTCTACTTTATTACGGAACCATTTGAATATTTCAAACTATTCAGACTTGTGTTTCATTAATTAGATGTACCCATATCTAGATAGATCATCTGTGAATGTGATGAAGTAGCTATATCCTCTTCTGGCATATGTGCTCATGGGTTCACATACATCGGTATGTATCAGACCCAGCACATCACTGGCTCGTTCACCTTTTCAGTAAAAGGTGACTTGATCATCTTTTCAAGCAAATAGGACTCACAGGTAGGTAACGATTCATAATCGTGTTTATCAAAAATTCCTTCTTAAGCCAACCTATTTATCCTGTACTTGTTAATATGACCTAGCCGACAATGCCAAAGGTAGGCATCTGTGACATCATCTATTCTAGGATGTTTATTCGAAATGTATATTAATTAGGCCTAGATACAATATAGATACCATTGTTCAACTGTCCACGTAAAATTGTAACACCATTCAAAATGATATCACAAAAGTTTTTCTTTATTGATATTTCATAATTTGAATTGGCTAAAAAGTCTATAAAAATAATATTTAAAAGAAAATTAGGATAGTAATGACATTCATTAAGAATAATATACTGAGACTCGAATACAAGCTTGATGTTCCTAAAGCTAGAACTGAAACTGATCTTTCATCTCCAACATTCAGGAATCTCTCTCTTTCTCCAAATCTCTTAGTGACCTGAAGACCCTACAACGAATTACAAATATGAATAGGGCTTCCAATATCCAATACCCAGGTCATTGTATCTATAAGAGAGAAGTTACAAGGTGTTATCACATAAGTATCTTGTCCAGCAACTAATTGCCTCTTCTTCTTTGGCATATTCGGGTCAAGGGAAGCGATATACTAAGGACAATTCTTCTTCCAGTGATCCTACTTCTTGCAAAAGAAGCACTCTTCTTGACTTTGATCAGTCTTGAACTTGAATATCTGGGACTGACTCCCAGCACCAGGCACCTTCTTATTCTTCTTCTTTTTTTCTTTCTTAAAAGGATGATGATTACTCGAAGAAGATCTTCCACTAGATTCACTATCTCCTTGTGGAGCTGGTGATCTTTCTCAAAAATCTATAGCAACCCCAACAAATCGTGGTAGTTGACTACAGGCTTCGTTATTCTGAAATGATCGAGGAATGGCAGGTAGGACTTGGGAAGAGAGTTTAGGATCGCATCTTTTCCCAGCTGTTTATGCAAAGGGAAGCCGAGTTTGCTTAATTTTTTAATCTGCTCGATCATGTATAATATATGATCGATAACAAATGCACCCTCCCTCATCTGAATATTGAAAATGGTGCAACTAGTCTTGTGCCGCTCAACATCGTCAGGAGTACCAAAGGAATCCCTTAACACTTGAAGCATTTTCTCTGGTTGAGCTTCTTCAAACTTTCGGCTGAACTCATCGTTCATGGAGGCCCGCGTGATGCAACGAATCATGGTGCGATCATTGAGCCACTTCAAATAAGTATCTCGGACCACTCCTCGGGTGTTAGGAGCAGGCTCCTCAGGTGTCGGATCCGTTATCACATAAAGGATACACTCGTGCTCCAGGATAATCTTTAATTTTTGATATCAATTATCAAAATTTGATCTGATAAGCTTCTCACTATCCAATAGTGATCGAAGTGACAAGTTTGAGGCCATATCTGCACACACAAAGAAAGAACAAAGCTTAATTAGTATTTGAATTTATTAATCCTAAAGACTTGGACTTTAGTCTAAAGGTCCTCCCACTATTTTATACGAATTGGTAGCCTCTACCTCCAATTTGAAGAATTACTTTAATTCCTTCGCGGGTACTAGAATCCACACAAACGCATATAAGCTCAAGGATGGCTCGATCAACCCATATGTACCTATGGATAGGTTCTCAACCAATTATTTCTTCAAATAACTTTTAGTATTTAATTTAGCCTCAGATTTCATTTCAGTAGGTGATGGGCCTCCACTGAAAGTTTTGGTTAGGTCAAACTATTAACGTGAATCTACTCAGTGATTCTACCTAATGAGTGATCAGGCTTGAGGATGGCTTAATCAACCCAACTATCATCAGATAGTTCATCAAAGTCATCATATGATGAATGATAATTCTATCATTTAGAGAGAACATCAGACGGATGGCGCCTGCAATGTCAATCAGAAATAATAGACCCATTATCTCTCACCTTAATAGGGGGCTATGATCTAGTTATCACCATAACTAGCTCATTTTAAAGACCTAATAATTTAGAAGATTTAATCGATTTAGAGAAGAAAAAAGAGAAGAAAAGATCAATCAGTAGACCATAATCCTCCCACTGACTTCATCAAGTCACTGAATCGGGTTAGGTCATGCTGATTGAACTGGCATCTAAATTAGTCACACTGATCAATTTTAATGGTATGGGCTAACTCGAATCACTTAGTGATCTAATCAAAATCTAATTCACCAAATTGGCCAGGTAAGTGAGATCGGTGGGAGGATCTGCTAAGTTTGCCTTAAACACCATCGAAATGGTCAGGTAAGCTGCTACCAATTAAAAATCATCGATCGAAATGCCAAACTTACCTTAGACACCAATTAGTTAATTAGTTTTGATTTGACCAACCTAATGATTCGGATTCAACCACTTAGCTACAATCAAGGTCCATTTGGTCTAATCAAAGATATGGACTGACCATCTACAACTATTGTACTAGAGAAATTTTGATTAATCTAATTCAATATTTGGTTAGACTTAATCAATTTCTCTATATGGTTAATCAATTTTTTGATTCTAACCTTAGGTCTAATCCAAATAAAGAGAAAGACCTGATTTGAGCTAACCCATGCCCCATATTTTATGCAATGTCATTAGATCTAAATCATAATTCTAGATCCAATCAGCTTGATACTTAATTCTTAATTAAGTTTTGCATCAACATGGTTAAGTGTTGCTTCAAGAATTGACTTTGATGATCATAAATTATTTGAGGAGACTACTAATGAGTTTCTTATCTTTGAAGAATATTTTTATGATGTTTCAAGTAGTCCAAGAGATTGGATCTGAAAAGCCTCATCAAGTATGCTAAAGTTGAAGTTTCTATAATTTGAAGAAGTTTTCGAAGCCTCTTGAGAGTGTCGAATTAATTTGAATCCATTTAAGAGTATTTGAAAGTATTCTGATAAGTTTTGGATCTTAAATACATGAAAAATTAGATTGGTACAAAATGGGACGACCCATTTGGTCATCTCCTTTCATTGGATAGCTGGTACGTATTGTTTTGACTCATGGCATGCAATGGGATGACCCATATGGGATGACCCATGTAGTGGGGTGACCCATGTGAGATGATCTCTAAGACCCTGAGATCAAAATAGAAAACTAAATTTTCTGTCTGGCCAATTAGGACATCCCATAGGACGTCCCTTGCCAGTGGGGCACCCCATGGGACATCCCATTCTGATGAGCATGCGTAATGACTAATTTTCAATCTATTTTTAATATATTTAATATACATTAAACACTCTCTAACGACTCTAAACTGATACTAAGATATTTTCAAGAGCAAATGGTGATTATAAATACTCTCTTGAAGTAGAAAATTATAAGTTTGCAAGCATTCAAAGCTCACATCCGTGAAAAATTCAAAAATCCTTAAAATAGAATAAAAGAAGCATTCAATCAGTTCACCAATCACTCTCCAACTGCAATCAAGTGTGCAATTCATTGAGGATGTTTAGCAAAAACTTTTCTCCTTAAGTATTGTATTTTTATTACATTTATTATATTCATTTAAGGAGATTTTGTATTGAAATTTCTATACCATATTTTTCTCACATTGTATTCTGGGTTTTTGAGTTTTGGAGGGTTCCAAAACTTGGTTGGATTGATTCGAACCTGAAATCAGATTGTTGAGGGTTGGCTTGCATCCAAAAATAAGTGATCTTACTTGGATAGCAAGGGTCGAAGTTTTTTGACGTGTTGTATTTTTGAAATCCTTTTAGTAGATTGAATTTTTAAGTAGAGACTTGGAGAATAGATGTAGGTACAAGATTGGCACCGAACTATTATAAATTCTTTGTGTTTGTTGTACTTGCATCTCTTTACTTATTCTTTATGCTTTATATTTGTTTACCTATCATTTATGTTTGATTTTATTTTCATTGCAAATCAACTCACTCCATTCAACACTTTAGCGCATTACTTAAGTGCACCGATCTTAAAAAATTTTAAAAAGATCCAATTCATCCTCCTCTTGGACTCCATATCTGGATAACAAGTGATATCAGAGTCCGGTGCTATAGTCCTTGCTTAATTTAACCATCAATAGTCAAAGATCTATGGCAGCCCAATTTGGTACATCCCTAGCCGAAGGGCAATCCACAAACTGACCTTCACTTTTCAATGGGTCAAACTACACCTATTGGAAAGCTCGATTGAGAATTTTCATTCAAACACTTGACTATGATATATGGAGTATCATAGTAAATGGACCACACACACCTATTAAATTGATTGATGGTGTGTCTCTCCCTAAGTCGAAAGGTGAATGGAAGGAATTTGATAAGAAAATGGATCAGCTCAATGCTAAAGTCATGAATATTTTATATTGTGCTTTAAATGTAAATGAATTTAATCATATTTCTACTTATAATTTTACTAAAAAAAATTGGGATAGATTAGAAGTTACATATGAAGGTACAAACCAAGTAAAAGAGTCTAAAATCAATATGCTCGTTAACAACTATGAATTATTTAAAATGAAACCTAAAGAGTCAATAACTTAAATGTTCACCTATTTCATTGACATCATAAACGGTCTAAAAAATCTTGACAAATATTTTTCTAACAGTGATCTTATGAGAAAAGTGCTCAGGTCTTTACTAAGATTGTAGGAGGCAAAGGTTACTGCAATCCAAGAAGCCAAGGATTTAAATACTTTACCATTGAGGAGCTACTTGGATCCCTCATGACTCATGAGCTGACCATGAAGTAACACTCTGAGGAGGAGACCAGAAGAAAGAAGATTATCACTCTCAAGTCGACAGCTCAAGAAGAAGAAGATCAGAAAAATCAGAGAACAGTGAGAAAGATGAGAATTTGGCCCTAATCACCAAAAAATTTAGATGCTTCATAAGGAGAAGGAGACAAAGGACTAACAGAAGACCATCAGCTAAGGAGGAGCCGAATAAAGAAAAAGAAAAAGAATAACCCATCATTTGTTATGAGTGCAAGAAGTCGTGTTACTTCAGATCAGAATATTGCCAGCTCGAAAAAGGTCAAAAGAAGTTCAAAAAGAAAAAAAGCTATGATAGCTACATGGAGCGACAGTGATGACTCTACCACAGATAAAAAATCTCACAAAGAAGCCAACTTGTGCCTTATGGCACATAAAAATGAGGTAACCTCCGAAACTCAAAATAAATTTTCTTATAATAAACTGTAAGAAGCTTTTCATAAACTTTTGGATGATCTAAAAGAATTATGAATAAAAAATAAAATTTTGATATTAAGAAATCAAGTTTTAGCTAAAAAAAAGAAGAAGTTGATAACAAAAATAAAGAATTAAAAATAAAGAATCAATCTCTATTAAAAGAAAAAGATAAAATTTTAAGCCTAAATGAAACTCTTGTAAAAAAAATCAAAAACTAAAGGAAGAGGTAACCAAGTTGAAACCTATAGTTGACAGATTTATATTAAGTTCAAATAAACTTCAGATGATCATTGATAGTCAAAAAGTTGTACATGATAAAGTCGGATTTAGCTATAACACTCTTAAAAAATAAAAATTTTTGAAAAATATTTTTGTCAATGCATCTATAAAAAATTATCAAATATTATTTATTTTAAATGTGGCAAAGTAGTGCATAAAACTTATTTATGTTTATCAAATAAATTTGGTGATAGAAATATTAAGACAATATAGATTCCAAAAAGAATCATTGTGACTAACCCCAAAGGACCGAAGTTAGCTTGGGTACCTAAGGTTAAAACTTGACTTTATATGTATAGGTGTATCTTGTATCCCAAGCAACAAAATGAAAGTGGTATCTTGATAGTGGATGCTCAAGACACATGATTGGTGATGAATCTCAATTCATCACATTGAAAGCCAAAAATGGAGAGATGGTTATCTTTGGAGATAATGGCAAGGAAAAGATTATTGGCATTGGTAACGTTAGTGTCACTCCCTTCACTTGTATTGAAAATGTATTATTTGTAGATGATCTTAAGCATAATCTTTTAAGTATTAGTCAATTATGTGATAAAAATTATAAAGTAGCTTTTGAATCATCTATGTGCATTGTAACTAGTCCCTCTGATATTAGCACTAGATTCATTGGACATAGATATGGCAATGTATACATGGTTGATTTGGATAATCTCTCCATACAAAACATGCAATGCCTTGTGGCCATGAATGCTAAAATTAATAAAACTAGTTGGCTTTGGCACTGTAGGCTTGCACATATTAGTATGCACACACTTTCTAAAATTATTAATAAGGATTTAGTTTTTTATTTGCCAAAAATTAATTTTGACAAAGATAAAATTTGTGATGCAAGTCAATTAGATAAATAAACAAGAGTTTTCTTTAAATCTAAGAATATTGTTACAACTTCTAAACTTTTAAAACTCTTACATATGGATTTATTTGGTCCTACAAGAATAACTAGTCTAGGAGGTAAAAGATATGTTTTGTAATTATTGATGATTTTTTGTATTTCACTTGGATATTATTTTTAGCATCTAAGGATGAAGCATTTTCAGCATTCTAGTTTTGTCGAAAGATTTTGAATGAAAAAGATTTACCAATTATTTCTATTCATAGTGACCATGGCACTGAATTTGAAAATAAAGAATTTAAAAAATTTTGTGATGAAAAAGATATAGATCATAATTTTTTAGTATCTAGAACACCACAATAAAATAGAGTTGTAGAGAGAAAAAATAGAATCTAGAAGAAATGGCCCATACCATGCTATGTGAAAGCAAACTTTCGAAATATTTTTGGGTAGAGATAATTAACACAGCATGTTACATTTTAAACCATGCTTTAATAAGATCAATTTTAAAAAAAATACTTTATGAATTATGGAAAGATAGAAAATCTAATATAGACTATTTTCATATTTTTGGTTGCTGGTGTTTTGTTTTAAATAATAGCAAAGATAGCTTAGATAAATTTGATGCTAAATTTGATGAAGCTATCTTTCTTAGCATTCCACTTCTAGCAAAGCCTTTAGAGTATTTAATAAAAGAACACTAGTAGTGAATGAGTCAATTCATGTAGTTTTTGATGAAACTAATGATCTTCCATTAAGAAAGAGAGAGGATGTTGATGATGCAGGTATCATAGAAGATGGAATGAAAGAACTCACCATCAATGATTCAAATGAGTGAAACAAAGATCAATTGGATGAAAAATATGAGGATGAAAGCATCAATAATCAGAATATTCAAGAACAACCTCAAGATACAGGTAATCTTCTAAAAAAATAGAGGTATGTCCATAATCACCCCAAATAATTAATAATTGATGATCTGACACAAAAAGTAAGAACTAGATCCTCTCTTAGAGATGTTTGTAATTATGTAGCTTTTATTTTACATCTAAAATCTAAAATAATAGATGAAGCTGAAAAAGATCATAACTAGATAATTGCCATGTAAGAAGAGCTAAATCAATTTGAAAAAAATAATATATAGACATTGGTTGCTAGACTTAAAAATCACCCCATAATAGGAACTAAATGGGTATATAAGAATAAATTAGATGAAGATGAAAATATAATAAAAAATAAAGCAAGATTAGTTGCTAAAGGATATAATCAATAAGAAAGAATTGATTTTGATGAAATATTTACTCCTGTTGCTAGACTAAAAACCATAAGAATGATACTTGCTTTTGCTTATTTTATGAACTTTAAATTATTTCAAATGGATGTTAAAAGTATTTTTCTAAATAATTATATTGCTGAAGAAGTATACGTTGAGCAACCTCCAGATTTTGAAAGTAATAAATTTAGATCATGTATTTAAATTCAACACAGCATTGTATGAATTAAAATAAGCTCCTAGGGCCTGATATGAAAGATTAAGTAAGTTCTTATTAGAAAATAATTTTTCAAGAGAAAAAGCTGATACAACTCTATTTATAAAAAGAAAAGATAAAAAAATTTTAGTTATACAGATATATGTTGATGATATTATATTTGGATCTACTAATGAAGATTTGTGCCAAGAATTTATCAAGCTCATGTAGGGAGAGTTTGAGATGAGTATGATGGGAGAACTCATCTTCTTTTTCAGACCCAGATTAAGTAAATGAAGGAAGAGATCTCCATCACCCAAAGTAAGTACATAAGAGAACTATTAAAGAAATTTGAAATGGAGAGGTCAAAAATTATAAGTATACCTATGATCCCTTTCTATAAATTAGAAAAAAATGAACATGGTAAAAATATGGATTCAAAACTCTATAGAGGTATGATAGGCTCTTTATTATATCTTACTACTAGCAGATCTGATATAATATTCGGTGTATGCACGTGTACTAGATATTAGTCAAATCCTAAGGAATCTCACATAAATGTTGTTAAAAGAATTTTTAGATACTTAAAAGGAACACAAAACCTAGGACTTTGATTCTTAAAACAATCTTCTATGGATTTTATAGGTTACTCAGATGCAGACTTTGCTGGATGTAAACTAGATAGGAAAAGTACTAGTGAAACTTGCCAATTTCTAGAAATGAACTTAATCTCTTGGTTTAGCAAGAAGTAAAATTCGATAGCATTGTCTACGGTCGAGGTCGAATACATTGCAGCCGAAGTTGCTGTGTTCAATTCCTGTGGATTAAACAATAACTCATAGATTTTGGTATTGAACTTAAAAATATCCCCATAAGATGTGATAATACTAGTGCCATCAATTTGATCAAAAATTCAATCCAATACTCTAGGTCAAAACACATTGAAATTAGACATCATTTCATAAGAGAATATATTCAAAATAATAATATAACACTTGAATACATAAATACTAAAAAATAACTAGCTGACATTTTTACCAAAGCACTAAATGAAAATAAATTTTGTAAAATTAGAAGGAAATTGGATATCTTAGACCCTTTTGCTTGAACTTCAATCATAATTTCACTCCCAAAATCTTTCTAAAATTTTTTGATCTATCTTTTTATGAGATTTTTTTCAAGATAATTAAAAAATCATCAATGCTATTCAGATATTTTCTCAAATTTTTTTCTGTTGAAATATTCAATCAAAAATCATACCAAAATTTATCTAGACTTTTCATGATCATCTCAACTTGATATGACACATTTCAAATTTTTTCTCTTAATTTTTTTTATTTTTAAATATTTTCTCCATCGTCTGATGCAACCCTGGATGGGGCGTCCCGTGGGACATCCCAATTGAATGGGTATGGTCTTCCTCCCTTGAGCTGACCTATTTTCTATTCCATTTAAAACCCATTTGGGGCGACTTTAATCCCAAAATCCTTCCTCTTCCTCTCGTCCCAGACCTAAGAATCCTCTCTTAGATCTTCACCAACCTCAAAACCTCGTAAAACCTTAGATCATCATCCTAAATTCTTAAGCTATCTCTCTCTCACGGCTTGCCCTCATAATCTTCACCAAATTTCAAGCCCTAACCTGCAAAATCTATGAGAAACACTCCTAAACTCTCTTCTCCTCTTTATTTCCATTCATCTCTCATCCCTCTCTACCCTCTTGACCGATTTTCCTCCTCTCCTTGGGACAATGGCCCCCAAAATGAGGTTGCTGTAGAGAAAGAAGTCTATAAGGTCTTTGGAGGCTGAAGAACAGAGGAAGAAGACAGCTCAAGTACCAACTCAAGCTTCTCCATCGATTACACTAAGTAAGATCCCTCTATCTGCAAGAAAAGTACCTTTGGGAAGAAATGTAGATTTTCATTTCTTGAGAAGTGATGGTTTTTCCATTGGAGAGAAATTGATTAAGAAAGGATAGAGATTTTTCTATAATTTATCTGAACCTGTGTATATTGATCTTGTCAAAGAATTTTACTCAAATTTAGACTTCTCTGATGGAGTTTTGAGGTCTATGGTGAAGGATGTCCAAATTATTCTGAATGCACCTATACTAGGTAGACTCCTTTAGATGCCTTGTGAGGGTAGTTGCCTAGATGAGTTTTCCAAAAAAGAAATTGGACTCAGGACTATCCTTGGAAGAGAAGATGTAGAAGGATTTCTAAAAATTGAAACCAAGGATCTAAGTGTGGAGATGAGGTTGCTCCACCACATGGTGTCTAGGATTGTCTTCTCCAGAGGGAGAAGATATGATTTGATGACTGATAGGGATATCTGCTTGATGCACCATATTATTTCTGAGACTCCCCTGAACCTACCTTTCTTGATGATCGATGCCATAAGAGAAGCCTTGAATAGATCCAAGACTCCCTTGCCATATGGTATGTCTCTCACAGTGATTTTTAAGAAGTCTGGAGTGAGCTTTGAGGGAGAGATTGTTTGTAGACTGTCATACACTGACACCTACAATGACCACTCCCTTCGGCATATGGGATTGGTTAGAATTGATGGCCGTTGGGCCAAGGGCCATGCAGCTGCAGCCGAGGAGGAGGATGATGAGGAGGAGGAGCATGCTGAGAGAGAAGGTCCATCTTCACCACTTGTGCCCAGATAGAGTCCAGTTGATCACCTTGTATCGGAGTCTGAGGCAGGACCCTCAGTCAGAGTACCCCCATCGAGCTGTACCATGCCATCTTTTAGTTTGGGAGATGATGATATGGGACTGTTGGCTGAGAGAGTGGCAGATATTCTATCTATTCAGCAGCATCAGTTCCAGGATCAGGTTCTTCAGTAGCTCCATTAGTTTCAGCAGTATCAGAAGTAGATTCTCCAGCAGGTGCAGCAGCAGTAGCAATATCGCCAGCCTTCATCGAGTTCTTTTTCTGATCCTTCTTCGAACTTTTCTATCATGCCACATATATCCTCATTGATAGAGCTCTTATCTGATCTGAATACTAGATTGGAGAGTATGGAGAGCTCCCTACTCAGGTTCAATGGCAAAATTTTTGATATTGAGAGAGAGATCGATGGATTTTAGATTCTCTATCGATAGGAGCGAGCACATCGACCACCTCTTCACCTCAGTTGGATGATTTAGCTCAAGAGATAGAGAGACTCCACAGCCAGCTTCATTCTTCTCTTGAGCTGATTTGTGCAGACATCAGGGACTCTAGAGACTTCGAATCTGGTGATCTAGATGGGCTTCGAGTTTCTGTAAGGGGGGCCTTGTCCCAGCTTGATGCTATTAGGACTCAGCTTTTATTCAGACCCTCCACATTCAGTGAGCCAACCTTTGTCCAGCCCATTGCATTCCATCCTCTGACATCTTCCTCTTGGATCAGACCCTTCGGTCGAGGATGAGGCTGATCATATTTTACCTATCTTGATCTTGAGCTCGATGCCCATTCTCACTGATCTATTCCTTTTGTACTAGACTTTTTAGGTTACCTTGTTATTGTACTTTATTTTAGTAGTTGAATGTATGAGAGCTCTATGCTCATAGATATATATTATGACTCTTGTAACCTCTCTTTTTGTTGTAATTAATGAATGAGGTTATTATTATTTTATATGGCTCACTTCTGTTCTTTTTGGATGAATAAATAAATGAATGATTGTTACATTTGGATGGCTGCACTATTACTTTAATACCTGATATGCAATTATGAAAAATCTTACTCCCTCTAGTCTATTTTTTGATGATGTTAAAAAGGGGGAGAATGGATGGAATGGCTTTAACACCTGATATGCAATCATGAAAAATCTTACTCCCTCTAGTCTATTTTTTGATGATGTCAAAAAGGAGAAGAATGGATGGAATGGTATAAAAGTAGTGTAGTCTTGTCTATCTCATCTGAACCTTTTAACTTTTTTACTCTGATACGGTATTTTGCTCTTATACGCATCTGATACGCCCATTTTTTTTACTCTGCTACATTTATCTTTACCTTCATTTTAATACCTTTTGAAAAATTGCTCTGATAATTTTATTTTTGTATTGATACCAAAATATCTCGATACATTCATTTTTTGTTTTACAAAATGCTCCAATTCCTTTTCTTTTAATTCTTGTTCTAATGGTTTCATCCTTGCTTTGATATCAAAATGAGAAAAAAAGAAAGAAATATTCCTTTCACATTCATTGCTCTGATACTAAAAATAAGGAAGAAAAAAATAAAATTTTTTTATGAACCATCTTTGCTTCAATAAGAAAAAATTTACAAATTGAACACTCTTTATATAAGAAAGGGAGAGATCTTCTTCAAAATGATCAAAATGATTATTTTTATCTGTTTCATACAAGAAAAGAGAAGATTTTGACTAATTAAAAATAATCATAAAAAAAAAACTCTGATACCTTCACAAATGAGTTTCAGCAAAATGAATTAAAATATTAAAATTTACTGAAAATATGTATCTTATGATTCTCTATGTTTAATCTTTGGCATATTTCTACAAGTGCTCCACAAACCCAAATTTTTTGAGCTTTATGAACTTATTTTGTGAACACTCAAATATTTTGTCATTATCAAAAGGGAAAGATTATTGCTCCAAAAATTAATTTTGATGATCGCAAATCATTTGAGGGGACTACTAATGAGTTTCTTATCTTTGGAGAATATTTTTGTGATGTTTCAAGTGGTCTAAAAGATTGGACTGACAAGCCTCATCAAGTGTGTCAAAGTTGAAGTTTCTGCAATTTGAAGAAGTTTTTGAAGCCTCTTAAGAGTGTCGAATTAATTTGAATCCATTTGAGAGTATATGAAAGTATTCTGGTAAGTTTCAGACCTTAAATGAATGAAAAATTAAGTTGGTACAAAATAGGGTGATCTATCTGGGTCATCTCCTTTCATTGGATAGTCGGCATGCATTATTTTGACTCATGGCATGCAGTGGGATGACCCATATGGGATGACTTATGCAGTGGGGCGACCCATGTAGGACGATCTTTGAGACTCTGAGATCAAAACAAAAAGCTGAATTCTCTGTCTGGCCAATTGGGGCATCCCATGGGACGTCCCATTGCTAGTGGGGCGCCCCATGGGATGTCCTATTTTGGCGAGCACACGTAATGGCTAGTTTTCAGTCTATTTTTTATGCATTTAATGCGTATTAAACACTCTCTAATAGCTCTAAACCGACACTAAGATATTCTCAAGAGCAAATGGTGATTATAAATGCTCTCTTAAAGTGAAAAATCATAAGTTTGTAAGCAATTAAAGCTCACATCCATGAAAAGTTCAAAAATCTCTAAAAGAGAGAAAAAGAAGCATTCAATCAGCTCACCAACCACTCTCCAGCTGCAATCAAGTATGCAATTCATTGAGGGTGTTCAGCAAAATCTTTTTTCTCTTAAGTATTATATTTCTATTATATTTATTGTGTTTATTTAAGAAGATTTTGTGCTGAAATTTTTATATCCTATTTTTCTCATATTGTATTTTGGGTTTTTGAGTTTTGGGAGGTTTCAAAACTCAGTTGGATTGATCCGACCCTGAAATCGAATTATTGAGGGTTGGCTTGTATCCGAAAAATAAGTGATCTTGCTCGGATAGTAAGGGTCAAAATTGTCCGATGTGTTGTATTTTTGAAATCTTTTTAGTGGATTGAATTTTCAAGTAAGAACTTGGGGAGTGGATGTAGGTGCAAGGTTGACACCGAACTACTATAAATTCTTTGTGTTTGTTGTGCTTGCATCTCTTTACTTGTTCTTTGTGCTTTATACTTGTTTACCTATCATTTATGTTTGATTTTATTTTCATTACAAATCAACTTACTTCACTCAACACTTTAGCATATTACATAAGTGCACCAATCTTAAAAAATTTAAAAAGACCCAATTCACTCCCCCCCCTCTTGGGCTCCATGTCTGGGCAACATTAAGGTTTCAAAAATAATTTTTCATATAAACTTTTACATCAAGTCATAAAATTTTTTAGATCAAATATAAATTTTTTATGATTTTAGATCAAAACAATTTTGACTAAACAAGATTAGATATAACTAACTATCTTCACAACTTGCATCACATATAACAACACCGAGGGTTTCAAGATTTAGGATTTTGAAAGAAAGTAAGTTTTCTCTTTTCACTTTCTTCTTCATGGGATCTCACAGTGAAACCCCTACACGCCATGAAGAGCACCCTATTGAATGAAAGGAGAGGGTCATGAAACCCTATTTGCTCCTATGACCGGATGGCCTCGGGATTACCCAATCCGAGTACTTTACTACTCAAAATATCTAATCTAAGTAAATAATAATCAGATTGAAAAATAAACTAATTTAGATCTAATCTAAATCATAAATAATCAGAACTAATAACAAAAAAATCAGATCTAAAGTCATATTAATTCATACCAAAACAACCTTACTCTGATACCATTTGAAAAAAATTTACGGTAGCGCAGTACATGCAATTAAAAAAATTTTATGCAGTGAAAATAATAGATTAAATAATTTAATCTTAACCACATGTATAAGATCTAATCTTAGACTATCATATCAAAATATTTTATATAAAAAATATATACTTTAGATTTGAAAATAAAAATCACATCGATCTCATTGATGCTGAAATTCTATATCTAACTATTAGATCTACCATAGAAATCAAAATAAGTTAGAGATTGTTACCAAACAAATTTTGATCTTGATCTTCTCTAATCCAATAGTTAGAGAGGATGTTACTCAGGTTGCTCATAGCTACATGAAGTCATCTGACCTCTATAAGAAAATCTATGCGAAGACTGATGCAGATCAGGGGCTCGGAGATGCTAGTCTGCGAATAACTTCGACAGCTGACCTCTTCCTTCTTCTACAAGCATCTTGGGCACTCCAAAGTGACAGGAGATCTGGAGGAAGAAGAGAAGAGGAGAAGAAGAGGCTCTAAAAATAAAAAATCTATAAGCAAATTGATCATGGGACATCCAAAAGAGGGGTCCCCTTTTTATAGACTAGGAATAAGGACTTTCCAAGAAAGGATACCATGAATCAATGCCAAACCCCTTTTTAGCATCCCCAAAAATTCTAAAAAAATTATTAAGATGTGGAGAAAAAATATAGAGTCTCACATATTAAAGAATTCCTTAATAAAAATAAGAAAAAAAATAATATAGCTCTAATAATATATCATATATGAAAAATCTCTTTCTTAGTCTGTATCTTATCTCTAATTCAGATCGCATTCGAATTAGGTAAGAGATAATATTATAACTTATCAGCTATAGCTGACCATCTTTATTGGATTCTCTCTCATAACATCAAAAATTACAATCCAAATCCAATTAGACATGGAGAAATTGGTATGGATTCAGATGTGGCATAAAAGATAAGGATAGAGTCCTAGTCTGACTTGGACTCTTCATTTCTAATTCAATTCTAATCCAAATCAAATTTGGATTGAAACCACTAATAGAAATAAATCTAATTCAATTAAAAATCTAAATATCTCATCAAATTTCTAACCCAATTAAGAATTAGCTGAGTTCAAATTTTGATCGAATCAGGATTAAATTTCTCTTATAATCGGGTTTGATCATATCAATCCCAATCTGAGTCGAACTGAATCTAATTCAATTAGACTTATTCCAAAGCTCTTTACTCAATAAAATTGAGTCAATTAGTAATCTAATTACTAATTAATTCTCTATATATGATAGAGTTTCAGTCTCAGTGGGACTCTGCCACAGAGTCCTAGTCTAAGTAGGACTCTTCACCAGAGTCACAATCCAATTAGACTCTTCAGCCATCAGATCTGACCAAATTTTCTAATGCGTGTGACCTCATAAATTCAAACTTAAGTTGATAGCATAAGAATAACTTTTTATATCAATCGATGTAACCATCTAGTAATGATGACCTGACGATCGGATGGGTCGAAGTGTTGCAAAGCAACCTTCTAGAACCTACTGGCGTATGGTTACCGTATAATTCATCCCTTTGACCCAAATGCTCAAGGTGACTTAGAGTTTAACGGTTAACCTTAATTAAGTCAACCACATTGTATTTCAACCTTTCAAATCCATCTCATGGATTATCCTAGCCAAGATTTTGCTAAATTGAAATATATTGATGCATATCACCTACCAATTCAGAGGGGTCAATTCCATCTTAACTCACACACCGACTTGATAAGTATTTGACTGCATCTAGTATTCTTTCGTCACTAAGTTAGAAACTCAGATAGTCTAATACTAAAGTATAGTGTGTTGCTTACAAGTCACCGTGATGGTCTTAGGTCGGAGGAACACTTATACCCATACCCTTCACAAGCTATTCTTGAAGCAGAGTGCTCGGCACATGGTCACGTTCGATGCGAATGTACTCTTACATTCTATCTACATACCATAATAGTGTCTCCATACTTTTTGGTTAAGAGGACAACCAACTCATATGGCAAAAATGACCTACACTTGATATCGTTATCATCCTAGTAATAGTGTATCACTTGATCGCGAACAATTTTAATAACTTAACAACAAATCCTCCTTTGTCGATTAATATATATAGTTCTAAGGACTTCATTACAACACAGAAGTTTAAAGATGATCAATTTGTAATGAAAATACTAAATAACTTTTATTAATAAATATTTATATACAGTTTACAAGATGAGCATAATCGTCTAACGATTGGCTTTGGAACATATTTTTCAACACCAATTTGGTTCTTATCCAAACCAAATTAGATTAGACTGAAACTAATCTAATTAGGCACTAAACTAACTCGATTAAATCCTAATTTAATCAAGAATTAATCAAGCCCAAGTTTCAATCAAATTTGGAATCAATCATTCTTAGCAATTAGGTCATCTCATAACCTAATCGGATCAAACCTAATTGAATCTAATTCAATTAGACTTGATCCAAACTTAATTCTCAATAAAATTAAGCTAATCAGTAATCTAATTTTTAATTAATCTTTTTATAATTTATTAATCCTTAGCAAATTATTTCATCATAATTTTTGTATAAGGTTAATCATTAATCATATTGACGGTTATCCTTGAATGATTCTCAATCGTTGATCAGCCATCAGATCAGATAGAAACTTCTTTTGTGCGTGACCCCATAAGTTTGAACCTAAGTCGGTAGCACAGGAATAAATTTTTATATAAATCGAAGTGACCATCTAGCAATGGTATCCGACATCCGGATAGGCCGAATGATTGCAAAGCAACATTCAAGAATCCTTGACATATGGTTACCATATATTTCATCCCTTTGACCCTCAGTGCCCAGAATGACTTCAAAGTTAAACTGTCAACTCCTAATCAGTATATCTATAATGTATCTCAATTTTATAAATCCTATGACTCCTCACAAGGACTACTCTGGCCAAAATTTTGTTGAATTGAAATACAATGTAGCACTATCTCCTAAAAATAGAAGCAGTCAATCTCATCTCGACTCACACATAGACTTCACAAGTACTTGACTATGCGTAAAAATCTTTCATCACTAAATTAAAAATTCAGATAGTTCGGCATCAAAGCATAGTGAGTTGCTTGCAAGTCACCATAGTGATCTCAAGTCGGAGGGATACTTATACCCATATCCTTTGTGAGCTACTCTTGATAGCAGAGTGCTCCATAGTTGGATCACGTTCAATGAGATGTACTTCTATATCTCATCTGCATGCCATATCAGTGTCTCCACACCTCTTGGTTATGAGGACAAATAATCCATATGACATACAATAATCTACACTTAATAAACATTATCATTCTAGTAATAACATATCGTTTAGTCGTGAATAAGTTTAAGAACTACATAATAAATTTTCTTTATCGATTGAAAAGTAGTTCTAAGGATCTCATCATAACATAAAAGTTCAATAACGAAGATACACAATTTATGATGAAAATACCAAATAACTTTTATTAATCAATAATTTATATACAATTTATAGTGAGCTCAAGCACCAATAGATTGATGATTGACTTTAAGACACATTTTCTAATAACTTCCTCTTGGACTAAAGCTAATCAAAATAGTATCTAATACCCATCTTTCACTTGTGATCATCAAACTCCTTGATCTCATGGGCTTTTAGTAAATGGGTTGGTCAGATTCTTCTTTCCATCGATATTCTAAAGCTCGATGTCATCTTGATCCATGATCTCCGAAACAGGTGGTAGCAACACAGAATGTGCTTGGTACACTAATGAAACTTTGGTTCCTTCGCTTAAGCTATGGCATTAGTGCTGTCATAGTACAGCAGAATAGGACCCTCAATGGAGGGTACCACTCTGAGCTCATCGATAAACTTCCATAAACAAACAGCTTCTTTGGCAACATCGGATGTCACAATGTACTCCTCTTCGTAAACTGAATCGATCACAGTGTTCTACTTGAAACTTTTTCAGTAGATTGCTCCACCATTTAGGGTAAATATGTATCCCGACCATTTTTATTGTCATCATGATCTAATTGAAAACTGAAATCAGTATATCCTATAAGTTTTAAGTTAGAATCTTCATAAATGAGCCACTGCTCCTTAGTATTTCTTAAATACTTAAGGATGATTTTTACGACCTTCCAATAGTTCTCCTCCAAATCAGACTGGTATCTACTCACTACTTCTAGTGAGTATGCCATATCTGATCTCATACATATCATGACATACATAATAGATCCCACTGTCGAGGCATAGAGAATTTTACTCATACGCTCTTTCTCTTAAGGAGTGGTCAAACAATCCCTCTTAGAGAAAAAAAATTCATGGTCTATCGAAAGATAGCCTTTCTTGAAATTCTTCATGCTGAACCACTTCAGCATGATATCAATATATATGGACTGGGACAACCCAAGCAACCTCTTAGATCTATCTCTATAGATCTTTATCCCAAGAATGTAGGATGTTTCTCCCAAATCCTTCATGGAGAACTATAATGACAATCAAACTTTTATTCTCTATAATACAAGGATGTCATTCCTGATTAAGAGAATGTCATCTACATACAAAATAAGAAATACGATCACTGAATCATTGATCCATTTATATATACAGGATTCTTCTTCGTTCTTAACGAAGCCATACGTTCTGATCATCTTATCAAAATGCATGTTCCAACTTCGAGATGCATGCTTCAATCCATAAATGAATCTTTAAAGCCTGCACATCTTTGATTTATTTGTGGATGTGAACCCTTCAGGTTGTATCATATAGACCTCTTCTTCTAGCTCTTTATTTAGGAAAGCAATTTTGCCATTCATTTATCAGATTTCATAATCAAAATGTACCACCATCACAAGCATAATCTGAATGAACTTGAGTATTGCCGCAGAAAAAAATATCTCGTCATAGTCAATACCATAACATTGATGATATTTCTTGACAACCAAATGGGCTTTATAGGTCTCCACCTTTTCATCTGCATCTTTTTTTTTTGAAAATCCACTTACACCCTATGAGTTTTACCCCTTCGAGTGGATCAATGAGTGTCCATACATCATTGATCTTCATGGACTTCATTGTGGACTTTAGGGCTTCAAGCTATTTATCAAAGTCAGACCTCTGTATGGCATTCATGTAGATGATCGGATCCTCATTATTCTTATCGAGTTCAATAAATCACCATCTCAGATCAAGAAATCATAATATCTGTTTAGCTGATGCAGTACTCTACTGGATCTCCTCAATGGTACATCTACAATAGGCTTTGGGTTTGATCTAATCAAATCTGGTTCAGTAAGTACAATTATTTGTATCGATTCTTCTACCTGTCGAACATCATCAAGCTCAACCTTAGTAGCATCGGTTCCTTTACTAAGAAATTCTTTTTCTAAAAAGATTGCATTATTGTTGACAATACCTTTTGTTCTTCAACAAGGTAGAAGTAATATCCCCTAGTTTCTTTAGGATATACTACAAAATAACACTTATCAAATTGAAATCTAAGCTTATCGGTCTACAAATGCTTAACAAAAGTTGGACAATCCTAAATCCTAAGGTAAGAGAGTATCGATCTACACCTAGTTCATATCTCATATGAGTTTTTACAACTGATTTGCTTGGAACTCTGTTCAAAACATAACAAGCAGTCTCAAGAGCATAATCTCAAAAGAAGATTGACAGACTTGCAAACCCCATCATGGATCAAACCATATCTAATAAAGTTTAATTTCTCCTTTCTGACACCCATTATGTTGTGGTGTTCTAGGATGGGTCCATTGTGAGAGAATCCCATTCTCTTCTAGATATGTCAAAAACTCATTGAAAAAGTATTCATCTCCTCAATCAAACTGAAGAGTTTTAATATGCTTTTCAATTTATTTTCTACTTCATTATGGAATCATTTGAATATTTCAAATGATTTAAATTTATTCTTCATAAGATAAATGTACCCATACCTAGATAGGTTGTTAGTGAGCATAATAAAGTAGTAATACCCTCCTCTAGCACTAGTGTTCATGGGTTTGCATACATCAGTATGTACTAGACTCAGAACATCACTGGCTAGATCATCTTTTTCAGTAAAAGATGATTTAGTCATCTTTTCAGGAAGATAGGATTCACAGATCGATAATGATTCACAATCATTGACTTCAAAGATTTCCTCTTTACTTAACCTACTCATCCTATTCTTATTTATATGACCAAGCCTGTAATGCCAAAGGTAGGCATCCATGATATTATCTATTATAGGATATTTGTTTAATATGTACATTACACTAATAGACTATGATAGAATATAAATGCCATTTCTCAACTGTCCATGCATGAGTGTGACACTATTCATAATGATATTGTAAAAATTATTTTTTATTGAAAAAGTAAATCTATCTTTGGCTAAAAGGCCTACAAAAATTATGTTCATCAAAAAAGATGGACAATAGTGACAATCTCTTAAAACATATTATTTGAATTGAAAATAAGCTCGATAATTCCTAAAGCTAGGATTGGAACTTGATTTTCATCTCCAATATTCAGAAATTTTCACTGTTTTCAAACTTTCTACTAATTTAAAGCCTCTGTAATGAATTGTAGATATGAATCGGACTTTCGATATCCAATATCCAAGAAGTAGTATCACAGATAGAGAAATTACAAGACATTATCATATAAGTATCTTATCCAGCAATAATTTATTTATTTCTCTTTCTAGGCCTATTTAGATCAAGAGATGCTAGATATAAAGGATACTCCTCTTCCAGTGCCCCTGCTTCTTACAAAAGAAGTACTCTGGCAGACTTAGGTTATCCTTAGACTTCTTGATCAGTTCGAGCACCACAGCCCAAGTACGACACTTTTGCATCTTCCTTTTCTTTCGTTTCTCAAAGGACCGATGTCCCACTGAAGATGCATTCTCAGGGGTGCCAAAGGACTCCTTCAATGTTTGAAGTATTTTCCCTGATAGAGCATCTTCAAATTTACAACTAAATTCATCATTCATTACTACCCTTATTATACACCGCACCATATTTTGATCATTTGGCCACTTCTGATAAGTGTCTCTAACCGCATCATATGCATTGGGCATAGAATCCTTTCATGCCCTAGAACTATTTTCAACATTCGATACCAGCTATCAAAATTGGATCCAATAAGCTTATCACTGTCTAATAGTGAGTGGAGCGATAACTTATTAGCCATAATTAAAAAAAAATATTAGACCTATTAGCATATGAATTATTTTATCCTAAAAATTTAGACTTTAGTCTAAAGGTTCTTCCATTATTTTATATGAATTGATAGTCTCTACCTCCAATTCAAGGAATTATCTCAATTTCTTAGCAGATGCTAGAATCCACACAGACTGCATACGGGTCTGAGGAAAGCTCAGCCAACCCATGTACATCTATGGGTAGGTTCTTAACCAATTATTTTTTCAAATAATTTTTAGTAATTAGTTTTGCCCCAAATACATTTTTAGTAGGCATAGGCCTCCACTAAAAATTTTAGTTAGGTCCAACTATTAATATGAATACACTCAGTGAATCTGACTCATAAATGATTAGGTCCGAGGAAAGCTCGACCAACCCAATCATTATCAGATAGTATAATAGAGTCATCATATAATGAATGATAATTTTAATAGTAGATAAGTACCAGGCATGTGGCACCTCCAATGATTATCAGACTAATGGATCCATTATCATCCACCTTAATGGGAGGCAATGATCTAGTTATCATCATAACTATTTCATTTTAAAGATCTAATAATTTAAAAGATTTATTTATATATTTTAGAAGATACAGAAAAAATTAATCTACAAGTCATAAATCCTTCCACCGACTTCATCAAGTCATGAAGAGGACTAGAGACAAGCTAGTCCAATTGGTAAGTCATAAATCCTCCCACTGACTTCACCAAGCCATGAAAGGATAAAGACAAGCTAGCCTAAGGGCACCTAAATTAGTCAAAATTGACTTACCTAGATAACATGGGTGAACTCAAATCATTAAGTGATCCAATCAAAATCAGATCGATCATATTGGCCAGATAAGTGGAGATAGGCGGGAGGGTCCTCGTTTCTTTCCTTAGTTAAACACCAACATAGTTGGTCAGAAAAGAGAGCAGTCTCAATTAAAAATTTCTATCAGCCACTTGCCTTAGACACCAATTGGTTTATCTGTTTCGATTTGATCAACCTATAGACTTGAGTTCGATCATTGAGCTAAGAATCAGATCCATTTGCTCTGATCAAAGACATGGACTTGACCAACTATAATAATTGTATTTAATCTAAAGAAATCCTAATTTAATCTAATTCGACTCTTGGTTAGATTTAATTAATTTTTTTAATTACTCCATATTACATTTGAATGTAACCTTAGGCCTAACCCAATTAAAAGATCAAACTCAAGCTAACCCATGCCCCAATGTTTCATGAAATGTTGTTAGATCTTAAATTTACAATTCTAGATCTAAAGATATATCTTGTAATTCTTAATTAAGTGTAGCATTAACATGGATTAAGGTTATTGATTGAAACTATTTCATTTTCTAAAATAATTTTATAAAACTTTTTATGCAAATTTTCTATCCGGTCGACTCATTCTCAAATAGAGTCGACTCCCTGTGATGAATAGAGAGCAATAATTTTAGCCTGTAGAGATTGAGTCGATGCATCTAAAAATGAGTTGGCTTAACAAGATTTGGAGTCGACTCCAATCAAAGATGAGTCAACTTGCTAAGGACTGGAGTCGACTCGAATAAGGGATGAGTCGACTCTGTAGGCATGCCAGTAACAATTATAGAATTTAGATCAAAAATTCTTTGTATAAACTATAATAAAATCAATCAAAAATTTATTTTAGATCTAATCTAAATCTATTTATAATTTTAGATTTTATTTACACTGATTAAAATAATTTTAAATTTTTTTTTATGGTTCTTCTTCATGAGATATGATCACATGGCACCCCAACATGTCATAAGAAAACTCCATCGAATGAAAGAGAGAATTTTTAAATCCTACTTGTTCTTATAATCGGACGGCCTCGTGATCAACCCAATTCCAGTACTTGGCTACTCAGCAATCTAATCTAACATATCACATATGAAAGATATTAAATTTTAGATTTAATATGTATATATGTCATGTCATAACGAACCTAGGCTCTGATACCACTAATTAAAAACCATAGGCATTTCATGCATGTAATTTTAAAATTTTTGAAATAAAACATAATGGAAGAAATTCATATTAATCATATTAGTCTAACATGCATATGATCTGATTAAAAATACATACACTAGGATCTATGATATGATATATAGTATATATAAAATCTAAAATCAGAAAAATCTGTAAGCACAAATCATATCGATGCATGTAGTAGATCACATCTACAATGTAATTGAGTTTAGAACTCAACACCTGAGTGTCGGTAGCTGATCACCGCAACTGTTAACCAAGGTAACAGTGTTACATGTGTGCCCTAGAAGCCAATTTTTGCTGATGCATACTTTTCTCTAGGGTATATTTTATACTTGATGGGTAGTCTTTATAACCAATCATATTTATGTGTCCATGATTTATCCTAAAAATTAATGAAGATGATTTTGTATATTCTCAAGGTGTGGAGAATTTGGGATATACATCATTAGTGGTTAATTTTTAAATACTTTCGATTGAAAGATCGTCACGAAGGATAGTGATCAATCCATTCAAGATCAGTGCACAAATCATCTCTTTTTAGGGCAGATAAGTCTCGAGTCTATGGTGTAGAGATATTGGATGAGAATGTAGGTGGTTGTTAGAGAACAACTTACACTGAGTGTGACCAACACGAGAAACCACTTAGATCTCTACTCACTCGTCGGTGATTTTCTTGATGCTACAGTGGTGTGACTGGTCTTTTAACCTATGGAGTGTTGGCTATTCGCAGTGAGGCTTCTTAGTTTGATTGCATATTTTCTTGATCCCTAGCCATTTGGATCTTTATTGTGTATATTAACTATTGTAGGTTTAGATTCGCTATTTAGAGTAGGATGCACTTAGATGAAATCTATCGATCTTGGTAGAAAAGAAGAAGTTCTATACGGTTCGTAAGACTGAGTTTAAAAAATCTCTGGCTAGAGTAAGTTGAATACTAAAAAAAAATTTATGAAATTCACAGATGAACTTGAGTCGAGCCAATCTAGCATATGACTGACGATGGGGTTTGACAAGTTCTCCATGACCTCCGTCAAGTCGGGACTCATGATAGATGGATTGTATCACATGATAACTACACCTAGGGTTTAATTTTTTTATTTTACTGAGTTACCACTACATATTGCTAGACATTACTAGTAGATTGTGAGCACTCACTAAGATCATTTTCAGATCAACGATCTTTGTTGAGGTGAGTTAGAATCATTTCAGCCCATCGAAAAGAGTTTCGATGATACTGTGATAAAGATCATGGTATGTCTCACTACCAGACAGAATAGAACCTGAGGGGTCACACATAAAAAAAGCATGACCTAATCAATAGCTTGGATCATATTCAAATTATCAATCGGATTGATAGTTTAAATTTTAGAAACTGCTAATTTATAAGCATTACAATTTTGGCAGCTGCTAATTGTTAACACAGAGACTAATTATAAATATTATAATTTTTTTAGATTGATTAAATTATAAATTAAGTTTTAATTAATTTAAATTATATTTAATTTAATTAGATTTAATTTAATTTAATATTAATTAAGTTTAATTATCCAAATCAGATTTGAATTTTAAGCTTGATTGGATCAGGCTTGACAGCCTTTTCGAATTCGGTTCATTTCAGACTCGATTTGAATCCGATTAAGGCCCAACTTGAACCAGAAGAATCATGACTCAGAGAGTCCAGATCTCTTAGAACTCTTTCTCTAGAAGTCATGCTAATAAGGAAAGAGAGGTATTATTTTTCTCATCCTTCTTTTCTTGCACATGTGAAAGGGGAGGGGGCGCCAATAGTTAGCGCCCCACCTTATCTGGTATTCTTTTTCCTTAAAATTTTTTTATTTAAATTTGATTTAAAATAAAATAGAAATCCATCTAATTAGAGTGTAGAAATTTTTTTTATGTGATTAAAAAAATTAGACAAAGTAGACATGCGCTAATTGTGAGGAAGATTTCTTTCTTGCAAACAAACCTTATCTCAACACCCATCTATCCATTGATTTGGATTTTAATGCCCTAGATTAAAAGAGATTAGATCTCTTGGGTGTTAAAAAAGGGTTTGGGCATGAGATATTGGTGTGGTGTGTGACAAAAAAATAAAAGAGGGAGAGAGGGTGCATGTAATAAGAAGAGGGTCTTCTTTCTTTCTGCAACTTTCTTCCCAATGCCTCTTCCTCCCTTCTCCATGTCAACCTCCATGCCCAAATCTGATAGAGATCAGATCTAAGAAGAGAAAAGAGAGAGAAGAAGAGAAGAAGAAGGGTTCTTTTTCTCTTCATGATGATCTGGTTCAGATCCCATCGGATCTACATGAAAGAGTTCATGCAGTGATCTCCTTCTTCAAGATCTGGAAGAAGAGATCTAGATCCAAGAATGAGGAGCGAGATCTGCAAGGTGCTAGCACACCAGTGATTTTGGTGCTTTGATTAGATATCTCCATGTAGATACCAGCAGAGGCTGGGCATGTGCGTGGCTACGATTAGAATCTAGGACATCCACAAGATCCGAGGTATGGAGATCTGATCTCCGATTTATTTTTCTAACTGTTTATTTATTTTTCAGATTTTAGATCATGGTTGAATATTTGTATCAAGATTCTAACTATGATTTTTAGATTAGATCTAATATATAATTTAATTAAAAATATTTTAATTAATTTATTTTCACTGCTTGGTATTTAGAAAAATTTTTGAACTACACGTGCGAAACTGTAGTGATTTTCTAACAACAGGTTCTTCCTAATATGGAGCAGCCGCACAAGTTGTCCAACCTCTACAGAATGTCTACACGAAGTCCTGATGCTGATCGATCTCTCCAGAAGTGCTAGCTTGCACAGAGACCCTTGATGACTAACTTGCACTCCTTTTTTGATCTCTCAAACTCTTCAAAGGATGAAGATGGAACTAGGAGGATGTGAGGTGGTGGAAGAAGAACAATAGGAGAATCTCTATTCTATGATCCCTCGAACTCTTCAAAGGATGAAGGTTGAACTAGAAAGATGTGAGATGGTGGAAGAAGAACAAATCTCACCTGCCAAAGAAGGCCACCCACCCCAAATCCTCATGCCCCACTCAAAAACCTTTTCCATGATAAAAAAAATATCACACTTTGTCGCATAAAATGGAGGTCTTTTTATGGTTGGTGTGGAGATGAGGATAGGGCCACAAAACCACTAGATAAGGATTAGATTGTTTAGTTCAAATTCAAACCCATTTGAATTTAAACTTCAACTAACCTATCCTATCCACAATGGGACATAAAGAAGGGTGACAAACATCTCTTTGGCATGGGAATTCATCACATAAAACCAAATTGTACGTGGAGAAGAGAAGGGTGTGGGATGCAGTGGTGCTAGGGTTTGAAATTCAAACTCATTTGAATTTTTAATTGATCCAATTTGGTTCTCATCCAAATCAAATTAGATTAGACTGAACCTAATATAATTAAGCATTAAACCAACTTGATTAAATCTTAATCCAATCAAAAATTAATTGAGTCTAAGTTTCAATTAAATCAAGAATCAATCATCCTTAGTGATTAGGTCATCTCATAACCTAATGGGTCAAACTTAATTGAATCTAATTCAATTAGACTTGATCCAAACCTTAAAGCTCAATCAAATTAAGTAATCAACAATCTCATTACTAATTAATCCTCTTATAATTCACTAATTCTTAGTAAATTATTTCATCATAACTTTTGCACAAAGTGTTAATCATCAATCATATTGATAGTTATCCTTACATGATTCTCAATCATTGATCAGCCATCAGATCAGACAGAAATTTCTTATATGTGTGACCTCATAGGTTCATATCTAAACTAATGGTACAGAAATAAATTTTTATACTAATAGAAGTAACCATCTAGTAATGATATCCGACGTCTGGATGGGCCAAATGATTGTAAAGCAACATTCAAGAACCCTTGGCATATGGTCATCGTATAATTCATCCCTTTGACCCTCAGTGCCTAGAATGACTTCAAAGTTAAATTATCAACTCTTAATCAGTACATCCATAATATATCTTAACCTCATAAATTCTGTGACTCCTCACAAGAATTATTCTGATCAATATTTTACTGAATTAAAACACAATATAGCACTATCTCCTAAATATTGGAGTGGCCAATCCCATGTTGACACACACACACACACTTCGTAAGTACTTGACTATGCTTAAAAATCTTTCATCACTGAATTAAAAATTTAAATAGTCCAATGCCAAAGCATAGTGAGTTGCTTGCAAGTCACCATAGTGATCTCAAGTTGGAAGGACACTTATATCCATATCCTTCATAAGCTACTCTTGACAGCAGAGTGCTCCGTAGTTGGATCATGTTCAGTGAGATATACTTTTACATCTTACTTGCATGTCATACCAGTGTCTTCATACTTTTTGATTACGAGGACAACCAATCTATATAGCACACAACGACCTACGCTTGATAAATATTATCATCCTAGTAATAATATATTGTTTGGTCGCGAACAAATTTAAGAACTATACGATAAATCCTCATTTATCGATTAAAAAGTAGTTCTAAGGACTTCATCATAACACAGGTGTTCAATAAAGAAGATGCATAATTTATGATGAAAATATCAAATAATTTTTATTAATCAATAATTCACATAAAATTTTCTATGAGCTCAATCGTCAACAGATTGATAATTGACTTTTGGACATATTTTTCAATATGGATCTCTCTATTAATAAAAAAAATATCTTTAAAAATAATTTAACTCAGAAAGTAACATAGATGAAAAGAAAAAATCTTACTAAATGGCAATGGAATAACTAATTATAAGGTATTGCCATATCTTAAGTATTTGGAGCAATTGATCTAGTTCCTGTAATACAACTGATTTCTTGCTTAGCATGATTATTTGCATTTTGGATGCTCCTTTTCTGAATTGAAAGATGATAATACATCAGTTCATGACAAAATTATTCAAAAGACTACAAACTAGTGAATCAAAAGAACCATACATACAATTTGGATACTCATTTTCTAAATTAATATATTATGATAAATTATGTTTATAAAAAAAATCACATAACATAGTGGTCCTCTATAAATAATACTTGAAACTCTTTTATATTCCACTTATTTTCACTCAACCCATGCCAATCAGCTTCAGAAACATTATTTGGATGACCTTTTTTAGCCTTAAATACTTTACGTGAATTATATGTCCATGTCCTGTATTGATCTTGTAGCTAACTCAACACATATGAATGAACATCTTCTGATAAATCAAAGCATTTCTAAAAATCAAAAAATAAAATCTATAGTTACACCATAAACAATACAAGAGACAAAATAATTTAAAAACTATCAAAAAAAGAAACTTATATAAATACAACAAATAAATTGCATGCTCTCACCTTCATATATGTCGACATGATCAACTTATCCCCATCAGTTATGTCACCCCATTCTTGCACTTGAAGGGGGGCAAACCACCTAATACATATGAATCCTTCCACTTTAAAAAGATTTGCATCATCACCACATACTTTTTCATTCAATTCTTGAGGAAAATGGACATCCAATCATTCTCCTTTGGCCTTTTTCTTGTCAAGGGCAATGTTATGTGTTGGATCTCGTCCTCTCTTCTTAGAGATAGTAGAATTTGCACAAAAAAATATATATTGAATTTAAATCTGAATTTTAATATATAAATATATTCTAAATCAAAATGCATAACCTGCAATATTAGTTCCTCATTGTCCATCAAGGCTAGAATTATTTTCTGAATGTGCAGAACTTCCAATTGGTATTTATTGTGGTAATGATTGTGTCGGTTGAGATGGCTCCATAAATTGGGTAGAACTATCTATTGTTATGCATCCTGGGGTGGTGTAGATTGTGAGGATCCTATAGTCGAGCTCCATCATGTTATCCTAACTATACTTTTTTTATGACAAAAATTTTCATAAAGTATTTCAACTATTAAAATATGCTTTGTATAATGTTTCATTTGAGAAAGTACAAAAAGAATAACTATCTTTCCACTCTAATCTTTATATAATAATAAATATGATGATTGATTTTTTTAGATCAAATCTTTGGACTTACCGTCCATTCCAATCCACCAATACTTCATAAATGCAATGAATAATATGGAAGTAGTTAAAGAGATGAAGAATGCCTCTATAAAATTTCTACATTCTATCAAAAGATCATTAGGTTGCATTCACCATGGTAAATCCATACCTATCTTCTGTAATCCCTCTACCCTTACGATACATATCAAACTAATCACATTTAAATAAAACAATACTATTCTCCCCCAAATATCCTCCCCATGATGATACCATTGCTTATAGTCCTTTTTTATCCCCTTCAAGATCAAATGTTCGTAGACCTCTTAGCGAGTATGAAAGAAAATATTATTGCATCTCTTACAAGGGCAGCGGATCTCCATTCCTATATTGGGCTTGCTAAATGCAAAATCAAAAAATTTTTGAACTCTTTGCACATATTGTGGATGTCGTCTATCACGAATATCCATCTAATTTTTATCTATCAGCATATCTTCCACAAAATTTATTATACCAATAAGCAATCATATATGTTACTTAGATTCAAAATTTTGGAAAATCTAATTTAAATAAATAAAATAAGTAACCCCAACTCTACTCTCTACTTATTCAGTCCTTATCTAAATATCTTCAAATTTTCTACATAAAAAGAGAGGTGGCAGAGAGAAGGTTTAGATATGATCACATTGGGCAACCCTATAAAATGGAGACTAAGTGATTGGCTTAATAAAAAGTGTTATTATAGAAATCTTCTCTCATTAAAATAACATATATATGCATGATACATTTTAATTTTTAATAATGCTAAGGTAATCTAAAATTTAGAATATATTTAAGAATTTCAAATATTTTTAAGCGATCTTTGATGGATATCATAAATTTCTAACTAGTTTTCTATGAAAGCTAGAGAGAGTAGCATATATATATATATATATAATATTATATAATATAATAGGTGTTAGGAATTATGTCCTAAAGTCAATTGGCTTATTGTAAATAATTTGATTTTGTATATAAATTATTGATAAATGAATAAAATTATTTTAGTATTTTCATCATAAGTTATACATCTAATTATTAAAACTCTTGTATTATGATGAAATTTTTAGAACTATATTATGATTGATAAAAAAAAATTTATCAAATAGTTTTTAAATATGTTCGTGACCAAATGATACGTCATTAATAGAACAATGACGTTTATCGAGTATAGATCGTTGTGTGTTATATAGGTTGGTTATCCTCATAACCAAGGAGTGTGAAGATACTGTTATGGCATGCAAGTGAGATATAAGAGTACATCATCACTGAATAAGTGACTCACCTACTGAGTGCTCAACTATCAAGAGCAGCTTATGAAACGTATGGGCATAAGTATCCCTCAGACTTGAGATCATCATAGTGATTTGTAAGCAACTCACTGTGTTTAGGCATCAGACTACCTATATTTCTAATGTAATGACAGAAGGCTACTGGGTATAATTAAGTACTTGTGAAGTCTGTGTGTGGATCAAGATGGGATTGACCCTTCGAATTATAGGAGTTAATGCATTACTGTATTTCAATTTAGTAAAATCTTAATCAGGATAATCCATGTGATGAATTTGAAAGATTAAAATATGATGTGAATGACTTTTTAGGATTAACAGTTAAACCCTAGATCACCTTGAGCATTAGGATCAAAGGGGTAAATTATGCGGTAAACATATGTTGAGGTTCTTGAATATTATTTTGTAATTATTCGATCTATTCGAATGTTGGATATCATTGCTAGATGGTCATTTTGATTAGTATAGGAAGGAGTTCCTATGCTATCGATTTAGTATTCGAATCTATGGAGTCGCATACAAAAGTCAAATAATATAAAAAAAAATTGATCGAATATTTATGTGCTCAATTTGAAAGTATGAGATTTGATTGAACATATAAATTAACTTAATTAAGAATTAAGTTGAAGGTCATATAGAATTAAACATTAACTATGTTCAGCTAGCACTAGGCATGAAGTACATGTTTGATTTTGAGGATGAATTAAATCAAATCAATGATCTAAGTGATTATGAAAGATTGATTTGAGTCTTAATTACTTTAGATCAGATATAATTTAATTGAACTTAATTTTATTGAGACTTGATTGAGTTAATTTATCAAGTTGGATTTGGATAAGAATCCTAACTGAATTAGGATCAGTAGTCTTTTCGAAATTGATTCAAATCGGATTCGAATTAAATTTGAATTGATCCAAATCTGAATCAAATCTAATTTGGTATACTTAACCAATTTTTTTAGATATTTTTTCTCCTTATGGGCTGACCTAGGTTGTTGGGAAGGGGCTAGAAACAGCCCCTTCTCCTTGGGCGTGTGCCATAATGAAGGGAGGCACCTCTCCTATTTGGATTAGGATTCCTGTGCTTTCGGGTATTTGAATTTGATTCAAACATGGAGAGTTCTTTTCCTTACACCCAAAGGAGATTAATTTGATCTAAGACCTTTTGCCTATATAAAGAGGGGTGTGGAGAAGAGAAATAAGGAATCAATCGTAAGCTTGGTGCAGAGATCTTTTGGTGTGGGCATCCCCTCACTCTTGGGTGCCACCTATCACTAAGTGTCTCTCTCCTCTTGGTCTCCTTCCTCCTTTTGTGATAGTGTGTGGGCTATTCCAAAGACTTGATATCAGATATCAAGTATTTTTCTCCCTCCTCTTCAAAGAAGACATTCATCCCTCTTCTACAAAGTTTGGCATGCATGCGAAGTAGAGGATCGAAGAACTTCTTCAATCTTGATTCTTTTCTACTGTGAATCAAAATAAAAATTTATAGATATTATAAAAATTTTAATTGCTAATCTATTTTACTTTTTTAGCATTCGATACGATCGAATAAATTTTTTCTTTAATTGGTGTCAGAGCTAAGCCTGTATATCATGATCGCATAGTCAAATTTTAATTTTTTTTTGATTTTTTTGATCTGGTTTTGAATCAACATTTTTTATATGATTAAACCTTGGTCTCTTCTAATATCCTTTGTATATTTTTCATATGATTTTGATTGGAGTATCAAATCAAAATCAGCCCCTGAATCTGATCTATTAAAAATCTATTTTAGCAGAATTTTCTATATAGATTTTTGTACTGATTTAATACCTATTATGCATGATTTTAAATCTATTTTGATAGATTTTTTATGATGTAATTCAATTAGAGAATTAGTATTTGAATCAAGCTCAGATCTAAATTTGTTTGATAAAGTTTTGGATTTGATTTTAGTATAATATCGATACATGTTTGATCATATATCAAACCAAAATTTTTTTATGCAATCATATATATTTTTAGAATAATTTTTATATTATTTTAGATATAAATTAATAGTTTTATATGATATATAAAAGTTATAGGAAAATTCAGTGCAGGGGTAAAATGGTAATTTTAAAACTTTTCAAAATCATGATTTTACAGTAGAAAAATATTAATTAATCTAATTAATTAATATAAATTTATCCTACACTAGGATCTAAATATGATATATAGTATGCATATATTTAAATTTGAAATTCGAATTTGAACAATAAACACTTTATTGTAATGTGTTCAGAACACAATACCTTTGTGCGGGTAGTAGATCGCCGCAATCTAATCACTGTCGGGAGAGTCTGATCATCGCGATGCAACCATATAGCATATCTAACCTCTGTGGATCGTCCAAACATAGCTTTCGGTCTGATCGACTACTCACGAGTGCTAGCTCGTTGTAGAGCCCTTTTGACGGCCGATGCTGATCGAACTCCTTCGATCGATGTCTGTTGATTCTTTGGATGCTTCGGATCATCAACAGATGTACTTGAGAGAATGTTGAAGATCTCTCTAAGATTTTGTGGGCTCACGACACTCGTAGCTCACTTTCTCACTTTCGAACCCCAGGCTAAAACACTAGGAAACTCACCAGAAACCTTGCATCCACTTTTCTTTCTTTTCTTTTTTTTTCTCTTGGAAGGATATGGACTTCCTTCTCACGCACAAGACTTCTCATACCCCAAAATTTTTCTTCAAAAATCTTCTTCTTGCACGCCCCACTCTTCTCCTCCTTTTATAACAACGTCAAGCATCTTATCCAAAAGAAAAGATAAAGATAAGTAATTGCACATTTGAATTCAAATCAAATTTTGAATTCAAATGGACACCAACTTATCCCTTATCCACTAAAGGCGTGAGGCATGGCTTAAATTATGCATGGAGGGATTTCATGAGAAACCTTTTCTCATGTAATAAATAGGGCATAAAAAAAGAGATAAGGTGCAAAGATTGATTGCCCATTCAAATTCAAACTTTATTTTGAATTTGAATGGCCAACCAATCATCCTTATCCATTCATTTGGCACATTAAAGTGGGGCATGGAGAGGGCTTGGCATGAGAAAAAAATTCATGAGAAGTTCCTTCTCATGAATTCAAATGGGTGCAATGGAAGTGAGGTGGCGCATAGAGATTGGATCAAGGTGGTTTAATTATTTAAACCAACCTAATTGAACCAAATAAGTTAGGTCCAATTAGATTAATTTAAACCCAACTTAATTAGGCTTAATTAGGCTCAATAAAATCTTAATCAAATCAAAAATTGATTAAGCCCAACCCCTAATCAAATCAAGGACCAAACCATCTTGACGATTAGGTCAACTCTTAACTTAATCGGGTCAAACCCAGCTGAATCCAATTCAATTGGACTTGATCCAAAAATAATTACTCAATCAAATTGAGTTAATTAGCAATCAAATCACTAATTAAACCTCTCATAAATACTGAGTCCAAATCTGATGGGCAATCGGGCATCAGAATTCATCGATATGTAACCCTGATCGAAAATCCCAACCAGTGGGACTCTTGACCCTGGTACCCATAATGTGTGGAACTCGTGATCAGAGAATCCTAATTCTCGATTACTGAGTCTCAAACATGTAGGATTCTACATCAGCCATCAGATCAGATAGGAATCTCTAATGTGTGTGACCCCACAGGTTCGAACTTAAGCCGGTAGCACAGGAACCAATTCCTGTACTAATCGAAGTGACCATCTAGCAATGGTACCCGACGTTCGGATAGGTCAAAGAGTTGCAATCGCAACACTCAGAACCTACATGAATATGGTTACTGTATAATTCATCTTTTTGACCCCTGTGTTTAGGACGACTCAGGGTTTAAACTGTCAACCCTGATCAGATCATCCGAATCATGTTCAACTCAAACAGTCCTGTGACTCCTTACAAAGACTACCCTGACCAAGGTTTTGCTAAATTGAAATATGACTATGCACAGCTCCTAAACTGGAGTGGTCAATCCCATCTTGACACACGCACCGACAAGTCAAGTACTTGACTACACCTAGTAGCCTTCCATCACTGAATTAGAAATTCAGGTAGTCCAGTGCCTAAGTGCAGTGAGTTGCTTGCAAGTCACCATGGCGGTCTCAGGTCGGAGGGATATTTATACCCATATTCCTTGGAGCAAATCTTGACAGCAGAAATAGCTCCAGAGTTGGTCACGTTCAGTGTAGATGTACCCTTACATCTCACCTGTATGCCATACCAGTGTCTCCACACTCATTGGTTAAAGGACAACCAACCTATATGGCACACAATGACCTATGCTTGATAAACATTGTCATCCTTAGTAATAATGTATCATTTGATCGCGAACAGATTTAAGGACTAAACGATAAATCCTCCTTTGTCGAGTCTAAATAGTCCAAGGACTTCACCACAACATAGGAGTTCATTAGAAGATGAAATATTTTGTGATGAAAAATATTAAAATAATTTTTATTAATTCATAATTCATGTACAAATATAAAAATGAGCACAACCATCAACAGGCTGACGATTGACTTTGGGATACTATTCCCAATAATCTCCCACTTGGCCTAAAGCCAATCGGTGTAGTATCTAATACCCATCTTCGACTTGTAATTGTCGAACTCCTTCACCGCAATGGCTTTAGTGAATGGGTCAGCCAGGTTCTCCTTCCCGTCGACCTTCTGAAGATCGACGTCACCTCGATCCATAATTTCTCGGATGAGATGGTAGTGGCGCAGAATATTCTTCGTCCGCTGGTGTGCCTTTGGTTCCTTCGCCTGAGCAATGGCTCCAGAGCTGTCATAGTAGAGCAGAATTGGACTAACAAGGGAGGGTGCTACTCCAAGCTCGGTGATGAATTTTCTCAGCCACATCGCTTCTTTGGCAGTATCTGATGCGGCGACATACTCCGCCTCGCAAACTGAATCAGTCACTGTGTGCTGCTTGGAACTTTTCCAGCAGATAGTCCCGCCATTAAGGGTAAAAATAAATCCCGACATACTTTTGCTTTCATCATGATCAGACTGAAAATTAGAGTCTGTCAACCCTATAAGTCTCAAGTCCGATTCACCATAAACAAGCCACTGGTCCTTAGTATTTCTTAAATACTTCAAGATGGTTTTAACAACCTTCCAGTGATTCTCTCCTGGATCAGATTGGTATCTACTCACTACCCCTAGTGAGTATGTCACATCTGATCGTGTATATGTCATGGCATACATGATAGATCCCACTGTCGAAGTATATGGAATCCTACCATACGCTCTCTCTCTTGAGGTGTTGTCGGACAATCCCTCTTCGAGAGAGAAATTCCATGGCCTATCGGAAGATAGCCTTTCTTGAATTCTCCATGCTGAACCTCTTCAGCATAGTATCAATGTACGTGGACTGAGATAAACCAAGCAACCTTTTAGATCTATCCCTATAGATCCTCATCCCTAGGATGTAGGAAGCTTCTCCCAGATCCTTCATGGAGAACTGTGACGACAGCCAAATCTTTATTCCCTGTAATGCAGGGACATCATTTCGATTAAGAGAATGTCATCCACATACAATACAAGAAATACTACTACTGGACCATTAGCCCACTTATAAATGCATGGCTCTTCTCCGTTCTTAACGAAGCCATACGTCTTGATCGTCTTATCAAAATGTATGTTCCAACTCCGTGATGCCTGCTTAAGTCCATAAATGGACCTCTGTAGCCTGCACACCTTAGACTCATCTGTGGATGTGAATCCTTCAGGTTGTATCATATACACCTCTTCATCCAGCTCTCCATTTAGGAAAGCTGTCTTCACATCCATCTGTCAGATTTCATAGTCCAGATGGGCAGCTATCGCAAACATAATCCGAATAGATTTGAGCATTGCCACAGGAGAAAATATCTCGTCATAGTCTATACCATAACGTTGATGATATCCCTTGGCAACCAGACGGGCTTTATAGATTTTCACCTTTCCGTCTGCGCTTCTCTTCCTCTTGAAGACCCACTTACACCCTATGGGTTTTACTCCTTCGGGTGGGTCAACCAATGTCCACACATCGTTGACCTTCATGGACTCCATTTCGGATTTCATGGCCTCCAGCCATTTCTCAGAGTCGGATCTCTGCATTGCATCCATGTAGGTAATCGGATCCTCATCATTTTCATCAAGTTCGATAGGATTGCCATCCCGACCAAGAAACTATAGTATCTGTCCAGTTGACGTGGTACTCTACCAGATCGCCTTAAGGGTGCTTGAACAATGGGCTCTGGATCTGATCTAACCAAATCCGGTTCAGGTTCAGCAACTTGTGTCAGTTTTTCACCTGTCGAACTTCGTCAAGTTCGATCTTAGAAGCAACAGTCCCTTCACCAAGGAACTCCTTTTTCAAAAAGATTGCCTTAATGCTGACAAACACTTTTTGCTCATCAGCTAGGTAGAAGTAATACCCTTTGATCTTTTTGGGTACCCTATAAAATTACACTTGTCAGATCAAGGTCCAAGCTTATCCGTAATTAAACATTTAACATAAGTCGGACACCCCCAAACCCTAAGGTGTGAGAGTACTGGCTTACGTCCTATCCATATCTCATATGGCGTTTTGATTACAGACATACTCGAAACTCTATTTAGAAGGTAACAAGCCGATTCGAGCGCATATCCCCAGAGGAAGATCGACAGACCAGCAAACCCCATCATGGATCGAACTATGTCCAACAAGGTTCAATTCCTCCTTTCAGATACACCATTATGTTGTGGTGTTCCAGGAGGAGTCCACTGAGAGAGAATCCCATTCTCCCCAAGATATGTCAGAAAATCATTGGAAAGATATTCACCTCCTCGATCAGATCGAAGAGTTTTAATACACTTTCCAGTTTATTTTTCTACTTCATTTCGAAATAGTTTGAACATTTCAAATGACTCTGATTTATGCTTCATTAAATAGACATACCCATACCTCGTTAGGTCGTCTGTGAAGGTTATGAAGTAGAAATATCCACCTCTTGCACTTGAGCTCATGGGTCCACATACATTAGAATATACCAAACCTAAGAGTTCATTGGCTCACTCACCTTTTTCATTAAAAGGTGATTTGGTCATTTTACCAAGAAGACAGGACTCACAGGTTGGAAGTGATTCACAATCACCTACTTCAAGAATTCTTTCTTGAGCCAACATGTTTATCCTATTCTTATTGATATGATCTAGCCTACAGTGCCAAAGGTAGACTTCTGACACATTATCTATTCTAGGGTATTTATCGGAGGTTTGAACCACATTAATAGATTGTGATAGAAAGTAAATTTCATTATTAAGTTATCCAACAAACATTGTAACACCATTCAAAATGATATTGTAAATATTTTTTTTATTAAAAATTGATAACCGTTCATGGCCAAAAGGCCTACAAAAATAATATTTAATAAAAATTTGGACAATAGTAACATTTACTCAGAATTATATTTCGAGAATTGATTACAAGGTTCATGATTCCTAATGCTAGAACTGGAACTTTCTTCCATCTCCAACGTTCAGGAATCTATCACCTTCATCAAATCTCCTACTGACCTACAGATCCTGCATCGAATTGCAAATATGATAAGGGCTTCCGGTATCCAATACCCAGGCAGTAGTATCACAAATGAAAAAGTTGCAAGGTGTTATCATATAAGTACCTTGCTTTTTCTTCGGCCTGTTCGGGTCCAGGGAGGCAATGTATAGAGGACAGTTCCTTTTCCAGTGCCCTGCTTCTTGCAAAAGAAGCACTCCGCCTGGCTCTGGTCAGGCTTGCATTTCTTGGTCTGACCCTGTGCAGACGTCCCAGCATGTAGCTGTACCTTCTTATTCTTCTTCTTCTTGTTCTTGTTCTTCCCTTTCTTAAAGGATCGACGATCAGAAGAAGACCCTCCCACTACATTCACCGACTCCTTATGGAGCTGGTGATCCTTCTCAAAGTTCTGCAGCAACCCCAACAAACCGTGGTAGTTCACTGCAGGCTTTGTCATCCGAAAATGAGTAAGGAAGGGGAGGAAGGACTTGGGCAATGAATTAAGGATCGCATCCTTATCGAGCTGCTCGTGCAGGGGAATGCCCAATTTACTTAGGCGCTCAATCATTTCGATCATGTACAGTACATGATCAGTGACTGAGGCTCCATCCCTCATCCGAGCATTGAAAATGGCATAACTAGTTTTGTACCTTTCAACGTCGTCAGGCATGCCAAAGGAGTCGTTCAACATTTGAAGCATCTCCTGTGGCTAGGTGTTCTCAAACCTGCTACTGAACTCATCATTCATTGCCGCCAGCATAATGCATCGAACGGTGGTGCGGTCATTGAACCACTTCTGATAAGTGTCTCGGACCGTCCCTCTAATGTTCGGGGCTGGCTCCTCAAGTGTCGGATCCGTTACTATATAAAGGATCAGCACATGCTCAAGGATGATTTTTAATTTTTGATACTAGCTATCGAAATTAGGTCCCATGAGCTTGTCATTATCTAATAATGACCGAAGGGACAGAATAGTGGCCATAGCTGCATAAAGGAAAACCAGACCTCTATTAGTATATAAATTATAAATACTAAATACTTGGACTTTAGTCTAAAGTTTCTCCCAGTATTTTTATGAACTGGTAGCCTCAACCTCCAATTCGAGGAATTACTTTAATTCCTTAGTGGATACTAGAATCCACACAGACTACATACGAGCCCAACTTTGGTTGGTCAACCCATGTGCATCTTTGGGTAGGTTCATTACCAGTTGTTTCTCTAAACAACTTCTAGTAATTGATTTTGCCCCAGAATCTAATCAGTAGGCTTTGGCCTCCACTGAAAAGATTTGGTTAGGTCCAACCATTAACATGATTTGATTTGGTGAATCGGATCAATAAATGATCAGGCCCGACTTTGGCTGGCCAACCTGATCACCATCAGAAAGACTCAAACCAAATTATCATATTATGAATAATAATTTCATTAGTCAATAAGCACCAGGCCTTTGGGCCTCCAATGATTATTAAACTAATGTACTCATTATCACTCACTTAATGGGAGGCTATGACTTAATTATCAATATAACTTAATCATTTTTAGGGACCTAATATTTTTTTTTTGAAGATTTTATTAAAGGATAGATGAGAAGAAAATATCCAGCCAATTTGAATCCTCCCACTGACTTCACCAAGTCAGATTAAAAAGAATTTAATTAAAGCTGGCATTAGGAGCACCTAAATCAGTCAAATTGATTTACCTAATGACATGGGTGAGCCCTAATCACCAAGTGATCTAATCAAAACCTAATTCACTAAGTTGGCCAGGTAAGTGAGATCAGTGGTGGGGATAAGCCATTAACTCATCAGAGATCGAATCACTGCGAGTAGCTCCTGCTTAGAAACCACTGGTCAAAATGCCAAACTTACCTTAGACACCAACTGGTTCATTAGTTTTAATTTGATCAACTTATTAAATAGGGTTCCACTGCGTAGCCATGAATTAAGTCCATCTTGGTCTAGTTAAAGATATGGACCCATTCAACTACAACTATTGGAGTTGAGTCTAGAGTATCTTTGACCTAATCTAATTCAACTTTTGATTAGATTTGACCAATTACACTAATTTAGTCCATTTCTTTAAGCTAACCTTAGGTCTAACCCAATTATGGACCTAATCCATCTAACCCATTGACCCACAAATTTATGCAATTGTCTTAGGTCTTAATTCACAATTCTAGACCTACTAGACAACACTTAATTCTTTTAATTAAGTATTTGGGCTGATGGGTCAGCGTTTGGTATTTCGAAAATAATTTTCAAATTTGAAAGGTTTTATTTTTTTGTTCACCAAATATGTTGACTCATTTCACAAATAGATCAGCACATTTCATAAATAGCAATCCTATTGCTAATTACATAACAGAAAATAACTCAATCAAAATAAATCATGAATATTCTTTAGATCTAATCTAACACATTCATGATAAATTTCATAATTGAACCTTTACAATTAATTCTTTTCGCTGCTTCATCTGCATGGGATATAATTGCAGCGGCACCCCTACCGCCATAGGAGACCCCATCGAATGGGAGGAGAGGGCCTTTAAACCCTACTTTTCTCCTATGACCAAATGGTCATGGCAACCAACCCAATTCGATTACTTGCTACTTAGATCAAGTATATCTAAATATATCAATTTCAAAATTTAAATTTCAAATTTTAAATTTTAAATTTTAAATTTTGAATTTCAAATTTCAAATAAATTTTAAATTTTAAATTTCAAATTTTGAATTTTAAATTTTGAATTTTAAATTTGAAATTTTAATCAAATTTCAAATTTTAAATTTCAAATTTCAAATTTTGAATTTTAAATTTTTGAATTTTAAATTTCAAATTTCAAAATTCAAATTTTAAATTTCAAATTTTGAATTTCAAATTTTTGAATTTTGAATTTCGAACAACTTTCAAAATTCAAATTTTAAATTTTTGAATTTTAAATTTTAAATTTAAACTTTTAGATTACAACTTAATCTATGCATGCAAATATATATATCATATCTAAGAACCCGCTCTGATACCATTTATTAGGAAATTCAGTGCAGGGGTAAAATGATAATTTTAAAACTTTTTCAAAATCATAATTTTACAGTAAAAAAATATTAATTAATCTAATTAATTAACATGAATTTATCCTACATTAAGATCTAAATATGATATATAGCATGCATGCATTTAAATTTAAAATTCAAATTTGAACAATAAACACTTTATTGTAATGTGTTCAGAACACAATACCTTTGTGCGGATAGTAGATCGTCGTAATCTGATCACCGTTGGGAGAGTCTGATCATCGTGATGCAGCCACATAATGTGTCTGGCCTCTGCGGATCGTCCACACGAAGCTCCCGATCTGATCGACTCCTTACGAGTGCTAGCTCGTTGTAGAGCTCTTTTGACGGCCAATGCTGATCGAACTACTTCGATCGATGTCTGTCGATTATTTGGATGCTCCGGATCATCAACAAACATACTTGAGAGGATGTTGAAGATCTTCCTGAGATTTTGTGGGCTCACGATACTCGTAGCTCACTTTCTCACTTCCGAACCCTAGGCTAAAACTCCAGGGAACTCACCGAAAACCTTGCACCCACTTTTCTTTCTTTTCTTTCTTTTTCTCTTGGAAGGATATGGACTTCCTTCTCACGCACAAGACTTCTCACACCCCAAAATTTTTCTCCAAAAATCTTCTTCTTGCATGCCCCACTCTTCTCCTCCTTTTATAACAACGTCAAACGTCTTATCCAAAAGAAAAGATAAAGATGAGTAATTGCACATTTGAATTCAAATCAAATTTTGAATTCAAATGGACACCAACTCATCCCTTATCCACTAAAGGTATGAGGCATGGCTTAAATTGTGCATGGAGTGATTTCATGAGAAACTTTTTCTCATGTAATAAATAGGGCATAAAAAAAGAATAAGGTGCAAAGATTGATTGCCCATTCAAATTCAAACTTTATTTTGAATTTGAATGGCCAACCAATCATCCTTATCCATTCATTTGGCATATTAAAGTGGGGCGTGGAGAGGGCTTGGCATGAGGAAAAAATTCATGAGAAGTTCCTTCTCATGAATTCAAATGGGTGCAATGGAAGTCAGGTGGTGCATGGAGATTGGGTCAAGGTGGTTTAATTATTTAAACCAACCTAATTGAACCAAATAAGTTAGGTCCAATTAGACTAATTTAAATTCAACTTAATTAGACTTAATTAGGCTCAATAAAATTTAATCAAATCAGAAATTGACTAAGCCCAACCCCTGATCAAATCAGGGACCAAACCATCTTGATGATTAGGTCAACTCTTAACCTAATCGGGTCAAACCCAGCTGAATCCAATTCAATTGGACTTGATCCAAAAATAATTACTTAATCAAATTGAGTTAATTAATGATCAAATCACTAATTAAATCTCTCATAAATACTGATTCCAAATCCGATGGGCAATCGGGCATCAAAATTCATCGATATGTAACCCTGATCGAAAAGTTCCAACCAGTGGGACTCTTGACCCCGGTACCCATAATGTGTGGAACTCGTGATCAGAGAATCCTGATTCTCGATCACTGAGTCTCAAACATGTAGGATTCTGCATCAACCATCAGATCAGATAGGAACCTCTAATGTGTGTGACCCCGCAGGTTCGAACCTAAGTCGGTAGCACAGGAACCAATTCCTGTACTAATCAAAGTGACCATCTAGCAATGATACCCGACGTTCGGATAGATCGAAGAGTCACAATCGCAACACTCAGAACCTACATGAATATGGTTACTGTATAATTCATCCTTTTGACTCCTATGTTTAGGACGACTCAGGGTTTAAACTGTCAACCTTGTTCAGATCATCCAAATCGTGTTCAACTCAAACAGTCTTGTGACTGCTCACAAAGACTACCCTGGCCAAGGTTTCACTAAATTGAAACATGACTGTGCATAGCTCCTAAACTGGAGTGGTCAATCTCATCTTGACACATGCACCGACAAGTCAAGTACTTGACTACACCCGCAGCCTTCCATCACTGAATTAGAAATTCAAGTTGTCCAGTGCCTAAGTGCAGTGAGTTGCTTGCAAGTCACCGTGGCGGTCTCAGATCGGAGGGATATTTATACCCATATTCCATCGGAGTAAATCTTGACAGCAGAAATAGCTCCGAAGTCGGTCACGTTCAGTGCAGATGTACCCTTACATCTCACCTGTATGCCATACCAGTGTCTCCACACTCATTGGTTAAGAGGACAACCAACCTATATGGCACACAATGACCTATGCTTGATAAACGTTGTCGTCCTTGGTAACAACGTATCATTTGGTCGCGAATAGATTTAAGGACTAAACGATAAATCCTCCTTTGTCGAGTCTAAATAGTCCTAATGACTTCACCACAATATAAGAGTTCATTAGAAGATGAAACATTTTGTGTTGAAAAATACCAAAATAATTTTTATTAATTCATAATTCATGTACAAATATAAAAATGAGCACAACCGTCAACAGACTGACGATTGACTTTGGAACACTATTTCCAACAAAAGTATGTTCAGATCCAAAATAAATTTATGAATTGATCTAATATGATTAGATGCACATCATATTTGTATGATCATGTGCATGCATAGATTGTATTACAATTTACATATTCATGTAATTAGTTTTTGAAATTAAATTTTAGATCTTAGTAGCCCAATATTCGAATTGAAAAGATCACCAAGTCATCCTATCATAAGAGCAAGTAGGATTTAAAAGTTTTTTCTTCCTATTCGATGGGGTGCTCTTATGATGTGTAGGGATGCCATTGTGATCAAGTCTCATGATGAAGAACAGTGAAAAAATTTTAAAATTATTTTAATCATAAATATATTTAGATTAGATCTAAAATAATTTATGATTAATTATAATTTTATCAAAATAAATTTAGATATAAAAATTAAATTTTATGATCTGAATTATATGTTGCATATGATGTAGAAATCTAAATTTTCTATGATACATATGATGTATATATGAAATTGATACATATTTAATTATTAAACATAGATTTGAAAAATTAAATTTTGATTTGAAATATATAGTATACTTCATTTGAAATTCTAGTAGAATAGTTCTACAAATTGAAACACATATTTCACACATTTAATTTGAAATTAAGTTTTTAAAAAATCTAGATTTGAGAATTGAAGATCTTAAGATACCTCATAAATTGATGGATAATGGGTTAGCATGAATTAGATCATCTAATTGGGTTAGACCTAGGGTTAGAAATGAATATAGATCAATTAGAAAAATTATTATATCTAATCAAATATTGAATTAGATTAGATCAAAATTTTTCTATATCAACCTCAATAGTTGTAGCTTAATCAAGTCTATATTTTTGACCATACCAATTAGACCATAATCGTGGCTCAAAGATTTAGCCCGAGTGCTTTACCTGACTGAATTGAAACTAATCAACTAATTAGTGTCTAAGATAAGTTTGGCAATATTGCATGATAATTTAATTGGTGGTTTTAATTGATAGTCCGCTTACCTGGCCATTTCGATAATATCTAAGGCAAGCCGAGACAGACCCTCCCATCGATCTTACTTACCTGACCAATTCGGTAGACCATATTTTGATTAGATCACTGATTGATTTGAGCTGATCCATGCCATTAAGATAAATCAATGTGATTGATTTAGGTATCTCTAGACCAGCTTGTATGAAGTACTCTTCATGACTTGATGAAATCAATGAGAGAATTTATGACTTGCAGATCAATCTCTTCTCTTATTTTTAAATCATTAAATCATGTCTAAATTATTAGATTCTTAAAATAATACAGTTATAGGGATAACTAGTTTATAGCCTCCTATTAATGAGCATGATAATGCATCCAATATTCTAAATAAGCATTAGAAGTGCCACATGTTTGATGTCTATTAGGTATTGAAATTATCATTCATCATATGACCACCTTGTTGTGCCCTTCAGATCAATGGTCAAGTTGGCTGAGCCACACTCAGGCCTGGACATTCGTTTGTTGGATGCACTTGGTATAGTCATGTTAATGGTTGGACCTAACCAGGACTTTCAGTGGAGGCACCATATGTTGGGAATTATGTCTCAAAGCCAATCATCAGCTTGTTGACAGTTGCACTTATCAATATAAATATATATGAATTGATAAATTAATAAAATTATTATTTATTTATTTTATCACAAAGTAGCGTACATCTTCTTAATGAACTCTAATTATTATGATGAAGTCCTTAAGACTATTTTAATCGATATAGAAGGATATATTGTTTAGTCCTTAAATTTAGTTCATGACCAAATGATACACTATTACTATGATGATAGTGTTTATCGAGTGTGGATCGTTGTGTGTCATATCCATTGGTTGTTTTCATAATCAAGTAGTATGGAGACACTGGTATGATATACAAGTGAGATGTAGGAGTACATCTCATTGAACGTGATCAATTGCTAGACACTCTGCTGTCAAGAGTAGCTCGTGAAGGATATGGGTATAAGTATCCCTCCGATCTGAGATCTCCATGGTGACTTACAAGCAACTCACTGTGCTTTGATGTCAAACTATCTGAATTTTTAATTCAATGATAGAAGGTTTCTAGGTACAATCAAGTACTTATGAAGTCGGTGGTAAGTCAAGATGGAATTGATCCCTCCGAATAAGTAAGAGTTAATGCATTAGTGTATTTTAATTTGGCAAAATCTTGACTAGGATAATCCATGTGATGGATTTGAAAGGTTGAAACAAAATATTGTTGACAATACCGAGGTTGATAGTTAAACTCTAGATCACCTTGAGCATTAGGGTCAAAGAGATGAATTATACCGCAACTATATACAATAGGTTCATGAATGATGCTTTATAATCTTTCGACCTATTTAGACATCGAGTCTCATTGCTAGATGGTTACTTCGATTAGTTCAAAAAATTATTTTTGTGCTACCAACTTAGGTTCGAACCTATAGGATCACACTCAAAAGAAATTTTTCACTGATCATGTGGCCGATCAACGATTGAGAATTGTTCTAGGATTTAATCATCAATTTGATTGATGATGAACCTTGTGCAAAAGTTATAATAAATTAATTTTCTAATTATTATAAATTAAAATATAATTGATTAGCGATTAGATTGCTAAGAAACTCAATTTGATTGAGCATTGAAGTTTGGATTAAATCTAACTGAATAGGATTCAATTTGATTTGACCCAAATAGGTTATGAGATGACCTAATCGCTAAGGGTGTTTGATTTCTGATTCAAGCTTGATTAATTTTTAATCTGATTAGGACTTAATCAAGACTACCTGTTACCTAATTAGATTAGATAATCTAATTGAGTCTAACCTAATTTAGCTGGGTCAAGAACCTAATTAGATAAGAACACAAGTTAGAATTTGAATGGAATAAGAACACCCCATGCACCACCTTTCACTGTGCCTTACATTTCTTCATGCATGAGATGTAGGGTTTCAGCTACGTAGTAGAAAGTAATTTTTAAAAATTTTAAAACAAGCAAATCAATAGCCTTATCAAAAAAAACTATCGAGCCGAACCCAAAACCCTAGAATCACATTACCGATCATGATCAAAGCAAATTCAAGCATGAAAAGAGATAGAAAAATATACTTTAACCAATATGAAAAAGTGGCACATTGGTGTTGAAGGAACCAGATCTAGGGTTTCAGGGTTAGATCTTGAAACTTTTTCAAGATCAGGCAGCAAAAGACTAAAATAAATCAAAATTTATCTTATAAAACTAGAGAATCCCTAGATCTAAGATCCTATTATATGATTATTACATGGTATTAAATCAAAAATTAAAATATGAAGAGCAAGAACTACATGTGGATCATACCAACATGTTTCTATACTACATCTAATGTATGTGAAATATAATAGATCAAATCTATTACCTTGCAAGTTAGATGTTCTAACTTTGCTGATCCGGGCTTGAGGATGATGTTGTAAGCTGCACATGTATCTGGCCTCTAGGAGTCATCCACACAAGCCCATGAATCACGATCAAAAGTTCTGATCCAGGAAATCAGCGCAGTATGCTAGTACTGTGCTGATCCTTCTTCGATGGTCGATCAAATACCTCCTTCTTCTTGATTTGGACTCTTCCAAAGATGAAAAGTAGAAGAAGGAGTTTAGATGTGAGACACTCTCAGAAAACTCACAGATGGAGGAAGGAAAGAGGCGAACACAGTAACCCTAGAAGAAGACCCTCTTCTTTTTCTCTTTGCTATAACCCAGACACTTAGTCTTGTGTCTATTATATCTCCATGTCCCAACACCCTTTCTCCTAATTTTCATCCATCGCAAAGGACTCTCAATGCTTTATAATTCACAAAAATATCAAGAAGAAATTCATCTTAAATAATGAGATATGAAGAATCCTTGTCTAGGTCAAATACCTAGTCAAGAAAAATCCAAACAGGGCAAGATAAGTGGTGCCCAACTCTTGGGCGCCCCCTCCTTCTTTTTCTACCATGGACTACCAAAAAATGTCACACAATATGTGCCATAAAAGTTATGAAAATCTCAAAAAAAATTTGGATAAAATCAGTGTCATAAGGAAAGAGTTTTGGTTTCCTAAAATTCTATCTCATAGAATTTGAAATCCAAACTAATTCCTACTTTGACTTGGTCCACAACTACATTCCATGTAAGAGAGAAAGAGTGGAAAGCTTTGGACATGCGTGAAGGCCTAGGAGAGAAGATTTTGTCATATAAAATAAGAGAGAGTGGGTGTGGGGGGCTAAGGTGGCACAAGGTGGAATCCTAGTCTTACTAGGATTCAATCTATGACTTGTTCAAATTTGGTTTCTCAAACCAAATCAAACCAAAATCAAATCAACCTAATTAAAATAGGTCTTAACCTAATTAAGAATCTAATTTAATCATATTAAATTAGATTCAAATTTAATTTAATTTTTTAATTAAATTAGAAATTAGGTTGACCAAAGTCCTAATTGAACTAGGACTAGTTTTTCTTTGCACTTGGCTTATCCAATAAACCAATTGAACTTGATCCAATCAAGTCCAAATCAAATCTAATTAAATTATATTAAATTAGACTTAATCTCAGCCCATTGGTTTAATTAAATTAAGCCAATTAGTAATCGAATTGCTAATCGATCCTCCTGCAACACTTGCACTAGGTTAAATGTTAATCATATGGATCGTTTAACCCTAGAACGATTCTTAATCATTGATCAACTATCCGATCGAATCATGAACTCTAATGTGTGTGACCTCATAGGTCCAAACTTAAGTTGGTAGTATAGAAATAAATTTTTATACCAATCGAAGTGACCATCCAGTAATGGTACCCGACGATCGGATAGGTCGAATGTGTAGAACAACATCCTTAGAACCCATGCGGATATAGTTTTCATATAATTCATCCCCTTGACCAAAATTCTCATAGAATACCTCAGAGTTCAACTGTCAACTCTGATCAGGTTGTCCACATTGTATTATTTCAAAATATCAAATCCATCTGATGGATTATCCTGGCCAAGATTTTGCTAAATTGAAATACAGCGACTCATTTTTCTCCAACTATTGAAGTGGTCAATCCATCTTGATCATACTTCGACTTCACAAGTACTTGACTGTACCCAAAAGCCTTCCATCACTAAATTAGAAATTCAGTTAGTCCAGTATCAAAGCACAGTGAGTTGCTTACAAGTCACTGAGGCGATCTCAGGTCTAAGGGACACTTATACCTATATCCCATCAAAGACATTCTCGACAGCAGAATGCTCTGGATTTGGTCACGTTCAATGATGATGTACCTTTACATCTCACCTGTATGCTATACCAGTATCTCCACACTCTTTGGTTAAGAGGACAACCAACCCATATGGCCTACAGTGACCTATGCTCGATAGAAGCTGTCGTCCTTATTAACAGCCCATCATTTGGTCATGAATAGTTTTAAGGATTAATCGATAAATCATCTCTTTATCGAATCTAAATAGTTCTAAGGACTTCATCATAACAACGGAGTTCATTAGAAGATGAAAACTTATGATGAAAATACAAAAATATATTTTATTCATTAATAAATCAATTACAATACAAGGTTGCTCAATCGTCAATAGGTTGATGATTGACTTTTGAGACATATTTTTCAACAACTCTCACTTGTCCTAAAGCCACTCGGCACAGCATCTAATACCCATCTTGACTTGTGGTTGTTGAACTCCTTTATCGCTAGGGCTTTAGTGAAGGGGTCGGTCAGGTTCTCCTTTTCATTGATTTTCTGAAGATCGACGTCACCTCGATCCACGATCTCCCAGACTAGATGGAAGCGACGCAAAATATGCTTCGTCCTTGGTGTGCTTTGGGTTCCTTCACCTGAGCTATGGCACCAGTGCTGTCGTAGTAGAGCAAGATCAGATCATCGAGGGAGGGTGCTACTCTGAGCTCAGTGATGAATTTTCTCAGCCACACAGCTTCTTTTACGGCATCTGATGCTGCGATGTACTCCACCTCACAAACAGAGTCTACCACAGTATGCTGCTTGAAACTCTTCCAGTATATGGCTCCACTATTCAGAGTAAAGATATAACCCGATATGCTTCTGTTGTCATCATGGTCAGATTGAAAGTTGGAGTCTATGAACCCCACAAGTTTCAGATCTGACTCGCCATAAACCAACCATTGGTCCTTAGTATTTCTCAAATACTTAAGGATGGCTTTAACCACTTTTCAGTGGTTTTCTCCAGGATCAGATTGATATCTACTCACTACTCCTAGTGAATATGCTACATCTGGCCTTATACATGTTATGGCATACGTGATAGATCCCACGGTCGAAGCATATGAGACTCTACTCATACACTCTCTCTCTTTAGGAGTTATCAGACAATCTTTCTTAGAGAGAGAAATTTCATGGCCTATCGGTAGATAGCCCTTCTTGGAATTCTCCATGCTGAACCTCTTCAGCACAGTGTCTATATACGTGGACTGGGATAATCCAAGCATCTTTTTAGATCTATCCTATAGATCTTCATCCCTAGGATGTAGGATGCTTCACCCAAGTCCTTCATAGAGAACTGCAATGACAACCAAACTTTTATTCCCTGTAGTGCGGGGATGTCATTCCCGATTAAGAGAATGCCATCCACGTACAAGATAAGGAATACCACAACTAGACCATTTGCCCATTTATAGGTGCAGGGCTCTTCTCCGTTCTTAACGAAGCCATATGTTTTGATCACCTTATCAAAATGCATGTTCCAACTTCGAAAAGCTTGTTTCAATCCATAAATAGATCTCTGAAGCTTGCACACCTTGGACTCATCTGTGGATGTAAACCCCTCAGGTTGTATCATATACACACTTCGTCAGCTCTCCATTCAGGAAAGCTGTCTTTACATCCATCTGCCAGATCTCATAATCCAGATGGGCAGCTATTGCAAGCATTATCTGAATAGATTTGAGCATTGCCACAGGGGAGAATGTCTCGTTATAGTCAATACCATAATATTGACGATACCCCTTGGCAATCAGACAGGCTTTATAGGTCTCTACTTTTTCGTCTGTGCCCCTCTTCCTTTTGAAGACCCATTTACATCCAATGGGTTTAACCCCTTCAGGTGGGTCAACCAATGTCCATGCATCATTGACCTTCATGGACTCCATTTCGAATTTCATGGCTTCAAGTCATTTCTCAAAATCAAGTCTCTGCATTGCATCCATATAGGTGATCGGATGCTCATCGTTCTCATCGAGTTCGATGGGATCACCATCCTAGACCAAGAAACCATAGTATCTGTCCGACTGATGCGGTACTCTATTGGATCATCTTAATGGTACAGGTATATTGGGCTCCGAATCTGATCTAATCAAATCTGACTCAGGTTCAGCTATTGGTGTCGGTCCTTCTACCTGTTGACTTCATCAAGTTCTATTTTAGAGGCAACTGTTCCTTCATCAAGGAACTCTTTTTCTAAAAAGATTGCCTTAAGGTTGACGAACACCTTTTGTTCATCAGTATGGTAGAAAAAATATCCTTTGATCTCTTTGGGGTACCCTATGAATGTGCATTTGTCAGACCTAGGTCCAAGTTTATTTATAACTAACCATTTGACATAGGCCGGGTACCCCCAGACCCTAAGGTGTGAAAGTGCTGGTTTACGTCCTATCTATATCTTATATGGAGTCTTAATTACAGATTTACTAGGAATCCTATTTAACAGATAACAGGCCAATTTGAGTGCATATCCCTAGAAGGATATCGGCAAGCTGGCAAAATCCATCATGGATCGACCATGTCTAACAGAGTCCGATTTCTCCTTTCAGACATACCATTATGCTATGGTGTTCTTGGAGGAGTCCATTGAAAGAGAATCCCATTCTCTCCTAGATATGTGAGAAACTCATCAGAAAGATATTCCCTCCTCGATCAGACTGAAGAGTTTTAATACTCTTCTCAGTTTATCTTTCTATTTCACTTCAGAATCGTTTGAATATTTTAAATGAATCCGACTTATGTTTCATCAGATAGATATATCCATATCTGGATAGATCATTCGTGAAAGTGATGAAGTAGAAATATCCACCTCTAGTACTTGTGCTCATGGGCCCACATACATCAGTGTGTACTAGATCCAAGAGCTCAGCAGCTCTCTCACCTTTTTCAGTAAAAGGTGACTTGGTCATTTTACCAAGAAGACAGGACTTACAGGTTGGAAGTGATTCACAATCACTGACTTCGAGATTTCCTCTTGAGTCAACCTGTTTATCCTATTCTTGTTTATATGACCTAGCCTACAGTGCCATAAGTAGATATCTGATACACTATCTAATCTAGGGTGCTTGCCTGTAGAATAGACTACATTAACAGGTTGTGATAACATATACACAGTATTATTTAAATGTCCATAAAAAATAGTAACACCATTCATAATGATATTACAAACTTATTTCTTTATTAAAATTTCATAATCATTTTTTGGCCAGAAGGCCTACAGAAATAATATTTAAAAAAAATTGGGACAGAAATGACAATCATTAAGAACAACGGTATGGGACTCAAATACAAGTTTTAAGATTCCTAATGCTAGAACTGAAACTGGTCTTCCATCTCCAACGTTCAGGAACCTCTCGCCTTGCTCGAATCTCCTACTGACCTGTAACCCCTACAACGAATTACAAATATGGTAAGGGCTACCGGTATCCAATACCCAGTCAGTTATATCACAAATAGAGAAATTTCAAGGAGTTATCATATAAATACCTTATCCAGCAATAGCTTGCTTCTTTCTCTGCCTGTTCGGATCCAGGAGGCAATGTACTAAAGACAGTTCCTCTTTCAGTGCCCCCACTTCTTGCAAAAGAAGCATTCAGCTTGACTCTTATCGGGCTTGATCTTTCTGGTCTGGCCCTGCACTGATGTCCCAATCTGAATTTGTACCTTCTTTACTTTCTTCTTCTTGTTCTTCCCTTTCTCAAAGGGTTGAGAATCAGAAGATGAACCTCCCACTAAGTTCACCGACTCCTTGTGGAGTTGGTGATCCTTCTCAAAGTTCTGAAGCAACCCCAGTAACCCGTGGTAGTTTATTTTAGGCTTTGTCATTCTATAATAAGTGAGGAATGGTAGATAAGACTTGGGTAGCGAGTTTAGTATTGCATCTTTCCCAAGCTGCTCATGCAAGAGAAAGCCGAGCTTGCTCACATGCTCCATCAGCTCGATCAGGTACAATACATGATCAATGACAGAGGCACCATCCCATATTTTGGTGTTGAAGATGGCACAACTAATCTTGTACCTCTCCATATCATCGGGTATGTCAAAAGTATCCTCCAACACTTAAAGCATGTCCTTTGGCTAAGCCATCTCAAATCTGCGACTGAACTCATTGCTCATGGCAGCCAGCATGATGCAGCGCACCGTGGTCCGATCACTGAGCCACTTCTGATAAGTATCTCTAACTATTTCACGTGCATTGGTAGCTGGCTCCTCAGGTGCAGATCCGTTATCACATATAGGATCCGTTCATGCTTCAGGACTATCTTCAACTTTCGATACCAGGTACCTAAGTTGGATCCCACCAAATTTTTATTATCCAACAATGATTGGAGCGATAGGGAAGTGGCCATATCAACACAAAGGAAAACCATAACCTAATTAGTAATTGATTCATTAAACCTAAAGATTTGGACTTTAATCAAAAGGTTTCTCTCACTATTTTATTCAAATTGGTAGTCTTTACCTCAAATTCGAGGAATTATCCTAATTTCTTAGTGGGTACTAGAATCCACTTAGATTGCACACAAGTCCAACTTTGGTTGGCCAACCCATGTACATCTAAGGATAGGTTCATAACCAATTATTTCTCTAAATAATTTCTAGTAATTTTAATTTTACCCCAGTCCCTAATCAGTTGGCTTTGGCCTCCACTGAAAAGGTCTGGTTAGGTCCAACCATTAACATGACCATACTTGGTCCATCTAGCCAATGAATGATTAAGTCCAACTTTGGTTGGCTAACCTAACCACCATTTAGAAAGATGCAGTCAAGAAATCATATTATGAATGACAATTCCATCAGCCGATAAGCACCAGGCCTTTGGGCCTCCAATGATTATCCAACTGATGGACCTATTATCATCCACTTAATGGGAGGCTATGATCTAGTTATCACCATAACTATTTATTTTAAGGATCTAATAATTTTAGAGGATTTAATTGATTTAGAGGAAGAGATTAGATGAACCAACTTATCATGATCCTCCCATTGGCTTCACCAAGTCAGCTTAAGGGAGACCATTAAAAAGGCTAGTCTAGGAGCACCTAAATCAATCACACTGATTTACGTAGCTGACATGGGTCAGCTCGAATAGTCAAGTGATCCGATCAAAATATAATTTCACCAAGAGGTCAGATAAGTTTGATTGGTGGGAGGGTCTGCCAAAGCTTGCCTTAGACACCATCAAAAATGGCCAGATAAGCGGGCTGCCAATTAAAAACCACCGGTCTGGTTTACCTTAGACACCAACTGGTTTAATTAGTTTCGATTAGATCAACCTAACAGTTCGTGCTAGACCACTTAGCCAAGAATCAAGTCCATTTGGTTCTCGTTAAAGATATGGACTTGACCAACTACAACTATTGTAATTTATCTAGAGAATCCTTGACCTAATCTAAGACAATAATTGATTAGATTTAGTCAATTCTCTAATTAAGTCCATCTTTAATCTAACCTTAGGTCTAACCCAATTAATGGACCTAATTCTTACTAACCCATTAACCCAATGTGTTATGGTTTGTGTCTTAGGTTCTTCAATTCACAATCCTAGAACCTAATCAAACAATTTCTTAATTCTCAATTAAGTTTTAGGCTGAGGGTTGGGGTTCGGCTTTTAGAAAATAATTTTCATGTTTGTAAAATATTTTTATAACATGATTCTACCAATCAAGTAGCATGTTTGATTCATAATCAAAATGCAAGTGAAATAAGCATAAAACTACTTTAGATCTAATCTAAATAGGTTCATGTAATTGAAACAATTTCAACTTTAAACTGCACAAATTTTTCAGATAAATATATGATGGTTCTTTGTGCAAAAATTATTAACAAAGAGATTTTATTTTAGATTTAAATATCTTTTAAATCTAATAAATCATAAATTTAATCTACATCACATCTAATAAATTTATGATTAAAGATAGATCTACACGAACTAGGACAACCTTTGCACTGTAAGGGGTAAACTTTACAGTAGGACAACCTACAGTTCGTGATTGATCTAAAAATTTTAATTTTATGTTTAACAATCAGATTATAAATTAGATCTAATCTAAGAAATAATCTAAGTATGTATAAATAATCATGTAATAAACAACCTAAGCTCTGATACCAATTTAAGGAACTAGATCTAGGGTTTCAAAGTTAGATCTTGAAACTTTTTCAAGATCAGACAGTTGAAGACTAAAATAAATTAAAATTTATATTATAAAATTAAAAAATTCTAGATCTAAGATCTTATTACATGATTATTACATAGTATTAAATCAAAAATTAAAATATGAAGAGCAAGAACTACATGTTGATCATATCAACATGTTTCTATACTACATCTAATGTATATAAAATATAATAGATCAGATCTATTATCTTGCAAGTTAGATATTATAACTTTGCTGATCCAGACTTGAGGATGATGTTGCAAGCCACACATGCATTCAGCCTCTAGGAGTCATCCACAGGAGCCCACGAATCACGATCAGAAGTCCTGATCCAGGAAATCAGTGCAGTATGCTAGTACTGTGCTGATCCTTCTTCGATGGTCGATCAGATACCTCCTTCTTCTTGATTTGGACTCTTTCAAAGATAAAAGTAAGAGAAGAAGTTTTAGATATGAGACACTCTTAGAAAATCACAGATGGAGGAAGGAAAGAGGTAACACAGCAACCCTAGAAGAAGACATTCTTCTTCTTCTCTTTGCTCTAACCCAGACACTTAGCTTTGTGTCTATTATATCTCTATGCCCCAACACCCTTTCTCCTTAATTTTCACATGCCCCAAAGGTCTCTCAATGCTCTATAATCCACAAAAATTTTAAGAAGAAATTCATCTTAAATAATGAGATATGAAGAATTCTTGTCTAGATCAAATACCTAGTCAAGAAAAATCCAAACAGGGCAAGACAAGTGGTGCCCAACTCTTGGGTGCCCCTCCTTCTTTTTCTGCCATGGACCATCAGAAAAGATTCACAATATGTTCTATAAAAGCTACAAAATTCTTAAAAAAAATCTGGATAAAATCAGTGCCATAAGGAAAGAGTTTTGGTTTCCTAAAATTCTATCTCATAGAATTTGAAATCCAAACTAATTCCTACTTTGACTTGGTCCACAACCATATTCCATATAAGAGAGAAAGAGTGGAAAGCTTTGAGTGTGTGTGAAGGCCTGGGAGAGAAGGTTTTATCGTACAAAATAAGAGAGAGTGGGCGTGGGGGGCTAAGGTGGCACAAGGTGGAATCCTAGTCTTACTAGGATTCAATCTATGACTTGTTCAAATTTGGTTTCTCAAATCAAATCAAACCAAAATCAAATCAACTCAATTAAAATAAATTTTAACCTAATTAAGAATCTAATTTAATTATATTAAATTATATTTAAATTAGATTTAATTTTTAATCAAATTAGAAATTAGGTTGACCCAAGTCCTAATTGAACTAGGACTAGTCTTTCCTTGCACTTGGCTTATCCAATAAACCAATTGGACTTGATCCAATCAAGCCCAAACCAAATCTAATTAAATCATATTCAACTAAACTTAATTTTAGTCCATTGGCTTAATCAAATTAAGCCAATTAGCAATCGAATTGCTAATCGATCCTCCTACAACACTTGCACTAGGTTAAATATCCATCGTATTGATCGTTTAACCCTAGAATGATTCTTAATCGTTGATCAACCATCCGATCGGATCGTGAACTCTAATATGTATGATCTCATAGGTCTGAACCTAAATCAATAGCATAGAAATAAATTTTTGTACCAATCGAAGTGATCATCTAGCAATGGTACCCGATGGCTGGATAGGTCAAATGTGTAGAACAACATCCTTAGAACCCATGCGATATAGTTTCCATATAATTCATCCCCTTGACCAAAATGATCATAGGATACCACAGAGTTCAACTGTCAACTCTGATCAGATTATCCACATTGTATTTCAAAATATCAAATTCATCTGATGGATTATCCAAGCCAAGATTTTGCTAAATTGAAATACAGTGACTCATTCTTCTCCAACTCTTAGAGTGGTCAATCCCATCTTGATCACACTCCAACTTCACAAGTACTTGACTGTGCCCAGAAGCTTTCTATCACTAAATTAGCAATTCAGTTAGTCCAGTACCAAAGCACAGTGAGTTGCTTGCAAGTCACTGAGGCGATCTCAGGTCTAAGGGATACTTATACCTATATCCTATCAGAGACATTCTCGACAGCAGAATACTCTGGAGTTGGTCATATTCAATGATGATGTATGCTTACATCTCACCTGTATGCCATATCAGTGTCTCCACACTCCTTGGTTAAGAGGACAACCAACCCATATGGCCTACAGCGACCTATGCTCGATAGAAGTTGTCGTCCTTATTAACAGCCCATCATTTGGTCATGAATAGTTTTAAAGACTAATCGATAAATCTTCTCTTTATTGAACCTAAATAGTTCTAAAAATTTTATCACAATAATAGAGTTCATTAGAAGATGAAAACTTATGATGAAAATATCAAAAATATATTTTATTTATTAACAAATCAATTACAATACAAGGTTGCTCAACCGTCAACAGGTTGATGATTGGCTTTTGGGATATATTTTTCAATAGGTGTTCTCCACAAGATCCCAAGATAGAAGTCCTCCAATGGTGATCCACATGGAAGTTGGCCAAAATTCTTCCCAACCGGTGCGCTGCTGCAGCCTTATCTTTTCAAGAACACTGTCGGCTTCGAACTTACGTCACAAGTGCACCAAAGCCCAGTTGCTTTCGATCTTGCCACCAGAACAACACCAAGAAGGCACTCTTCAGATGTCATATAATCTAGGATTTAATTTTTAGCTCTAACATATAAAAAATTCAAATCCTAGGATACTCAAGCAACACTTGCTGAAAATCTCACCACCCTTGTAGCAAGTTTTGCCACTCAAAATTCTTTCTTTTTTTTCTTAAAATTTTTTTAGAATTTTTTTATGATTTTTGCATCCTTTATTTTAGGTTTACTCAAAAATCTCAGCTAGAAGCTATCTGGGGCATCCCCTATAAATAGGGGACCAGGGGACGTCACATGGGATGAAGGGGTGCCAACCTTTGGTGCTCCAACTTCCCATGCACCAAATAAATTCATCGAGTGAATTTATAGTGATCCAATTATTTGAAGTATAAGAACTCTTTGTATTCTACATGTCAAAAAAAATATAATAAATTTTGATATTAAATCATAGGAGAACTGATCAGGAATTTAAGGTAATATGTATTAGTTAAGGGCCTTCATTAAGAAGGACTCTCCACTTCACACCCCAATTTAAAGTGGGTGGCATTTATTTTTTGCCATATCTTCTAGCGGACATGGAGGACTCCTTCTCCACTTGAAATTAGTTTATGTTGGATAAGGATCCAATTTAAATTGACCCAATCCCATTAGGTCAAAGCCAACTAGGCTAGGTTAGCTCAAATACTTTGATCTAAACCAATTTGGGAACTTGGGTTAATACAATGTGCTATCATATCAAATTAACCTATAAAATTTATATTAAACTCTAATTAAATAAGATTAAGGCTAAATCCCAAAGTATGTGACCTATTGGATTCCAAATCTAGCCAACAGTGGACCCGAACTTTCGACGTAATCTTAATTCGATGAGATTAGGTCACCCGAAGAGTCTCAATCAACTTGGACTCTTCCAAATTGATTCCAAAATTAAATTCTTTCAATTTTGTCAAGCTCATAAGTTAAGATTGATGTCTAGCAATATATCATGACTATCCAAAAGATTTAAAATTTTGATAAAAAATTATCAAAATATACTTTAGTGGCAAGTTTCCGTGTAATTCAATCCTTCAGTCAAACAACATCCCAAATGAGCTATGGGCATGAAAATATATCAAACCCAGTCACTTATCTTTATGTATCTTGATCTGAAGGTGATGATTTAGTTGATGATATATTAGAAATTCTTTTCTAATTATATCCTACTTTGGCCAAAGACTTCCAGAATTATCATCCTATGAGATCACATAGGATGTTTGCTCCCTTATTAGGAGTGACTGATCTCTTATTGATCACTCACAATCTTCATGCACACTTCACCATATCCAGAACATCCCAAACAAGGATCAAAGAACTAAGCTAGGTAGTGAACCCAAATATGGATCCATGTACACAAGGTACCATGGTGACCTCTAATCTAAGGATCACTTACACAACTCCCCTTAGAGAATCATCAGTTGACATATAAATAAGACTCCATCTGATATTCTCTCATAGGTCAATTCAGTGATCTCATTCTCTAATGAGCATCCATATCTTTGTATTAGTATCCCCACATAAGTGGTTGTGAGATCAACCACCCTCATTTCTGAGCATACATAGGACATGCCTGTCTTACCGGTATCATTGATCTCCAACTCAATATACCAATGACTAGAAATATTTTAGGTTAGGACTATCAAAGATTTAGGTCTCATTGGCGTGATCTCATCATGACCCTAAAACCATTGTCCAGACCTATGGAGTTCATTATAATCTTAAGAACAACAAGATGTAGCATATAATGAATCAAAAATATCTATTTTATTAAAATAAATATCAATTACATGAGTTTGAAAGATAAATTATAAAATATATCCTATCGCATCTCATATGCGATTGGCTTATAGGGTATAATTCTTTCAATCTCCCACTTGCACTAAAGCCAATCGTCCCTATACTTGATGCCCATACTATCAAGATGGCGGTCAAACTGCTGCATTGATAAGGCCTTAGTGAATGGATCCACTATATTGTTCTTGGTGTCAACTCGCTCCACGATCACATCGCATCTTTCGACAATCTTCCGAACGAGGTGGAACCATCTTAGGATGTACTTGGATTTATGGTGAGACTTTGATTCTTTGGCTTGAGCAACCGTCCTAGTATTATCACAACAAAGGAACACTGGTTGTTCAATCCCTGAAATCACATCCAATTCTATGATGAATTTCTTCATTCAGATGGCCTCCTTAGCAGCCTCACAGCAATATACTCAGCCTCAATGACTGAGTCAGCAACCGTTTGCTATTTAAAACTTTTTCAACTTACTGCACCATCGTACAAGATGAACACATACTCAGATATGGATTTACTATCATCTGGATTAGATTGAAAACTAGAATCGGTATAACCTTTCAGTTTTAAATCAGATCCACCATATATCAGAAAAATATCTCTAGTCCTTCTCAAGTACTTGAGTATGTTTTTCACAGCTTTCCAATGATCCTCCTTAGGATTAGCCTGAAATCTACTTACAATACCCAAGGCATAAGCAACATCTGGCCTGGTACATAACATAGCATATATTATTGATCCAACAGCCGAAGCATAAGGAATAGAACTCATTTTATTTCTCTCTTCAGGTGTCTTAGGAGACATCTTCTTAGAGAGTTGTATGTCATAACCTATAGGCAAGTAACTTCTTTTACTTCTCTCCATATTGAATCTCTTCAACACCAAGATAATCTACCTAGACTGGGATAAGCCTAGTATCCTATTCAATCTATCTCTATAGATCTTAATACCAAGTATATAGGATGCCTCTCCAAGTCTTTCATAGAAAACTATTGATATAGCCAAGTTTTGACCGATTGCAACATCGGAATATCATTCCCAATGAGCAATATGTCATCCATATATAAGACTAGGAAGATAATAACACTCCCACTAGTCTACTTATACATACAAGATTCATCCATATTTTTAATAAAGCCAAACGATTTGACTGTCTCATCAAAACAGATGTTCCAGCTCCTCAATGCTTGCTTCAATCCATATATGAATCTATTAAGCTTACATACTTGATTTGCTCTTCCACTAGAGATAAATCCCTCTGACTGAGTCATATAGACTTCTTCTTCAAGGTTTCTATTGAGGAAGATAGTCTTGACATCCATCTGCCAGATCTCATAGTCATGGTATGCTGCAATAGCAAGCATTATCCGAATAGACTGGAGCAAGGCTACCGACGAAAAGGTTTTTTCATAATCAACACCTTATTTTTGTCTGAAACCTTTTACCACAAGCATGGCCTTATAGGTCTCTACCTGGTCATCTGCTCCAATCTTCCTTTTGAAGACCCATTTGCAGCCTATTGGGGTCACACCCTCAGGCGCATCAACCAAAGTCCATACTTAGTTAGTATACATGGAGTCCATTTTGGATTTCATGACATTTAGCCACTTGTCAGAGTCACTACACATGGAGCTTTCGAATAGGTCATAGGATCATCACTCTCAATGATGTGGGTTGTGTTATCATTCTCAATGATAAATCAATACTTGAGTGGTACACTACACACACTTGATCTTCAGAGAGAAGGTATGTGTAGTGGTTGTGCCTCAACAATGGGCACATCTGGTTAAGAACTATTTGGTAAATCCTAAATGGAGTGTAGATTTTGAACTTCCTCAAGTTCAATAGACCTCCCACTACCTCCTTCTTGGATAAACTCTTTCTCCAAGAAAACGACATCCCTACCAACAAATACCTTTTGTTGAATAGGGTTATAGAAGTAGTATCCTATACTCTCCTTGGGATAACCTACAAATCTGCACATTTCTGATCTAGCATCCAGCTTATGTCCATCAATATTTTTCACATAAGCCGGGCAATCCCAAATCTTAAGATGCTTGATTGGATCTTTTTCCTTTCCATATTTCATATAGAGTGCTAGAAACATATTTTGAAGGTACTTCATTTAAAATATATACTACAGCCTCGAGGGTATATCTCCAAAAGGATAACGAAAGATCCGTGAAACATATCATGGACCACACCATATCTAATAAGGTGTTGTTCCTGCTTTTGCAATTCCATTTAATTGTGGAGTATAAGGAGGTGTCTATTGAGAGAGTATTCCATTTTATTTCAAATAATCGAGAAACTCACTGGATAAGTATTCTTCTCCTCGATCTGATCGAAGAGTTTTAATACTTTTACCAGTTTATTTCTCGATCATTCTTTGATACTCTTTAAATTTGTCAAAGGCTTCGAATTTATATTTCATTAAATACACATATCCAAATCTTGACCTATCATTAGTAAATGTAATGAAGTAAGAGTATCCACCTCTAGCTTGAGTCTACATTGGACCACATACATCAGTATGTACAAGGACCAAAATGTCACTCACCCGATCTTCATGTCTAGTAAATAGAGTCTTGATCATTTTTTCTATGAGACAAGATTTATAAGTTTCATATGATTCATAATCATAAAGATCAAAGAAATTATCTTTATATAACTTGTTAATCTTTGACTCATTTATATGACCAAGTCGGCAGTGCCAGAGGTATGTGATATTCACATCCTCTCTCTTTTTTTTCTTCATATTATCATCACGAAGTACATTATTATTAAGTGAAAGAAATATAAGATCATTATTAATAAAAGTACTTTCATAATATTCATTAAAAAAATATATAGAACAACTATTGTTCTTTGCAATTATTTCAAAACCTTGTTCCAATAACAATGGTATAGAAATAATGTTTCTAACAATATTTGAAATATAATAACAGGACTTTAATTCCAAAATTCTACCTGAAGGCAACTCAAAACCCTAGTTCCTATGGCTTCGGTCTGAATGGACTCTCCACTAGTGCCGAAAGCTCGAAGTCACTTTTATTCAGATTCTTTATTTCTTGTAGATCCTGCAATGATTTGCAAAGGTGTGAGCCACAGACAGTATCCAATATCCAAAAATCTAAAAATAAAGTACTTATAGATAAATTAGTTTGCATCATATACAAACCTTTAGCAATGCTTGTCAATTTTACAGTTGCAAGGTACTCCTTGCAATTTCTCTTCCAATGGCCCTCCTTGCTACAGTGATAATAAATACTTTTGGTGGAGACCTTCTTTACCTTCTTCTTGGAGATGCTAGTCTTAGGGTTTATCTTTTTCTTAGAACCCTTCTTTGCCTTCTTCTTGCTGATTTTATCAACATGAAGGACCTGAGCCTTTTCACCCTTGAAATGGCTCTCTGCTATTTTTAACATATTCAGCAGTTCAGGTAGGCTAGAGTTCAGTTTGTTCATATGATAATTAATAACAAATTGAGAAAAAGAGTCTGAGAGAGACTGTAGGATCAAATCTTGGCTCAGTTCACCATTCATGGCAAAACCCAGTTGTCCTAGATGAGTGATCAAATCAATCATCTTTAGGACATGCGTTTGCACGGAAGAACCTTCAGTCATATGGGTATGAAATAATTACTTCGATATCTCATATCGAGCAGTCCAATTTTGTTCCCCATATAGCTTTTAAGATTAAGGAGAATAGAGGGAACGTCCATATCCTCATGCTGACTCTGGAGCTCGTTGCTCATTAAGGCAAGCATGATTTATTTGACAGTTACACTATCATCTTTTCACATCTTATATGCAGCCCTATCCTCCTCGAAAGCATCTTCCCCGAGAGAATCTGGAGTAGGAATATCCAGAATATAGGAGACTTTCTCCTGAGTGAGAATAATTCTCAAATTTCTTAACCAGTAGATATAGTTAGGTCCAGTCAATTTGTTTGCATCTAGGATACCTCTAAGTGAAAGTGAGGATGTCATGTGGTAGTTAATCTACAACAATAAGAACATAATATAAGCAGACAACTCATGATGACATGTACAACTAAACTAGAACTTTTATCTAACTGTGTCTCCCACTATTTTATCAAACTTCATAGCCCTCAAGTATGAAAATCGAGAAATATTCTAATATTTCTTAGTAGGGTTGAGATCTCTATTCCTCACAAACACCTTGTGGATAGCACAACAAGCATTCATGAGTTCAAAACTAGGTAACTCTTTACCAATTGTACCTTTACAATGCTCAACATCATTCACTCTGACCTCTAGATCACACATAGTCTTGTGGATAGTACAACAAACTATAGTATTCTAGTTAAGTTGATCCTTCAATCCTATATGGTCATACTTAAACAATATTACCCTTATGGATAGCACAACAAAGCAACCCCATTCAAATATACCATAAGTATCAATATGCACTTGATCAACATCATGTCAATTTCTATAGTAAACCTTGTGATAACATAACAAGCTCACTAAGATCTTGATATACTCTATCGATCAAGTTTGAAAGAAGGCCAATATAATGTCTACATCACTAATCAATCTAAGTTTGAAAATCAACGAGACCAAATTGATTAGGTAAGTAGGTGAGAGGCTCCCTGTAGCTTTTTTAGACCCTAACAGAGTTGGCCAGGCCAGCATATGAATCTAATTAAAAAAAATCATCTTTGATACTTTTCTCGACACCAATTGATCTTAAGAATTCAACTTTTGATTAATAAAATAGATCCAAACATTACAACTTAATATATTTTTTTATGAGAGACTTGAAACTGATCTCAGCACATCCTAATTACAACCACATAAAATGTACACTACAAATTATGCAATTTGATATGCTTCTACTATTCTAAATAGCAATCATATGACATATCAAAATCATATAAGGCTGCAATAAAAATCAAAACATATATCAAGCATATCGAAGAAAAATAGCAAACCCTAATCACATTAGGCATGCTTTGCACCCTTAACAATGCATCAATTTGAGCATCATACAACCATGATAATATAAATTTTAAAATTATCATAAATAAATAATTGAATAACTAAAATTATGTATCATGGCATATATAAAGTCAAAAATAATTTTTGAGTTTAAAGGATTGATGCTATAAATCAATGCAAAATTTTTTTGGCAAGATATGCACAAGAATGATTCTATGCACAACTATTGCACTTGTTTGATTGAATCAGACAAAGGTGACTCTGATACCACTATAAATTTTTGTTCACATAGTAGGAAGTAATTTTTAAAAATTTTAAAACAAGCAAATCAATAGTCTTATCAAATAAAACTATCGAGCCGAACCCAAAACCCTAGAATCACATTGTGATCACGATCAAAGTAAATTCAAGCATGCAAAGAGATAGAAAAATATACTTTATCCAATATAAAAAAGTGGTACATTGATGTTCTCCACAAGACCCTAAGATATAAGTCCTCCAATGGTGATCCACACGAATGTTGGCCAAAGTCCTTCCCAACCGATGCGCTGCCACAGCCTTGTCTTCTCAAGAACATTATCGACTTCGAACTTACATCATGATCGCATCAAAGCTTAGTTACTTTTGATCTTACCACCAGAGAAACACCAAAAAGATATTGTTCAGATGTCATACAATCTAAAATTTAATTTTTAGCTCTAACATATGAAAAAATCAAGTCCTAGGGCACTCAAGCAACACTTGCTGAAAATCTCACCACCCTTGTAGCAACTTTTTCCACTCAAAATTTCCTCTTTTATTACTCAAAATTTTTTCAAAATTTTTATTATGATTTTCACATTCCTTGTATCTAGTTCATCCAAAAATCTCAGCCAGAAGCTATCTGGGGCATCCCCTATAAATAGGGGATCAGGGGACATCACATGGGATGAAGGGGCACCAATCTTTGGCGCTCCAACTTCCCATGCACCAAATAAATTCATAAAGTAAATTTTAGGTGATCCAATTAATTGGAGGAGAAGAAATATTTGTCTTCTATGTTCTATAAAAAGATTAATAAATTTTGCTATTAAATCATAGGAGAACTGATCAGGAATTTAAGGTAACGCGTATTAGTTAAGAGCCTTCATTAAGAATGACTCTCCACTTCACACATCAATTTAGGGTGGGCGGCATTTATTTCTTGCTGTGTCTTCTAGTAGACATGGAGGACTCCTTCTCCACTTGAAACTAGTTCAAGTTGGATAGGGATCCAATTTAAATTGGCCCAATCCCATTATGTCAAAGCCAACTAGTCTAGGTTAGCTCAAACACTTTGATCTAAATCAATTTGAGAACTTGGGTTAATACAATATGCTAGCATATCAAATTAACTCATAAAATTTATATTAAACTCTAATTAAATTAGATCAAGATTAAATCTCAAAGTGTGTGACTCATTGGGTTTCAAATCTAGCCAGCAGTGGATCCGAACTTTCGACGTAACCCTAATCCGATGAGATTAGGTCACTTGAAGAGTCCCAATCAACTTAGACTCTTTCAAATTGATTTCAGAATTAAATTTTTTTAATTTTATCAATCCCATAAGTCAAGATTGATGTCTAGCAATATGTCATGACTACTGAAAAGATTTAAAATTTTGATAAAAAATTACCAAAATACCCTTCTGTGCTAAGTTTTCGTGTAATTCAATCCTTCAGTCAAACAACATCTCAGATGAGCTGTGGGTATGAAAATATATCAAACCTAATCACTTATCTTTATGTATCTCGATCTGAAGATGATGATTCAGTTGATGATACAATAGAAAATTTTTTTCTAATTATTACCCTGCTTCGGCTAAAGACTTCCAGAATCATCATCCTATGAGATCACATAGGATGTTTGCTCCCCTTATTAGGAGTGACTGATCTCTTATTGATCATTCACAATCTTCATGTATACTTCACCATATCCCGAACATCCCACATAAGGATCAAAGAATCAAGCTAGGTAGTGAACCAAAATATGGATCCATGTACACAAGGTACCATGGTGACCTCAGATCTAAGGATCACTTGCACAACTCTTACTAAAAAATCATCAGTTGATATATAAATAAGACTCCATCTAATATTCTTTCATAAGTCAATTCAGTAAATTCATTCTCTAATGAGCACCTATATCCTTATACTAGTGTCTCCACACAAGTGGTTGTGAGATCAACCACCCTCATTTCTGAGCATACATAGGATATGTCAGTCTTACCGGTATCATTGATCTCTGACTCAATGTACCAATGACTAAAAATATTTTAGATTAGGGCTATCAAGAATTTAGGTTTCACTGACGTGATCTCATCATAGCCCTAAAACCATTGCCCGAACCCATGGGGTTCATTATAATCTTAAGAATAATAAGATGCAGTATATAATAAATCAAAAATATTTATTTTTTTATTAAAATAAATATCAATTACATGAGTTTGAAAGATAAATTATAAAATACACCTATTGCATCCCATATGCGATTGGCTTATAGGGCATAATTCTTTCATGAGAATGGTCTTCATATAAAATTTTTTGTACCTAGAAAGTGTATGATGCCTTCTTCTGATCCTCTTTGGATCAGAATTTGGTTGGATTAAGTTTGACTTCGAATTGGTTTGAAATCAAGCTTAAATTGAGAGTCCAAGTTTTATAGGGCTCTTCTTAGCCACCGACCAGCCATCTTTCTCATGTGCAAATAATTTTTTATGTGATATTTTTTGAACCAATCTAAGTTTTGTCACCCTCCTTTATGAGTTCCTTATGTGTGGATTAAATATAATTTTAAAAAAATTTAAATTTAATTTGAATCCATGATAAGATCAAAAGCTATTTTGAAGCTAAACCAGATTATCTAAACTCTACATGAGATGCACCTTTAAGAAGGGCTAATTTTTATGCACCAAAGTACTTCAAATTTGGTGTGAGAAATTCTCAAAGAGTGCATGAGAAATCTAAGAAAGAGAGGTGGGCATCCGTATGTGAGAAAAAAAGGAAGAAGAGCTTCTTTGGGGCATGAGATCTAGGATAGGGTTTTGGGGTTTCCTAGTGAAGCGAAAATTTAGTGCAGGGGCAAAATGGTAATTTTAAAATTTTTTCAAAATTACTATTTTACAGTAGAATTATTAATTAATCTCATTAATTAATACTAATTAACCCTACACTAGGATCTAAATATGATACAACAGCATGCATTTAAATTTGAAATTCAAATTTGAATCAGTAAACGTTTTACAGTACTGTGTTCAGAACACATCACCTTTTGCGGGTAGTCGATCACCACAATCTGATCACCGTCGGAGGCTCTGATCATCACGTCGTAGCCACCAACTGTCTGGCCTCTACGGATCATCCACACGAAGCTTCCGTCTGATCAGCTCCTCATGAATGCTAGTTCGTGATTTCACTCTTTTGATGGCAGATGTTGATCGAACTCCTTCGATCGATGTGTGTCGACTTCTCGGATGCTCTGGATCATCTGCATAATTACTTGAGAGGCTGATGGATCTCTCTCTAAAATTTGGTGGACTCACGACACTCGTGGCACACCAATCTCACTTCCCGAACCCTAGGTAGAAACCCTAGGGTACACACCAAAAACCCTGCGCCCAATTTTCTCTCTTTTCTTTCTTTTTCTCTCGGAAGGTTTTGGACCTTCACCTTACGCAGAAGCCTTCCTCACGCCCCAAAGTTTCTCTCCTAATTTTTCTACGCACGTCCCACCTTTGTCCTCTTTTTAAAACAACGTCGAACGTGTCTTATCCGCGTGAGAGGATAAAGACAAGAGGTTACACATTTGAATTCAAATCAAATTTGAATTCAAATGAAAACCAACTTATCCCTATCCTTTTGGGCATGAGAAGAGAAGGGGTGTGGCTCTTTGTGCGTGAAAAAGTTTCACGAGAAACCTTTTCTCGTGTAAGTAATGTGGCGCACAAAATGGATAAGGATGAAAGGGCAAGTGATAAGTTATCCATTCAAATTCAAACATGCTTTGAATTTGAATGGCTAACTAATTAATTTATCCATCTATATGGTGCACAAATGAGGACGTGGGGAAGGGTTTTACGTGAGAAAAATTTCACGAGAAGTTTCTTCTCGTGAATTCAAATGGGTGCAAGGAAGTTGGGTGACGCAGGGAATTTAAAACAAGTGGTTTGATTCAAATTGAGCCAACCTAGTTTAAAATAGGTTGAGCACAATTAGACCAAATTAAACCCAACATAATTAGGCTTAATTAGGCTTAATAAAATCCTAATCAAATCAGGAATTAACTAAACCTAACCCCTGATCAAATCAGGGACTAAACCACCTTAGCGATTAGGTCAATATTTAACCTAATCGGGTCAATCCAAACTGAATCCAATTCAATTGGACTTGATCCAAAAATAATTACTCAATCAAATTGAGTTAATTAGTGATTAAATCACTAATTAAACCTCTCATAAATGTTGAGTCCAAATTCGATGGGCAATCAGGCATCAGAGACCATCGATATGAAACCCTGATCAAAGAGTTCAAATTTCAAATTCAAAATTTGAAATTCAAAATTTTGACCCCGATACCCAAAATGTGTGGAACTCATGATTAGAGAATCCTAATTCTCAATCATAGAGTTCCAGATAGATAAGACTCATAATCAGCCATCAGATCAGAAAGGAACCTCTAATGTGTGTGACCCCGCAGGTTCGAACCTAAGCCGGTAGCACAGGAACCAATTTCTGTACTAATCGAAGTGACCATCTAGCAATGGTACCCGACGATCGGATAGGTCGAATAATCACAATCGCAACATTCAGAACCTACGTGAATATGGTTACCGTATAATTCATCCCTTTTGACCCCTGTGTTTAGGATGACTCAGGGTTAAACTGTCAACCCTGATGATATCATCCGAATCGTGCTCAACTCAATTAGTCCTGTGACTCCTTACTAGGACTACCCTGGCCAAGGTTTTGCTAAATTGAAACATGACTGTACACAGCTCCTAAACTGGAGTGGTCAATCCCATCTTGACACACGCACCGACAAGTCAAGTACTTGACTACACCCAGCAACCTTCCATCACTGAATTAGAAATTCAGGTAGTCCAGTGCCTAAGTGCAGTGAGTTGCTTGCAAGTCACCGTGCGGTCTCAGGTCGGAGGGACATTTATACCCATATCCCATCGGAGCAAATCTTGACAGCAGAAATAGCTCCGGAGTTGGTCACGTTCAGTGCAGATGTACCATTACATCTCACCTGTATGCCATACCAGTGTCTCCACACTCTTTGGTTATGAGGACAACCAACCCATATGGCACACAACGACCTATGCTCGATAAATATTGTCGTCCTTGGTAACAACGTATCATTTGGTCGCGAACATGTTTAAGGACTAAACGACAAATCCTCCTTTGTCGAGTCTAAATAGTCCTAAGGACTTCACCACAACACAGGAGTTCATTAGAAGATGAAACATTTGTGATGAAAAAATACCAAAATAATTTTTATTTATTTATAATTCATGTACTAATACAAAAGGAGCACAACCGTCAACAGGCTGACGATTGGCTTTGGGACACTATTCCCAATAATCTCCCACTTGGCCTAAAGCCTATCGGTGCAGTATCTAATACCCATCTTCGACTTGTAGTCGTTGAACTCCTTCACCGCAATGGCTTTAGTGAATGGGTCGGCCAGGTTCTCCTTCCCATCGATCTTCTGAAGGTCGACGTCACCTCGATCCACGATCTCCCGGATGAGATGGTAGCGGCGCAGAATATGCTTCTCCGCTGGTGTGCCTTTGGTTCCTTCGCCTGAGCAATGGCTCCAGAGCTGTCGCAGTAGAGCAGAACTGGACCAACAAGGGAGGGTGCTACTCCGAGCTCGGTGATGAATTTCCTCAGCCACACCGCTTCTTTGGCAGCATCTGATGCAGCAATATACTCCGCCTCGCATACTGAATCAGCCACAATGTGCTGCTTGGAACTCTTCCAGCAGACAGCCCCACCATTAAGGGTAAAAATAAATCCTGACACACTCTTGCTATCATCTCGATCAGACTGGAAACTAGAGTCTGTAAACCCTATAAGTCTCAAGTCCGATTCTCCATATATAAGCCACTGGTCCTTAGTATTTCTCAAATACTTCAGGATGGTTTTAACAACCTTCCAGTGATTCTCTCCTGGATCAGATTGGTATCTACTCACTACCCCTAGTGAGTATGCCACATCTGGTCGTGTACATGTCATGACGTACATGATAGATCCCACTGTCGAAGCATATGGAATCCTACCCATACGCTCTCTCTCTTGAGGTGTTGTCGGACAATCCCTCTTCGAGAGAGAAATTCCATGGCCTATCGGTAGATAGCCTTTCTTGGAATTTTCCATGCTGAACCTTTTCAGCATAGTATCAATGTACGTGGACTGGGATAAGCCAAGCAACTTTTTGGATCTATCCCTATAGATCCTCATCCCTAGGATGTAGGAAGCTTCTCCCAAATCCTTCATGGAGAACTGTGACGATAGCCAAATCTTTATTCCCTGTAATGCAGGGACATCATTCCCGATTAAGAGAATGTCATCCACATACAATACAAGAAATACTACTGCTGGACCATTAGCCCACTTATAAATGCAGGGTTCTTCTCCGTTCTTAACGAAGCCATACGTTTTGATCGTCCTATCAAAACGTATGTTCCAACTCCGAGAAGCCTGCTTAAGTCCATAAATGGACCTCTGTAGCTTGCACACCTTAGACTCATCTGTGGATGTGAACCCTTCAGGTTGTATCATATACACCTCTTCGTCCAGCTCTCCGTTTAGGAAAGCTGTCTTCACATCCATCTGCCAGATTTCATAGTCCAGATGGGCAGCTATCGCAAGCATAATCCGAATGGATTTGAGCATTGCCACAGGAGAAAACATCTCGTCATAGTCTATACCATAACGTTGACGATATCCCTTGGCAACCAGACGGGCTTTATAGGTCTCCACCTTTCCGTCTGCGCCCCTCTTCCTTTTGAAGACCCACTTACACCCTATGGGTTTTACTCCTTCGGGTGGGTCAACCAATGTCCACACATCGTTGACCTTCATGGACTCCATTTCGGATTTCATGGCCTCTAGCCATTTCTCAGAGTCAGGTCTCTGCATTGCATCCATGTAGGTGATCGGATCCTCATCGTTTTCATCAAGTTCGATAGGATCACCATCCCGGATCAAGAAACCATAGTATCTGTCCGGTTGATGTGGTACTCTACCAGACCGCCTTAAGGGTGCATAATCAATGGGCTCCGGATCTGATCTAATCAAATCCGGTTCAGGTTCAGTAACATGTGTCGGTTTTTCCACCTGTCGAACTTCATCAAGTTCGACTTTAGAGGCAACAGTTCCTTCACTAAGGAACTCCTTTTCTAAAAAGATTGCCTTAAGGCTGACAAACACCTTTTGCTCATCAGCAAGGTAGAAATAATACCCTTTGGTCTCTTTTGGGTACCCTATAAAATTACACTTGTCAGACCTAGGTCCAAGCTTGTCTGTAATTAAACGTTTAACATAAGCCGGACACCCCCAAACCCTAAGGTGTGAGAGTACTGGCTTACGTCCTATCCATATCTCATATGGCATTTTGGCTACAGACTTACTCGGAACTCTATTTAGAAGGTAACAAGCCGATTCGAGCGCATATCCCCAGAGGGAGATTGGCAGACCAGCAAACCCCATCATGGATCGAACCATGTCTAACAGGATCCGATTCCTCCTTTCAGACACACCATTATGCTGTGGTGTTCCAGGAGGAGTCCACTGAGAGAGAATCCCATTCTCCCCTAGATACGTCAGAAACTCATTGGAAAGGTATTCACCTCCTCGATCAGATCGAAGAGTTTTAATACACTTCCCAGTTTATTTTTCTACCTCATTTCGGAATAGTTTGAACATTTCAAATGATTCCGACTTATGCTTCATTAAATAGACATACCCATACCTAGATAGGTCGTCTGTGAAGGTTATGAAGTAGAAAAATCCACCTCTTGCACTTGAGCTCATGGGTCCACATACATCAGAATGTACCAGACCTAAGAGTTCACTGGCCCGCTCACCTTTTCCAGTAAAAGGTGACTTGGTCATCTTTCCAAGAAGACAGGACTCACAGGTTGGAAGTGATTCACAATCACTAACTTCAAGAATTCCTTCTTGAGCCAACCTGTTTATCCTGTTCTTATTGATATGACCTAGCCTACAGTGCCAAAGGTAGACTTCTGACACATTATCTATTCTAGAGCGTTTACCGAATTTTTGAACCACATTAACAGGCTGTGATAGTAAGTAAATTCCATTATTTAATTGTCCAACAAATATTGTAACACCATTCAAAATGATATTGCAAATATTTCTTTTATTAAAAAATTATAACCGTACATGGCCAAAAGGCCTACAGAAATAATATTTAATAAAAAACTTGGACAATAGTGACATTCACTCAGAATTACATTACGAGAATTGATTACAAGACTCATGATTCCTAAAGCTAGAACTGGAACTTTGCTTCCATCTCCAACATTCAGGAACCTCTCGCCTTCATCAAATCTCCTACTGACCTGCAGACCCTGCATCGAATTACAAATATGATAAGGGCTTCCGATATCCAATACCCAGGCAGTAGTATCACAAATCGAAAAGTTGCAAGGAGTTATCATATAATTACCTTGCTTCTTCTTTGGCCTGTTCGGGTCCAGGGAGGCAATGTATTGAGGACAGTTCCTCTTCCAATGCCCGTGCTTCTTGCAAAAGAAGCACTCCGCCTGGCTCTGGTCATGCTTGCGCTTCTTGGTCTGACCCCGTGCTACTGTCCCAGCATGAGATTGCACCTTCTTATTTTTCTTCTTCTTGTTCTTCTTCCCCTTCCCAAAGGGTTGACGACGAGAAGAAGACCCTCCCACTACATTCACCGACTCCTTATGGAGTTGGTGATCCTTCTCAAAGTTCTGCAGCAACCCCAACAATCCGTGGTAGTTTACTGCAGGCTTTGTCATTCGAAAATGAGTAAGGAATGGGAGGAAGGACTTGGGCAAGGAATTAAGGATCGCATCCTTACCGAGCTGCTCGTGCAGAGGAAAGCCCAATTTGCTTAGGCGCTCAATCATCTCGATCATATACAGTACATGATCAGTGACTGAGGCCCCATCCCTCATCCGAGCATTGAAAATAGCACAACTAGTTTTGTGCCTTTCAACGTCGTCAGGCGTGCCAAAGGAGTCGTTCAACATTTGAAGCATCTCCTGTGGCTGGGCGTTCTCAAACCTTCGGCTGAACTCGTCATTCATTGCAGCCAGCATAATACATCGAACGGTGGTGCGGTCATTGAGCCACTTCAAGTAAGTGTCTCGAATCACTTTACTAGCGTTCGGGGCTGGCTCCTCAGGTGCTGGATCCGTTACTACATAAAGGATCCGTTCATGCTCAAGGATGATTTTCAATTTTCGATACCAGCTATCGAAATTGGGTCCCATGAGCTTGTCATTATCTAATAATGACCGGAGCGACAGGGTAGTGGCCATAGCTGCTTAAAGAAAAATGAGACCTCTATTAGTACATAAATTAATACTAAAGACTTGGACTTTAGTCTAAAGTTTTTTCCCAATATTTTTACGAACTGGTAGCCTCATCCTCCAATTCGAGGAATTACTTTAATTCCTTAATGGGTACTAGAATCCACACAGACTACACACGAGCCCAACTTTGGTTGGTCAACCCATGTGCATCTATGGGTAGGTTCTTAACCAGTTGTTTCTCTAAACAACTTCTAGTAATTTATTTTGCCCCAGAACCTAATCAGTAGGCTTTGGCCTCCACTGAAAAGATCTGGTTAGGTCCAACCATTAACATGACTTAATTTAGTGAATCAGACCAATAAATGATCAGGCCCGACTTTGGCCGGCCAACCTAACCACCATCAGAAAGACTCAATCAAATTATCATATTATGAATAATAATTCCATTGGCCAATGAGCACCAGGCCTTTGGGCCTCCAATGATCATTGAACTAATGGACTCATTATCATTCACTTAATGGGAGGCTATGACTTAGTTATCATTATAACTTAATCATTTTAGGGACCTAATAATTTTGAGGATTTTATTAAAGAATAGTAGAGAAAAAATCATCCAGCCAATTTCAATCCTCCCACTGACTTCACCAAGTCAGATTAAAAAGGATTTAATTAAAGCTGGCATTAGGAGCACCTAAATCAGTCATACTGATTTACCTAATGACATGGGTGAGCTCTAATCACCAAGTGATCTAATCAAAATCTAACTTACCAGATTGGCCAGGTAAGTGAGATCAGTGGTGGGGATTTGCCATTAACTCGTCAATGATCGAATCAATGCGAGTAGCTCCCGCTTAAGAACCACTGGTCAAAACTGCCGAACTTACCTTAGACACCAACCGGTTCATTAGTTTTAATTTTGATCAACTTAGTAAATAGAGCTCCACTGCGTAGCCATGAATTAAGTCCATCTTGGTCTAGTTAAAGACATGGACCCATTCAACTACAACTATTGAAGTTGAGTCTAGAGTATCCTTGACCTAATCTAATTCAACTTTTGATTAGATTTGACCAATTACTCCAATTCGTCCATTTTTTAAACTAACCTTAGGTCTAACCCAATTATGAACCTAATTCATCTAACCCATTGACCCAAAAGTTTATGCAATTGTCTTAGGTCTTAATTCACAATTCTAGACCTACTAGACAACACTTAATTCTTTTAATTAAGTACTTGGGCTGATGGGTCAGGGTTTGGCATTTCGAAAACAATTTTCAAATTTGAAAGATTTTATTTTCTGTTCACCAAATGTGTTAACTCATTTCACAAACGGGTCAGCACATTTCATAAACAGCAATTCTATTGCTCATTTCATAACAGAAAATAACTCAAAATAAATCATAAATTTTCTTTTAGATCTAATCTAACACATTCATGATAAATTTCTTAATTAAGTCCTTTCGCTGCTTCATCGGCATGGGATATAATTGCATCGGCACCCCTACCGCCATAGGAGACCCCATCGAATGGGAAGAGAGGGCCTTTAAACCCTACTTTTCTCCTATGACCGGACGGCCATGGCAACCAACCCAATTAGATTACTTGCTACTTGGATCAAGTATATCTAAATATACAAATTTCAAAATTTAAATTTTAAATTTCAAATTTCAAATTTCAAATTTCAAATTTCAAATTTTAAATTTCAAATTTGAGATTTCAACCAAATTTCAAATTTTCAATCTTTGAATTTTAAATTTTGAATTTTGAATTTCAAATTTCAAATTTCGAATTTCAAATTTCAAATTTCAAATTTGAGATTTCAACCAAATTTCAAATTTTAAATTTTGAATTTTGAATTTCAAATTTCAAATTTCGAATTTCAAATTTCAAATTTCAAATTTGAGATTTCAACCAAATTTCAAATTTTAAATTTTGAATTTCAAATTTGAAACTTCTAACAAATTTCAAATTTAAATTTCAAATCTTTTTGAATTTCGAATTTTGAATTTTGAATTTCAAATTTAAACTTATAGATTACACCTTAATCTACGCATGCATATGTATATCATATTCTAGAACCTGCTCTGATACCAATTGAAGCGAAAATTTAGTGCAGGGGCAAAATGATAATTTTAAAACTTTTTCAAAATTACTATTTTACAGTGGAATTATTAATTAATCTCATTAATTAATACTAATTAACCCTACACTAGGATCTAAATATGATACAACAGCATGCATTTAAATTTGAAATTCAAATTTGAATCAGTAAACGTTTTACAGTACTGTGTTCAGAACACATCACCTTTTGCGGGTAGTCGATCACCGCAATCTGATCACCGTCAGAGGGCTCTGATCATCACATCGCAGCCACCCAACTGTCTGGCCTCTGCGGATCATCCACACGAAGCTCCCATCTGATCAGCTCCTCACGAATGCTAGTTCGTGATTTCACCCTTTTGATGGCAGATGTTGATCGAACTCCTTCGATCGATGTGTGCCGACTTCTCGGATGCTCGGATCATCTGCACAGTTACTTGAGAGGCTGATGATCTCTCTCTAAAATTTGGTGGACTCACGACACTCGTGGCACACCAATCTCACTTCCCGAACCCTAGGTAGAAACCCTAGGGTACACACCAAAAACCCTGCGCCCAATTTTCTCTCTTTTCTTTCTTTTTCTCTCGAAGGTTTTGGACCTTCACCTTACGCAGAAGCCTTCCTCAGCCCCCAAAGTTTCTCTCCTAATTTTTCTACGCACGTCCCACCTTTCTCCTCTTTTTAAAACAACGTCGAACGTGTCTTATCCGCGTGAGAGGATAAAGAAAGAGGTTACACATTTGAATTCAAATCAAATTTGAATTCAAAGAAAACCAACTTATCCCTATCCTTTTGGGCGTGAGAAGAGAAGGGGCGTGGCTCTTTGTGCGTGAAAAAGTTTCACGAGAAACCTTTTCTCGTGTAAGTAATGTGGCGCACAAAATGGATAAGGATGAAAGGGCAAGTGATAAGTTATCCATTCAAATTCAAACATGCTTTGAATTTGAATGGCTAACTAATTAATTTATCCATCCATATGGCGCACAAATGAGGACGTGGGGAAGGGTTTTACGTGAGAAAAATTTCACGAGAAGTTTCTTCTCGTGAATTCAAATGGGTGCAAGGAAGTTGGGTGACGCAGGGAATTTAAAACAAGGTGGTTTGATTCAAATTGAGCCAACCTAGTTTAAAATAGGTTGAGCACAATTAGACCAAATTAAACCCAACATAATTAGGCTTAATTAGGCTTAATAAAATTCTAATCAAATCAGGAATTAACTAAACCTAACCCCTGATCAAATCAGGGACTAAACCACCTTAGCGATTAGGTCAACATTTAACCTAATCGGGTCAATCCAAACTGAATCCAATTCAATTGGACTTGATCCAAAAATAATTACTCAATCAAATTGAGTTAATTAGTGATTAAATCACTAATTAAACCTCTCATAAATGTTGAGTCCAAATCCGATGGGCAATCAGGCATCAGAGACCATCGATATGAAACCCTGATCAAAGAGTTCAAATTTCAAATTCAAAATTCGAAATTCAAAATTTTACCCCGGTACCCAAAATGTGTGGAACTCATGATTAGAGAATCCTAATTCTCAATCATAGAGTTCCAGATAGATAAGACTCATAATCAACCATCAGATCAGAAAGGAACCTCTAATGTGTGTGACCCCGCAGGTTCGAACCTAAGCCGGTAGCACAGGAACCAATTTCTGTACTAATCGAAGTGACCATCTAGCAATGGTACCCGACGACGGATAGGTCGAATAATCGCAATCGCAACATTCAGAACCTACGTGAATATGGTTACCGTATAATTCATCCCTTTTGACCCCTGTGTTTAGGATGACTCAGGGTTAAACTGTCAACCCTGATGATATCATCCGAATCGTGCTCAACTCAATTAGTCCTGTGACTCCTCACTAGGACTACCCTGGCCAAGGTTTTGCTAAATTGAAATACGACTGTACACAGCTCCTAAACTGGAGTGGTCAATCCCATCTTGACACACGCACCGACAAGTCAAGTACTTGACTACACCCAGCAACCTTCCATCACTGAATTAGAAATTCAGGTAGTCCAGTGCCTAAGTAAGTGAGTTGCTTGCAAGTCACCGTGGCAGACTCAGGTCGGAGGGACATTTATACCCATATCCCATCGGAGCAAATCTTGACAGCAGAAATAGCTCCGGAGTTGGTCACGTTCAGTGCAGATGTACCATTACATCTCACCTGTATGCCATACCAGTGTCTCCACACTCTTTGGTTATGAGGACAACCAACCCATATGGCACACAACGACCTATGCTCGATAAATATTGTCGTCCTTGGTAACAACGTATCATTTGGTCGCGAACATGTTTAAGGACTAAACGATAAATCCTCCTTTGTCGAGTCTAAATAGTCCTAAGGACTTCACCACAACACAGGAGTTCATTAGAAGATGAAACATTTGTGATGAAAAAATACAAAATAATTTTATTTATTTATAATTCATGTACTAATACAAAAGGAGCACAACCGTCAACAGGCTGACGATTGGCTTTGGGACACTATTCCCAACAC
>NC_026001.2:49316561-49485946 GCF_000442705.2 Elaeis guineensis | reverse complement strand
CGACTTTAGGCAACAGTTCCTTCACTAAGGAACTCCTTTTCTAAAAAGATTGCCTTAAGGCTGACAAACACCTTTTGCTCATCAGCAAGGTAGAAATAATACCCTTTGGTCTCTTTTGGGTACCCTATAAAATTACACTTGTCAGACCTAGGTCCAAGCTTGTCTGTAATTAAACGTTTAATATAAGCCGGACACCCCCAAACCCTAAGGTGTGAGAGTACTGGCTTACGTCCTATCCATATCTCATATGGCATTTTGGCTACAGACTTACTCGGAACTCTATTTAGAAGGTAACAAGCCAATTCGAGCGCATATCCCAGAGGGAGATTGGCAGACCAGCAAACCCATCATGGATCGAACCATGTCTAACAGGATCCGATTCCTCCTTTCAGACACACCATTATGCTGTGGTGTTCCAGGAGGAGTCCACTGAGAGAGAATCCCATTCTCCCCTAGATACGTCAGAAACTCATTGGAAAGGTATTCACCTCCTCGATCAGATCGAAGAGTTTTAATACACTTCCCAGTTTATTTTTCTACCTCATTTCGGAATAGTTTGAACATTTCAAATGATTCCGACTTATGCTTCATTAAATAGACATACCCATACCTAGATAGGTCGTTTGTGAAGGTTATGAAGTAGAAAAATCCACCTCTTGCACTTGAGCTCATGGGTCCACATACATCAGAATGTACCAGACCTAAGAGTTCACTGGCCCGCTCACCTTTTCCAGTAAAAGGTGACTTGGTCATCTTTCCAAGAAGACAGGACTCACAGGTTGGAAGTGATTCACAATCACTAACTTCAAGAATTCCTTCTTGAGCCAACCTGTTTATCCTGTTCTTATTGATATGACCTAGCCTACAGTGCCAAAGGTAGACTTCTGACACATTATCTATTCTAGAGCGTTTACCAATTTTTGAACCACATTAACAGGCTGTGATAGTAAGTAAATTCCATTATTTAATTGTCCAACAAATATTGTAACACCATTCAAAATGATATTGCAAATATTTCTTTTTATTAAAAAATTATAACCGTACATGGCCAAAAGGCCTACAGAAATAATATTTAATAAAAAACTTGGACAATAGTGACATTCACTCAGAATTACATTACGAGAATTGATTACAAGACTCATGATTCCTAAAGCTAGAACTGGAACTTTGCTTCCATCTCCAACATTTAGGAACCTCTCGCCTTCATCAAATCTCCTACTGACCTGCAGACCCTGCATCGAATTACAAATATGATAAGGGCTTCCGATATCCAATACCCAGGCAGTAGTATCACAAATCGAAAAGTTGCAAGGAGTTATCATATAATTACCTTGCTTCTTCTTTGGCCTGTTCGGGTCCAGGGGGCAATGTATTGAGGACAGTTCCTCTTCCAATGCCCGTGCTTCTTGCAAAAGAAGCACTCCGCCTGGCTCTGGTCATGCTTGCGCTTCTTGGTCTGACCCCGTGCTACTGTCCCAGCATGAGATTGCACCTTCTTATTTTTCTTCTTCTTGTTCTTCTTCCCCTTCCCAAAGGGTTGACGACAAGAAGAAGACCCTCCCACTACATTCACCGACTCCTTATGGAGTTGGTGATCCTTCTCAAAGTTCTGCAGCAACCCCAACAATCCGTGGTAGTTTACTGCAGGCTTTGTCATTCGAAAATGAGTAAGGAATGGGAGGAAGGACTTGGGCAAGGAATTAAGGATCGCATCCTTACCGAGCTGCTCGTGCAGAGGAAAGCCCAATTTGCTTAGGCGCTCAATCATCTCGATCATATACAGTACATGATCAGTGACTGAGGCCCCATCCCTCATCCGAGCATTGAAAATAGCACAACTAGTTTTGTGCCTTTCAACGTCGTCAGGCGTGCCAAAGGAGTCGTTCAACATTTGAAGCATCTCCTGTGGCTGGGCGTTCTCAAACCTTCGGCTGAACTCGTCATTCATTGCAGCCAGCATAATACATCGAACGGTGGTGCGGTCATTGAGCCACTTCAAGTAAGTGTCTCAATCACTTTACTAGCGTTCGGGGCTGGCTCCTCAGGTGCTGGATCCGTTACTACATAAAGGATCCGTTCATGCTCAAGGATGATTTTCAATTTTCGATACCAGCTATCGAAATTGGGTCCCATGAGCTTGTCATTATCTAATAATGACCGGAGCGACAGGGTAGTGGCCATAGCTGCTTAAAGAAAAATGAGACCTCTATTAGTACATAAATTAATACTAAAGACTTGGACTTTAGTCTAAAGTTTTTCCCAATATTTTTACGAACTGGTAGCCTCATCCTCCAATTCGAGGAATTACTTTAATTCCTTAATGGGTACTAGAATCCACACAGACTACACACGAGCCCAACTTTGGTTGGTCAACCCATGTGCATCTATGGGTAGGTTCTTAACCAGTTGTTTCTCTAAACAACTTCTAGTAATTTATTTTGCCCCAGAACCTAATCAGTAGGCTTTGGCCTCCACTGAAAAGATCTGGTTAGGTCCAACCATTAACATGACTTAATTTAGTGAATCAGACCAATAAATGATCAGGCCCGACTTTGGCCGGCCAACCTAACCACCATCAGAAAGACTCAATCAAATTATCATATTATGAATAATAATTCCATTGGCCAATGAGCATCAGGCCTTTGGGCCTCCAATGATCATTGAACTAATGGACTCATTATCATTCACTTAATGGGAGGCTATGACTTAGTTATCATTATAACTTAATCATTTTAGGGACCTAATAATTTTGAGGATTTTATTAAAGAATAGTAGAGAAAAAATCATCCAGCCAATTTCAATCCTCCCACTGACTTCACCAAGTCAGATTAAAAAGATTTAATTAAAGCTGGCATTAGGAGCACCTAAATCAGTCATACTGATTTACCTAATGACATGGGTGAGCTCTAATCACCAAGTGATCTAATCAAAATCTAACTTACCAGATTGGCCAGGTAAGTGAGATCAGTGGTGGGGATTTGCCATTAACTCGTCAATGATCGAATCAATGCGAGTAGCTCTCGCTTAAGAACCACTGGTCAAAACTGCCGAACTTACCTTAGACACCAACCGGTTCATTAGTTTTAATTTTGATCAACTTAGTAAATAGAGCTCCACTGCGTAGCCATGAATTAAGTCCATCTTGGTCTAGTTAAAGACATGGACCCATTCAACTACAACTATTGAAGTTGAGTCTAGAGTATCCTTGACCTAATCTAATTCAACTTTTGATTAGATTTGACCAATTACTCCAATTCGTCCATTTTTTAAACTAACCTTAGGTCTAACCCCATTATGGACCTAATTCATCTAACCCATTGACCCAAAAGTTTATGCAATTGTCTTAGGTCTTAATTCACAATTCTAGACCTACTAGACAACACTTAATTCTTTTAATTAAGTACTTGGGCTGATGGGTCAGGGTTTGGCATTTCGAAAACAATTTTCAAATTTGAAAGATTTTATTTTCTGTTCACCAAATGTGTTAACTCATTTCACAAACGGGTCAGCACATTTCATAAACAGCAATTCTATTGCTCATTTCATAACAGAAAATAACTCAAAATAAATCATAAATTTTCTTTTAGATCTAATCTAACATATTCATGATAAATTTCTTAATTAAGTCCTTTCGCTGCTTCATCGGCATGGGATATAATTGCATCGGCACCCCTACCGCCATAGGAGACCCCATCGAATGGGAAGAGAGGCCTTTAAACCCTACTTTTCTCCTATGACCGGACGGCCATGGCAACCAACCCAATTAGATTACTTGCTACTTGGATCAAGTATATCTAAATATACAAATTTCAAAATTTAAATTTTAAATTTCAAATTTCAAATTTCAAATTTCAAATTTCAAATTTTAAATTTCAAATTTGAGATTTCAACCAAATTTCAAATTTTCAATCTTTGAATTTTAAATTTTGAATTTTGAATTTCAAATTTCAAATTTCGAATTTCAAATTTCAAATTTCAAATTTGAGATTTCAACCAAATTTCAAATTTTAAATTTTGAATTTTGAATTTCAAATTTCAAATTTCGAATTTCAAATTTCAAATTTCAAATTTGAGATTTCAATCAAATTTTAAATTTTAAATTTTGAATTTCAAATTTGAAACTTCTAACAAATTTCAAATTTTAAATTTCAAATCTTTTTGAATTTGAATTTTTGAATTTTGAATTTCAAATTTAAACTTATAGATTACACCTTAATCTACGCATGCATATGTATATCATATTCTAGAACCTGCTCTGATACCAATTGAAGCGAAAATTTAGTGCAGGGGCAAAATGATAATTTTAAAACTTTTTCAAAATTACTATTTTACAGTGGAATTATTAATTAATCTCATTAATTAATACTAATTAACCCTACACTAGGATCTAAATATGATACAACAGCATGCATTTAAATTTGAAATTCAAATTTGAATCAGTAAACGTTTTACAGTACTGTGTTCAGAACACATCACCTTTTGCGGGTAGTCGATCACCGCAATCTGATCACCGTCAGAGGGCTCTGATCATCACATGCAGCCACCCAACTGTCTGGCCTCTACGGATCATCCACACGAAGCTCCCATCTGATCAGCTCCTCACGAATGCTAGTTCGTGATTTCACTCTTTTGATGGCAGATGTTGATCGAACTCCTTCGATCGATGTGTGCCGACTTCTCGGATGCTCTGGATCATCTGCACAGTTACTTGAGAGGCTGATAGATCTCTCTCTAAAATTTGGTGGACTCACGACACTCGTGGCACACCAATCTCACTTCCCGAACCCTAGGTAGAAACCCTAGGGTACACACCAAAAACCCTGCGCCCAATTTTCTCTCTTTTCTTTCTTTTTCTCTCAGAAGGTTTTGGACCTTCACCTTACGCAGAAGCCTTCGTCATGCCCCAAAGTTTCTCTCCTAATTTTTCTACCACGTCCCACTTTCTCCTCTTTTTAAAACAATGTCGAACGTGTCTTATCCGCGTGAGAGGATAAAGATAAGAGGTTACACATTTGAATTCAAATCAAATTTGAATTCAAATGAAAACCAACTTATCCCTATCCTTTTGGGCGTGAGAAGAGAAGGGGCGTGGCTCTTTTTGCGTAAAAATGTTTCACGAGAAACCTTTTCTCGTGTAAGTAATGTGGCGCACAAAATGGATAAGGATGAAAGGGCAAGTGATAAGTTATCCATTCAAATTCAAACATGCTTTGAATTTGAATGGCTAACTAATTAATTTATCTATCCATATGGCACACAAATGAGGACGTGGGAAAGGGTTTTACGTGAGAAAAATTTCACGAGAAGTTTCTTCTCGTGAATTCAAATGGGTGCAAGGAAGTTGGGTGACGCAGGGAATTTAAAACAAGGTGGTTTGATTCAAATTGAGCCAACCTAGTTTAAAATAGGTTGAGCACAATTAGACCAAATTAAACCCAACATAATTAGGCTTAATTAGGCTTAATAAAATTCTAATCAAATCAGGAATTAACTAAACCTAACCCCTGATCAAATCAGGGACTAAACCACCTTAGCGATTAGGTCAACATTTAACCTAATCGGGTCAATCCAAACTGAATCCAATTCAATTGGACTTGATCCAAAAATAATTACTCAATCAAATTAAGTTAATTAGTGATTAAATCACTAATTAAACCTCTCATAAATGTTGAGTCCAAATCCGATGGGCAATCAGGCATCAGAGACCATCGATATGAAACCCTGATCAAAGAGTTCAAATTTCAAATTCAAAATTCGAAATTCAAAATTTTAACCCCGGTACCCAAAATGTGTGGAACTCATGATTAGAGAATCCTAATTCTCAATCATAGAGTTCCAGATAGATAAGACTCATAATCAACCATCAGATCAGAAAGGAACCTCTAATGTGTGTGACCCCGCAGGTTCGAACCTAAGCCGGTAGCACAGGAACCAATTTCTGTACTAATCGAAGTGACCATCTAGCAATGGTACCCGACGACCGGATAGGTCGAATAATCGCAATCGCAACATTCAGAACCTACGTGAATATGGTTACCGTATAATTCATCCCTTTTGACCCCTGTGTTTAGGATGACTCAGGGTTAAACTGTCAACCCTGATGATATCATCCGAATCGTGCTCAACTCAATTAGTCCTGTGACTCCTCACTAGGACTACCCTGGCCAAGGTTTTGCTAAATTGAAATACGACTGTACACAGCTCCTAAACTGGAGTGGTCAATCCCATCTTGACACACGCACCGACAAGTCAAGTACTTGACTACACCCAGCAACCTTCCATCACTGAATTAGAAATTCAGGTAGTCCAGTGCCTAAGTAAAGTGAGTTGCTTGCAAGTCACCGTGGCAGACTCAGGTCGGAGGGACATTTATACCCATATCCCATCGGAGCAAATCTTGACAGCAGAAATAGCTCTGGAGTTGGTCACGTTCAGTGCAGATGTACCATTACATCTCACCTGTATGCCATACCAGTGTCTCCACACTCTTTGGTTATGAGGACAACCAACCCATATGGCACACAACGACCTATGCTCATAAATATTGTCGTCCTTGGTAACAACGTATCATTTGGTCGCGAACATGTTTAAGGACTAAACGATAAATCCTCCTTTGTCGAGTCTAAATAGTCCTAAGGACTTCACCACAACACAGGAGTTCATTAGAAGATGAAACATTTGTGATAAAAAAATACTAAAATAATTTTTATTTATTTATAATTCATGTACTAATACAAAAGGAGCACAACCGTCAACAGGCTGACGATTGGCTTTGGGACACTATTCCCAACACCTAGTTCCTATTTTGTGAGAGGGAAAAATAAAAGGAGTTATGTTTTTCTTCTTCTACACCATCTCCTCCTTGAAAAGCTCTCTCTTTTAATCTAGTGGTACCCATTTAATCAGAAAAAAAGAGTCTATCAGCCATCTAGAGTCTTCATTGCGAGCTAGCACTCTCGAGAAGGATGATCTGTTCGATGCTTCGAGTGGATCACTTATAGAGGTCAGACATGCTGTGCAGCTGCTTGATATCAAGAAGGACCTCCTACCAAATGTATCAGTAGCAGTGATCATCAACCCATAATCAAGTAATGGGTTCTGAAGTCATCAGATTAGATCTAAGCGTTAGATCTGATTCAGGGCATCAATACGATTGATGCGGTGTTTTGTTTCAAATCAGATTTTTTTGTATAATATTTTTATATCATAAATCTTTAAGAAGGTAGTTTAGATCTAATCTAAAGTATGTATAGAAAATTAAATAGTTTAATCTACTACTTTCACTAATTTTTTTTAAAAAAATATACATGCTTGAACTACCTGTTTCTCAATAATGGTATTAAAGCTTTGATTTCTTATGACATGAATTTTTTTGTATAAATCTGATATTAATCTAATTTTAATTATTTATATTAGATATAAATAATTAATTTAAAATTTAGATAATATAGTAATCTGATTGGATAGATCCTTATAGCCATCTGATCGTAGGAGAAATCAGGGTTTCGCTGTCCTATTTATCTATTCGATGGGATCTCCTATGGTGTGTAGGAGTATTATACAATCTTTTTCATGATGATAAATAATAAAAAAAATTTTAAATTTTTATTTTAGATCTAAAATAATATATCTTAGATCTGAAATTAGAGTTTTGATCATTGGATGATTATTTATAAAAATATTTTCTAAAACTAAAAACTATTTTCAAACATCGAACCTCAACCCATTTCAGTCCAAAATTTAATTAAAAATTAAGCGATCTAAATTTGAGAATCAAAGATCTAAGGCATCAATTTCATAATTCATGGGTTAATGGGTTAACTCGAGTCAAGTCTGTTTAACTGGGTTAGACCTAGGGTTAGAAATCATTGATAATGGACCATGTTAGTAATTGATCAAATCTAATTAATTCTGATTGGGTCAATTTCTTCTCTTGATCACTTTTCAATAGTTATAGTTGGTCACATCCATATCTTTGATTAGACCAAGATGTACTTTGATCGTAGCTTCGTAATTGAATCCAAATCTATAAGTTGATCAAATTAAAACTGGTTAACCAGTTGGTGTCTAAGATAAATTTGACAGTCTTGATCAATGGTCACTAATTAGGAGATACTCACATAGATTGAGTCTATGATGAGTTAATGGCATATCCATTCCACCGATCTCACTTATCTGACTAACATGATCAATCATGTTTAGATTAAATCACTTAATGATTGGGCTTGACCCATGCTAACTAGAAAATCAATATGGCTGATTTAGGTGCCCCTAGTTCAACTTATTTTGATTCCTCTTCATGACTTGATGAAGTCAATAAGAAGATTTATGACTCATTGGGTAGACCAGATTAAATCTAACCTCTTTTAATCTGACTTGGTGAAGTCAGTAGGAGGATTAAAAATAATGGATCGAGTCTTTTCTCATCTATCAACTTAATTAATTAAATCTTCTAAGATTATTAGGTCCCTAAAAATGAATTAGTTATGAAGATAATTAGATTATAGCCTCCCATTAAGTTGAGTGATAATAGGTCCAATAGTTGGATGATCATTAGATGGCCCAAAGATCTGGTGCTCATCTACTATTGAAATTATCATTCATAATATGACAACTCAGTCGAGTCTTTCTTATGGGTGATCAGGATGACTGACCAAAATCGGGCCTAATCATTTGTAGTTTGATTCCTGAGGATGATCATGTTAATGGTTGGACTTAACCAGACCTCTCAATGGAGGCCAAAGCCTATTGTTAGGACCCTAGAGCAAAATCAATTACTAGTAATTATTTATTGAAACAATTGATTAAGAATCTAACCATAGATATATATGAGTGAGCCAGCCAAAGTCGAGCTTATGTGCAACTGTGTGGATTCTAGTACCCACCAAGAAATTAGGATAATTTTTTGAATTAAAGATAGAGACTACCAATTCATTTAAAATAGTGAGAGGACCTTTAGACCAAAATCCATATCTTTAGACTTAATCGATTCATATACTAATTAGATTTTATTTTTTTTTTTATAGTTATGGCCATAACTTGTCGCTCCAATCGCTATTAGACAGTGATAAATCGAGAGGGCCTAATTTTGATAGCTAGTATAAAAATTAAAGATAATCCTGGAGCATGAGCGGATCTTGTACATGCTGACGAATCTAACATCTGAGGAGCCCGCTCCCAACACTTGTGATGCGGTTCGAGATACTTACTTAAAGTGGCTCAACGATCGTATCACGGTATGTTATATTATGTGAGCGACTATGAATGATGAGTTTAGTTGCAAATTTAAGGAAGCTCAGTCAGAATAAATACTCAAAGTATTGAATGATTCTTTTGGCACTCCCGATGATGTTGAGTGGCATAAGATCAGTTACACCATTTTGAATGCTAGGATGGAGGAGGCATCAGTAATCGATCATATATTATACATGATCGAACAGATCGAGCACCTCAGTAAGCTTGACTTTTTCTTGTACGAATGCTTAGAAAAGATGTGATTCTGAATTTTCTATCGAAGTCCTACTTAACATTTCTCAGTCATTATCAAACGACAAAGCCGATAGTAAACTACAACGATCTGTTGGGATTGTTATAGACTTATGAGAAAGATCACCAACTCCATAAGGAGATGGTGAATGTAGTGGGAGCATCTTCTTTAGGCAAGCATTGTCCCTTTAAGAAAAGGAAGAAGAAGAAAAAAAAATAAGGTGCCAAGTGTTGGGGGTCAGACCGTGAAGTCCAAGTCCAAGTCCCACCAAAGTGGATAGAGTTTTTCTACTATAGGAAGCATGGTCATTAGAAGAGAAACTATCCTCAATATATTGCTTTTCTTGACTCGAACAGGCCTAAGAAGAAGAAGCAACCAGTTGCTAAGTAAGATAATTATATGATAACTCCTTACAACTTCTCAATTTATAATACAATGATCTGCGTATTAGATACTGGTAGTTCTATTAACATTTGCAATTCGTTGCAAAAACTTCAGATCAATAGGAGATTTGAAGATGGTGAGAGACTTCTGAATATTGGAGATGGAAGATTAGTTCCAGTTCTAGCTTTAAAAAATATCAAATTTGTATTCAATTCTTGTATCATTATTCTTAGTGATTGTCGTTATTGTCTTAGTTTCTTATTGAATATAATTTCTATAGGCCTTCTGACCAAAAAAAATTATAAAATTTTAATAATTTTTTTTTTTATAATATCATTTTAAATGATGTTACTGTAATGCATGGACAATTGAACAATAAAATTTACGTTGTATCGCAGCCTAGTATAATGTACACATCAAGAAAAAGCCCTAGGATAGATGATGTCTCGGATGGCTATCTTTGGCACTATAGGCTAGGTCATATTAATAAAAATAGGATGAATAGTTTAATTCCAGAGAGAATCCTTAAGAATAATGATTGTGAATCATTATCAATCTATAAATTATATCTACTTGAAAAGATGACCAAACCATCTTTTGCTGAAAAATATGAACGATCTAGTGATGTTCTAGGACTCGTACATACTGATGTATGTGGATCGATGAGCACAAGTGCGAAAGGGGGATATCAATACTTTATTACGTTCACAGATGACCTATCGAGGTATGGATATGTCTACTTGATGAAGAACAAGTCAGAATCGATTGAAATGTTCAAATGATTCCATAGTGAGGTAGAAAAACAAATGGAAAGAGCATTAAAACTCTTCGATCTGATCAAAGAGGTGAATATCTTTCTGGTAAATTTCTGACACATCTAAAATAGAATGGAATTCTCACAATGAACTCCTTCTGAAATACCACAGCATAATGGCATCTCAGAAAGGAGGAATCGAACCTTGTTGGACATGGTTCGGTCTATGATGGAGTTTTCAAATCTATCAATTTCATTTTGGGGATATGCACTCTAGTTGGCTTACCATGTACTTAATAAGATTCCAAGTAAGTTTGTGAATAAAATACTATATAAGATATGGACTGGACATAAATCAGTACTCTCACATCTTAGGGTTTAGGGGTGCCCGGCTTATATCAGACATTTAAAAATAGACAAACTAGGACCTAGATCTAACAAGTATATCTTCATAGGGTATCCTAAAGAAATCAAAGGGTATTACTTTTACCTTGCTTATGAACAGAAAGTATTCGTAAGCAATAAAGCACATATTTTAGAAAAAAAATTCCTTAGTGAAGGAATTAGTGCTTCTAAAATTGAGTTTGATGAAGTTCGACGAGTAGAAGGACCGACACAATCTAATGAACCCACAGAATCTGATTTGACTGAGTCAAATGCAGAACCTATTAATGATGCACCATTAAGAAGATCCAATAGAGTATCGCACTCACTGGATAGATACTATGGTTTCTTAATCTAGGATGGTGATTCTGTTGAACTCGATGAGAACAACAAGAATTCGATCTCCTACATGGATGCGATGCAGAGGTCTGACTTCAATAAGTAGCTAGATGTCATGAAATCTGAAATAGAATCTATGAAGGTCAATGATGTATGGACATTAGTTGACCCATCTGAAATGATAAAATTCATAGGATATAAGTGGATCTTCAAGAGGAAAAGAGGTGCAGACGGCAAGGTGGAGACTTATAAAGCTCATCTGGTTGTCAAAGGATATCGTCAATGTTATAATACAGACTATGACGAGATGTTCTTCCTTGTGGCAATGCTAAAATTTATTCAGATCATGCTTGCGATAGCTGCACCTTTAGACTATGAAATCTAATAAATGGATGTGAAAATAACTTTCCTCAATGGTGAGCTGGAAGAAGAGGTGTATATGATACAATCTGAAGGTTTTACATCCACAGACGAGTCTAAGGTATGCAGGCTTCAGAGATCTATTTATAGATTGAAGCAAGCAAGTAGAAGTTGGAATATGTATTTTAATAAAGTGATCAGAATGTATGGCTTCATTAGGAATAGAGAAGAACCCTGCATATATAAATAAATTAATAATTTTATGATAGTATTTTTTGTTCTGTATGTGGATGACATTCTCTTAATCGAAAATGATATTTCTGCATTACAAGGAATAAAGGTTTGGCTATCATCTCAGTTCTCCGTGAAAGACTTGAAGAAGCATCCTACATCCTTAGGATGAAGATCTATAGAGATAGATCTAAAAGGATACTTGGATTGTCCCAATCCATATACATCGATACCGTGCTGAAACGATTCAACATGAAAAATTTCAAGAAGGGCTATCTCCTGATAGATCATGGAATTACTCTCTCAAAAAAGAATTATCTGTTAACTCCTCAAGAGAGAGAGCATATGAGCAAGATTCCATATACTTCGACAGTGGGATCCATAATATATGCTATGACATGTATAAGATCAAATGTAGCATACTTACTAGGAGTAATGAGTAGATACCAGTCTGATCTAGGGGAGAGCCACTGGAAGGTTGTAAAAAGCATCTTTAAGTATTTGAGTAATAGTAACAATCAGTGGCTTGTTTATGGTGAAACTAACTTAAAACTTATGGGATTTACAGACTCCAATTTTCAATCGGATCATGACGATAGCAAGAGCATGTCGGATTACATCTATATCTTGAATAATAAAGCAATCTACTGAAAAAATTTCAAGCAGCACACTATAGCTGACTCTACTAGTGAGGCAAAATATGTCATGGCATTCGATGTTGCGAAAGAAGCTGTATGGTTACAGATGTTTATCGACGAGCTCAGAGTGGCATCCTCCCTCGATGGCCCTATATTGTTGTACTGTGACAGCACTGGTGCCATTGCTGAAGCGAAGAAATCAAAGTCACATCAGCACATCAAACATATTCTGCGTTGCTACCACCTGGTGTGGGAGATCATGGATCGAAGTTACATCGAGTTTTAGAAGATCGATGAAAGGGAGAATCTGACCGACCCATTTACTAAACCCCTCAGTATCAAGGAGTTCAAAGATCATAAACTGAAGATGGATATACGATGCTATACTAATTGGCTTTAGGTCAAGTGGGAGTTGTTAGAAATTATGTCCCAAAGTCAATCATCAGTCTGTTGACGGTTGCGCTAATCAATGTAAATATATATGAATTGATAAATTAATAAAATTATTATTTAACTTTTTCATCATAAAGTAGTGTATATCTTCTTAATGAACTCCAATTGTTGTGATGAAGTCTTTACGACTATCCTAATCAATATAGGAGGATATATCGTTTAGTCCTTAAATTTAGTACACGACCAAATGATATGCTATTACTAGGATGATAGTGTTTATCCAATATAGATTATTGTGTGTCATATACGTTGGTTATCCTTATAATCAAGTGGTGTGGAGATACTGATATGACATATAATTGAGATGTAGGAGTACATCTTATTGAACATGACCAATTGCTGGGCACTCTGCTGTCAAGAGTAGCTCGCGAAGGATATGGGTATAAGTGCCCCTCTAGCCTAAGATCACCATAGTGACTTGCAAGTGACTCATTATGCTTTGATGCCGGACTATCTGAATTTCTAATTCAGTGATGGAAGATTTTTAGATACAGTCAAGTACTTGCAAAGTCGATGTGTGAGTCAAGATGGAATTGATCCCTCCAAATAAGTAGGAGTTAATGCATCAGTGTATTTCAATTTAGTAAAATCTTGATCAGGATAATTCATGTGATGGATTTGAAAGATTGAAACAAAATATGGTTGACATATCCAGGGTTGACAGTTAAACTCCAGATCATGTTGAGTATTAAGGTCAAAGGGATGAATTATACGATAACCATATACCAATAAGTTCATGAATGATACTTTGCTATCTTTTGACCTATCCTGATGTCAGATCCCATTGCTAGATGGTTACTTCGATTAGTTCAAAAAGTTACTCCTATGCTACCGACTCAGATTCAAACCTATGGGGTCATACTCAAAAAAAATTTCTGACTGATCATGTGGCTGATCAATGATTAAGAATCGTTCTAGGGTTTAATCGTCAATTCGATTGATGATGAACTTTGTGCAAAAGTTATAATAAATTAATCCACTAATTATTGATGAATTAAAAGAAGATTGATTAGTGATTAGATTACTAATTAAATTAATTTGATTGAGTATTAAAGTTTGGATTAAATCTAATTGAATAGGATTCAATTAGGTTTGCTTGAATACGTTATGAGATGACCTAATCACTTAGGGTGTTCGATTTCTGATTTGAGTTCGATTAATTTCTAATTTGATAAGGATTTAATCAAGACCACTTATCACCTAATTAGATTAGGTAATCTAATTGGGTCTAACCTAATTTAGTTGGGTCAAGTACCTAATTAGATAAGAATACAGGTTAGAATTTGAATGGAACAAGAACACCCCATGCTCCACCTTTCATTGCGCCCTGCCTTTCTTCATGTGTGAGAATGGTTTTCACATGAAATTTTTTATATCCAGAAGGTGTATGGTGCCTGTTAGATGTATGTCCTAAAAGTCAATATGGCTGATATATTATATTAAAGTTAGGACATAATTTTATACTTAATACATTGATTTGATCAATAAAAGGGCAAGTTTAATTTTCATTCAAGTGTGATTTATCCTTGAATCGTTCATGGAATTAATATTTCGAATATATTCTCAAAGTATTGAGAATTAGAGATATGTATATAATTTCTAAATTTTTTCAATCATAGTATCATCATGAGGATAGTGATCAATCCGGATAGACCGGCGCATATATTACTTCCTTCAGAGTAGATAAATCTTTAGTCTATAGTGTGGAGACACTGAGTGATGAGTCTGAATAGTTGTTAGAGAACAACTAATATTGAGCATGACCATATGAGAGATCACTTAGATTTTTATTCGATCATCAGTGATTGTCTCGATGCTGTAGTTGTGTGAATAATCTTTTGACCTGCGATGGTATGACTGTTCGTAGTGAGACTGCTGGAGTTTGATTGATATATAAACATGGTCTCAATGAGCCCTTATGGTGAATATTGATGACAGTTAGTCCACTATAAAAGTAGGCTACGCATCAAGATGGAATCCATTGATCTTAATAGGGAGGAGTAGACTTATAGGATTTGAAAGGCCAAGTCTGAGAGTCTGTGGCCACAGTAGTGTGATTGATGGAAAAGAGTTTTCATAAGGATCATAATTGGATTTGAGCTGATCAAATCTATCATATGACTGATGATGAGGTTTGATGATTTATCCATGACCTGCCATCTAGTAGGGACTCATGATAGAGGGACTGAATCACATGTGAACTATACCTTGAGGTTCTTTTTTGATTTTACTAGGTTACCACTACATACTGCTAGGTGTCACTGATGGATTGTGAAGGCTCAGTAGGGTTGCTCAGGATCGACAATTCTTAATGAGTTAGAGTGAAATTATTTCAACCCATTAAAAAAAATTTTAATAATATTTTGATAGAGATCTTTGTATATCTTACTATCAGATAGAATTGAACCTATGGGATCACACAATAAAGGGATTAGATTTAGAATAAGCAATTGGGCTTATAAAGTCTCAATTAAATTTAGAGAAATCATATTAAGTTCAGGATAACCTTGCTAGCACATGGTTGGATCCAATTTTTTTTTTTTTATGTTTGAATTTTTTATTTGATAAGATTAATTTAAATTTAATTATCTATTAACAGCCTAAATGAATTATATTCATTGGGCTCCAATTGTTGGGTGCCTAAAATTTTGGATCAAATGAATTAAGGGTTCAAGCCCTTAATTAATTTTCTTGATAGTTTTTATTGGGCACCACTTGATTTGATCAAACTGGGCATGCTCACCCATTAGAGGATGTGTGGGACCAGCATGGGGCATCCCATGGGTGTCATGTGGTGTGTGTATTTATACGTGCAAAGGCTTCAATAGTTGGCGCCTAAAGGATCTTCTAAAGAGAGTCAAATAACTAAAGGAATAAGAATTCCTAATACAAGTAGGAGTTATATTAAGTGGTTGTTTATTTTTAAATAGGACTCAAACCTTATGCCTATTTAAAGGAGCCTTTCCTAAGGCTTTAGACAATTGAACCAATAGCCCCACACCTCCATAGAGCAGCCCACACCCCTCTCTTTCTTCTCCCCTCTCTTCTCCTTTGAAGATCCAACGCCCAAGCCTTGGGCATCCTTCATCTTCCACGCCTAAAGGAATTTGGGCATCTTCTTTGTTTGCTGGTTTCTAGTCCCTGATTGCTTCATAATCAAGAAAAAAAAAGTAAGAGAAGAAGAAGATCAAGAAAAAGATAAATCTGATTTATCCTATTTATATGATATGCAGATGCATACATAAATCTAAAATTTAATTTGACCTGATCATGATTCATACATAAGATATATGATTATATATTTAGATTAAAAAATTATTTTTGATATGATTCATGATTTGTATATGAGATATATGATATCATGTTATGATCTAAATTTTTGTTTAGATTTGAATTTTATATACATATATGAGATATATACTTGTATGTTAAATCTAAAAATGAGTTTCATAATTTAAAATTTATCTTTTATATAAAAAATTTATATCTAAATTTAGTTTTGAAATCTAAAACTTGTGTTTGTGCATAAGAATTTTGATTATGAAAAAATCAAAAAATTCGATCATGTATTAGATTGCATCTAGAATTTTTGATTTGAACGTAATAGATTTAATTTGATTAAGTAATTGATTAAATCAAGTCAAGTGTTGATTAGGATTAGATCAATTAAGTTATATGATCATGTAATTATTGTTGATCAAATTGATTGAATCTCATATGTAGAATCGATTAACCTAAGGACTTAATTCAACTCAATGACTTGAGCCTGATTCACTTGAGCTAACCTATTTAGACCAATTGACCTATTGGTGTCTAAGATAAGTAATTTAGAGATAGTTATTTAATTGATTTCATTTGCTGATCTGGCAAATTTATTGATGTCTAAGAAAAGCAACAGGAAGACCCCTACCAATCTCTACTTACCTGGTCAATTTATAAGATTAAGTCTTGAATGAGATTACTTGGCGGTTTGATTTAGTCCATGCTAATTAGATCAATCATATAATGACTGATTAGATAAAATATAAACTTAAATCTCTTCATAAATATTAAATCCATAGGTCTTCCACCATTGTAGATGTGTGGGCATGCTACTAGTGTTAATTATTCTCGACTGGTCATAGTGGTTCAGTTGCATCGAGAACATGCAACCACTCTATTAGCAAAGAGTTGCTCCAGAGTAAGGATGGGATTGGATCTAATAACTATTGGTAAGGGACCCAATGATGGCCTTATATCTGCTTGTGAACGGTAGGTCAGACTTAACTAAGGAGTATGGTCAATAATTGTTACGTGAGCCCATATGACTTAAAGACCAAATTGCTGCAACATGCTTGGAGAAGCATCTAGGTAAAGAGTTATCCATGCATCGGTGTGCATGTTATCAATAATTATTAAGTGAGGTACATGGCATCGGTGGGATCGTAGCACCCACTAGAAATTCATTTATCATGTTAGGATTTTTATTTTTTTATCTGAGGGGTAGAGGGATCTAAAAAATTAGTAGGAGTCATTGTTTGCATCTTAAAGTTTTTAAAAATAAATATAATTTTAAAATATAAAAGTCTAACTTGAATCTCTACTCTCGTAGTTAAACAATGTCAGCCTCAAACCCTCTAGTCCGCATCCTTGAATCCAATTGTTTGATCGAAACAAACTATAAAGACTAGTTAAGAAACCTCAGAATTATCCTGACTTCTAAAAAATTAGGTCATGTATTCAATCAAGATCCCTTAGTGTCACCAAACCATCCTACTGCTAAGCAAAGAACTGCTTATAAAAAGTGGACGGATGAAGACAGTCAGGTCAAGTGCTATGTGCTGGCATCCATATCAAATGAGTTGTAGAGCCAGCATGAGCATATACCCACTGTCAGGACTATGATCAGTCATCTACAAGAGTTGTATAGTGAGCAAAGCCATACATCACACTTCAAAATGTCTAAGAAACTCTTCAATCTGAAGATGCGTAAAGGGCAGTCAGTCCATGAGCACTGTATGATAGTGATCAATGATATTGAGGAGCTTGGGAAGCTTAGGCTTGATATACAAAAGAAATTATAAATAGATTTGATCCTTCAATCCCTTATAAGTTCATATAGTCAATTTATTATAAATTTTCATATGAACAAACTTAACTGCATTATACCTAAACTGGTCAATATGTTGGTCACTACGGAAGAAATCTTGAAGAGTTCAAGGGGCACTGTTCTTGCTGTGGAGCAGACTTCTTCGACCAAGAGAAAGTCTAGTTGGAAGAAAAAAAACAAATCTATTAAGAAGCAGAAAAAAGAGAGCAAGCCAAAGAAGGACATTCCAAAGAAGGCTAAAGTAAAAGGAAAGTATTTTCACTATGATATTGATGGCCACTGGAAGAATTGTCTACTCTACCTGGAGAGCCTAAAGACTAAGAAGGGTGATAAACTTTTAGAAGGTATGCTCATAATTGAATCTAATCTTACGGTTTCTTCTACTTCTAGTTGGGTATTAGACTCTGGTTCGAGTGCTCATATATGTACCTCAATACAGGATCTACTAGAAAGTAGGAGGTTGAGGGAAGATGACATGATTCTTTGGATCAGTAATTGAGCAAAAATTGCTGTAGAAACTGTTGGTACTTATTCTCATCGATTACCATCGAGATTTAGATTAGATTTAAAAGACTGTTATTTTATTCCTATAGCTAGTCAGAATTTGATTTCTGTGTCTATGCTAGCACAAGATGGTTTTGAATTTAATTTCAATAATAATTTTCATTCTATTTATTTATGAAATAAATTGCTTGCATGTGGTATTTTAATTGATAGTCTATATCACTTATATGTTGATGTGAATGTGAATTTGAATGAGCAAATAGTAAGTACAGTAGGTCGAAAAAGATCCAGAGATGAAATTAATCAGAAGTACTTGTAGCATCATAGACTAGGCCATATTGGAGAGAACAAGATAAACAAACTGAAAAGAAATGGGATCCTTGGCTCTCTTCATCCAGAGTTGTATCCAGCTTGTAAATCTTGCCTTCGAAAAAAAAATGATCAAGTTACCTTTTGTAGGACATGAGGAAAGGGCCATTGAGTTACTTGCACCGATGTGTGTGGATCATTTGATATGCAGGCTAGAGGTGGTTACAGCTACTTCATCATCTTTATCAATGATCTATCTAGGTATGGGTATGTGTATCTGATGAAACACAAGTCTGAAGTCTTTGAAAAGTTTAAAAAATTTAGAAATGAAGTAGAAAAATAAATAGATAAACCCATTAAGGTTCTTCGATCTGATCGAGGAGGTGAATACCTTAGTCAAAAATTTTTGAGATATCTTGAGAATAATGGTATAGTCTCTCAATGGACTCCTTCCAAAACACCTCAGCTCAATGGGGTATCCGAAAGGAGGAATAGGACCCTATTAGATATGGTCAGGTTCATGATGAGCTTCACTGATTTACTCTTATATCTTTGGGGACATACCTTATTAATTATAATTCACCTGTTAAATAAGGTTCCATCAAAATTTATTTCTACCACACCGTATGAGATATGGTATGATAAGAAGCTGAGTCTAGGTTATCTTAAGACTTGAGGATGTCCGACCTATGTCAAGAAATAGATGGCTGATAAATTAGAGGATAGATCTATAATAGCTTATTTTATAGGGTATCCAAAAGAATCAATGAGATACTACTACTTTTCACTAGATCACAATGTGATTGGGAGTCGAAATGTGATATTCCTAAAAAAATAATTTATCCAAGATGGTGGCAGTTGGAGGTTAGTTAAGCTCGAAGAGAAAGTCTTTGAAGAGCAAAGAGCTATAGATCCTCAAAAATCTATTATTCATGAGCCAGTAGTTAATGTTCCTCTATCACCTCATAGATCTAGTAGGATCTTCTGATCTCCTGAAAGGTACATGGGTATGCTTATGGAGGAAGTAAAAAAAATATTCTTTATAAGAGATAAGGTTATGGTGATGATCCTAATACCTTTGACGAGGTGATGTCTGACATCGATTCTAAGAAATGGTTAGATATAATGAAGTCAAACATTAACTTGATGCATTCAAACCAAGTATGGACCTTAGTGGATCCATCCGAAGATATATTACCCATTGAGTACAAATAGATCTATAAAAAGAAAATAGGTGCCGATGGTAAGGTAGAGACCTATAAAGCTAGACTTATGGCAAAAGGTTATAGCCAGTGTGAGGGTATTGACTATCAAAAAATCTTCTCGTCCGTAGCCATGCTGAAATCCATCCGTACTCTGTTGCTATTGCAGTTTATTATGATTATGAAATTTGGCAGATGGATGTAAAAACTGCTTTCCTGAATGGATATCTTGAGGAAGATATCTATATTAAATAGCCTTTGAATTTTACATCTGGTGATGGTGATCACAGTCTGCAAGCTGTAAAGATCCATATACAGATTAAAGCAAGCTTTTCGAAGTTGAAATCTTCATTTTGATGATGTGATCAAATCATTTGATTTCATCAAGAATAAAAAAAAATCTTGTGTATACAAAAAGATCAGTGGAAGTACAATAACATTCCTCGTATTGTACGTGGATGATATTCTCCTCATTGAAAATGATATTTTCATACTGACCACGATCAAAAGAAGGTTGTCTAAGAAATTCTCCATGAAAGACCTAGGAGAAGCATCATATATTCTTGGAATAAAGGTCTATAGGGATAGATCTAAAAGAATGCTAGGCTTGTCACAAAAGCTGTACATAGAGAAAGTATTGAAGAGGTTCAGCATGAAAAACTCTAAAAGAGGACTTTTACCTCTTAGGCATGGTATTCATCTTTCTAAGATGATGTGTCCGACCACATCTGAGAAAGTTCAGCACATGAGAAAGATTCCTTATGCCTCAGCCATAGGGAGCCTTATGTATGTCATGCTATATACTCGACCTGACATTGTCCTTGCTGTGAGTATCACGAGCAGATATCAGTCAAATCCAAATGAGGAACACTGGATAGCTGTGAAGAACATCCTTCAGTACTTAAGAAGAACTAAGGATTTGTTCTTGATCTTTGGAGGAGGTTCTGAGTTACGAGTCAAGGGATATACTGATTCAGACTTCATGTCTGATCCTGATGATAAAAAATCTACGTCAGGATATGTGTTCATATGTAATGGTGGTGCAGTCAGCTGGAAGAGTTTCAAGCAACCTATTATAGCGGATTCGACTACAGAAGTTGAATATGTTGCTACTTTGAATGCTATAAAAAAAGACTTCTGGTTCAAGAAGTTTATCACAGAACTTAAGGTAATGACATCAGATGCCATACTACTTTATTGTAGCAACAATGGAGCAATAGCACTTACTAAGGAGCCGAGATCTCATCAAAAATCAAAGTACATCGAATGGCGATACCATATCATACGCGATTATCTCAAAAAAAAATATGTCGAGGTGCGAAGAGTAGACTCTGTGGATAACGTGGCAGATCTGCTGACCAAACAATTGAGCCAACCAAATATAGAAGTGCACCTTGAGAAGATAGGACTTAGATTAGTTGCCAATTGGCTTTAGTCCTAGTGTGAGATTGTTAGATGTATGTCCTAGAAACCAATATGGCTGACACATTATAATAAAGTTAGGATACAATTTTATACTTAATACATTGATTTGATCAATAAAAAGACAAGTTTAATTTTTATTCAAGTGTGATATATCTTTGAATCATCCATGGAATTAATATTTCGATATATATTCTCAAAGTATTGAGAATTAAAAATATGTATATAATTTCTAAATACTTTCGATCATAATATCATCATGAGGATGGTGATCGATCCGGATAGATCGACATACATTTTCTTTCTTTGAGATAGATAAGTCTTTGGTCTATAGTGTAGAGATATTAAGTAATAAGTGCAGGTAGTTGTTAGAAAACAACTAGTATTGAGCATGACCATATGAGAGGTCACTTGGATTTCTACTCGATCGTTAGTGATTGTCTCGATGCTGTAGTTGTGTGAATGGTCTTTTGACCTACGATGGTATGACTGCTCGTAATGAGGCTACTGGAGTTTGACTGATACATAAACATAGACTCAATGAGCCTTTGTAGTAGATATTGGTGATAGTTGGTCCACTGTAGGAATAGGATGTGCATCAAGATAAAATTTATCGACCTTCATAGAGAAGAGTAGACCTATGAGATTTGAGAGACTAAATCTGAGAGTCTGTGGCCACAGCAGTGTGATTGATGAAAAAGAGTTTCCATAAGGATCACAATTGGACTTGAGTTTATCAAATCTATTATATGACTGATGATAGAGTTTGATGATTAATCCATGACCTGTCATCTAGTCGGGACTCAAGATAGAGGGATTGAATCACATGTGAACTACACCTTGAGGTTCTTTTTTAGTTCTACTGCGTTGCCACTACATACTGCTAGGTATCATTAGTGGATTGTGAGAGCTCACTAGGGTTGCTCAAGATCGACAATCTTTGATGAGTTATAGTGGAATTATTTTAATCCATTAAAAAAGTTTCAATGATACTATGATAGAGATCTTTGTATATCTTACTACCAGATAGAATTAAATCTATGAGGTTACACAACAAAGAGATTAGACCTAGAATAAGCAATAGGGCTTATGAAGTCTCAATTAGGTAGAGAAACCCTATTGGGTTCAGAGTAATCTTGCTAGCACATGATTGGACCCAATTTTCTCTTTATATTTGAATTTTTTATTTGATAAGATTAATTCAAATTTAATTACCTGCTAATGACCTAAATGAATTAGATTTATTGGGCTCTAATTGTTGGGTGCCTAGGATTTTGGATCAAATAAATTAAAGATTCAAGCCCTTAATTAATTTTCTTGATAGTTTTGATTAGACGCCACTTGATTTGATCAAACTGAGCGTGCCCACCCATTAGAAGGCGTATGGGACCAGCATGGGGCATCCCATGGGTGCCATGTGGCATGTGTATTTATGGGTGCAAAGGCTCCAATAGTTGGCACCTAAAGGATCTCCCAAAGGGAGTCAAATAATTAAAGGAATAAAGATTCCTAATGCAAGTAGGAGTTCTGTTAAGTTGTTGTTTGGTTTTGAATAGGATTCAAACCTTATACCTATTTAAAAGGATCTTCCTTAAGGCCTCTAGAAAATTAAACCAGCAGCCCCACACCTCCATAGAGCAGCCTACGCACCCTCTCTTTCTTCTCCCCCTCTTCTCCCTTGAAGATCCAACACCCAAGCCTTAGGCATCCTCCATTTTCCATGCCTAAAGGAGTTTGGACATCCTTTTTGTTTGCTAGTTTCTAGTCTCTAATTGCTTCATAATTAAGGGAAAAAAACCAGAGAAGAAGAGGCAAAGAAGATCAAGAAAAAGATCAAAAAGTTGATCATGATCCAGACTTCATTCAGATTCGTAGGCTAATTTTTCTGAAAGGAACATACCCTACAAGTCAATCGAAATTTGTATTTTGATGGATTTTTTCTTATAATCTTTTAGACTAATATAATTGATATTTTATAAATAAAAGACTTTTCCCATCATATGTAGCATCTTACTATAGTAATGATTATGATGAACTCTATAAATCAGGACAATAGTTTTAGGGTTATGATGAGATCATATCTATAAGACCTAAAATCTTAAAAATTCTGATTTAGAATATTCTAGTCATAGGAGCATTGAGTAGGAGATCAATATTCCGGATAGACTAGCACTTCCTATGTATGCTCGATGGAGAGGATGGCTGATCTCATAAGCTACTTGTGTGAGATATTAATATAAAAAAGTGGGTGCTTATTAGAAAATGAGTTCACTGAATTGATCCAATTTAAGAAACATCTTATGAAATCTACTTACCCATCAAAAGATATTTTCTTATAGTAGGAGTTGTGCATATAATCTTTTGACTTGAGACTACCATAGAACCTTGTATACATGAATCTATATTTTGGTTCATACTCATTCATGACTTAGTCATATATGAGATATTCTGGATATGATGGAATATGTATGAAAATCGTGAGTAGGTCAACATGGAATTGATCACTCCTGGTAAGAGGAGATCGCATCCTACTTGCTTCGATCGATTGATGATTCAGGAAGTCTTTGATCAAAGTAGAATAAAAATTAGAAAGAGTTTCTAATATTTTATTAATCAAATCATCATTTAAGATTGAAAGAAATATGAGTATAATATTAGATTTGACATCATTCCATATCCAGAGTCATATTCAGGGTGCAGAGAGATCGCAAAATCAAATTACATGGTAACTTTTTGCTAAAAGATATTTTTGATATTTTCATCAAAATTCTATATCTTCTAGGTAGATATGATATATTGTTAGACATCAATATTATCTCATGAGTTTGATTGAATTAAAGAGTTTAATTCGATCATCAATTAGAAAGAGTTCTAATTGCTGAAATCGGGTTAGCTCGATTGGTTCTAGATCGATTAGATTAAATTTTAATCAAATCAGATCATCCTTCACTCGGACCCACTGCTGGCTAAATATAGAACCCAATGGGTCACAAACAATAAAAATTGATCAGGGATCTAATTAGATTAGATCATGTTTGCAAAGTAGACATGCTAGCACATGTTGCAAATTCTATCTCTCTGTTTTGAATCAGGTTCAAAATTGATTCCAGATGGGGCTAATTAAAACTAAATTAATTTAAACTAATTTTAGGTTTGAGTTGAGTCTACCTTAGCTACATGTACCAAAAATTTAGAGTCAAGAAACCTGGTGCCTATGCATCAAGAATTTTTTCTTGTGCATGGGATGCAGTCTTTGTGCACAGAAATAGGTTTCACATCCCATGAGATGGGACACCCCTTCCTTAGGTTTATCCAATGTTCCATGATGAGAAAAAATTCTTGATGGTTGTTGACTTATTTTGAACACTGAAGAGTCTTTCTTTGAATTAATCACTTTCTGGTTTAATCATGAAAAGTGGTTGAATTTTGAAATTCTGCCAATCTGATCCATATGCCTAACCAAGAGTCCAACTTGTGAAGGACTCTAATCTATATGTCACACCTTATCTTATTTTCAGATTTTTTTCACACCATCAGCAAGTTAGCATCTCAATTTTGGATCATTGGATGGATAAAATTCACTGATGGGTGGTGAAGAAAAATTATACCAAGGAAAGCTACACGACACATTGGAAAAATATCGAGAAAAATATTTCGAAGAGTCTTTCTGCACGAAGCATCTCTTAGATTTTTTTTAGATGTTTTCCATGTATCATGAGGCTCCTAATGGGTGTAGAAAATTAGTTGTGGGTGTGAAAAATTTTTTGGGACATGAGATGGCACATGGAGTGGGCGCGAATCATTCCCGAAGGCAACCTATTGCTAAGTATTTAAACAGGGTGCGTCGGGGGGGTTTGATTCATTCAGATTTTTAATTCCTTCTTTCTTTCTAACATCCTCTTTCTATTGTCTAATTAGTCTCTTCTTTCTCTTATTAGGATAAGTCTAAAAATAGTAAGGATAAGTCTGATTTTAGGACAAGAGCTGAGGAAGAGAATTAAGGAAGATAAGGAGAGAAGAAAGGTAGGGATAGGAAGGTTAGGAGGAGAGAAAGAGGGTCTTGAGGTTCTGGTGTCCAATAAAATTCTTGGAATAAGAATTTTGGAGGAAGAATCACTCTAAGGAGTTGGTGACCTAGTCATAGCCCTATGTGGATCACCGTTGGAGGGCAAACACTTGGACGTCTGGTGGAGGTTCTACCGAAATTTGGATTAAGCGCTGTAGGTATTCTTCTATAGCTTAAATTTTATTATGTATATATGTTATATGATTATTAATCATCAAAAAAATACTTATTTAAAGATTTAAATATTTAAAATTTTTTAATTTAAATTTTTAAAATTCGTTATGCTTCCACTGTGCATGTCCACCTTGAAACCCTATAGTGGTATCAGAGTCGGCCTTGTTTTGTTCAATCATATATATATAATATTTATGTGATGCATATTGTGATTCTTTTACTATAAAATATTTATATCATTAATTATGCTTTCATATGATGGTATAAAATAATGCATATATGATTCACCACTTCATCATTCTAACATAAGGTTGTCCGAGCATAACGGAGTTATGCTGTAAGATTATCTTAGGATGATGAAGTCTATATGTTACACTTGTACATATAGAATATTTTAATACTGATATATAAATTAGCATTATATAGTTACAATGTGCATGAGACCAAATAAAAATCCTCATTAAAAATTACATTAAGTTGTAGTGATATGTAACTAGGGGTTAACCAATTCTTGATCAATTGGTGTCTAAAAAAGTGCTACAGGTGGTTTTTTAATTGATTTCATTGTCTGACCTAGTCAATTTATTGATGTCTAAGGAAAGCAACGAGGGGACCCACCTTACTTATCTGGCCAATTTGATTAAGTAATCTCGATATTGAAAAATCCTAATGTTGAAAACACTACTAGGGGCCTTCCTTCACGCTAGGTTAATGTTACATCATAAACTATGGCTAGTTTGTTATGTTAACATAAGGCTTGTCATAAGAATTGATATAACATAATCCTAGTGCATAGAAGATGCTTACGGTAATTTTGAGTGTACTACTTTGTTGTGTTAATACAAGGACAGTTATATTCGAATTTGACTGTATTGAAATGAAGGGTCCTACTTAATTAAAATATTATAGCTTGTTATGTTAACACAAGGCTAATAATATTTTAGAGGCCAGGATATAATATTGAGAATTATATGAGATGTAATTGGAAAGAATTTTCTACCTATGAACTCATAAGGGTTTATTGTGTTAACACAAGATAATTATGAGGGATTAGGATCTCAATCCCACTAAGATAAATATATAATATATCTCGTTCAATATAGTAGAGGGTTATGATGTTGGGTTCTGGTGATGCAGTAGAATATAATTTCAAAAAATTTTTACATGCATTCAATAATTGAAAATAAAGTTTAACATTTAAACTAGTCTACCAGAATACAGAAGCCCTAGGAACCCCATGATGATTGCAATCAAATATCAAAAACATACAAATTAGAAAGAGACCAGAAGTCATATACCAATGAAAAGACCATGATCTGATAATTTTGAGACCTCCATGAGACTCCAAAGTAGAAGCCCTCCAACGGTAATCCACACGGGACTGATCAGGGTCCTTCCTAATTCGACATGATGCTGCAGCCTTCTTCCTAAGTATGCCGTCGATTGTCCTTCACAAAAATGAGTTGCACCACTCCTTGTATACCTTCAAGACCTCTACTAAGATCTCTTTAGGAACCTTTCCTCAAAAGATCACACTACACAAGAATTAAATTAGATGTTCAACACTTGAACAAACTAATTTTTAGACAAGCATCACATGCTTTCCAATTTCTTTCTCTCTTCCTTTCTATTTTTCTCTCCCTTACCCTTGTCTTTATTTTTTAGACTTTTTTTCACTTTTTTCTCTCATTCTCATGCCCATCCATAGCCAAAAATAGCATGTCAAAGCATGATGTAGCGCCCCTTATTCATAGAAAATAAGGGGCGACACCATGGGACGCCAACTCTTGGTGTCCCTTCATTCTTACATGCACCATTTAATTTTTTCCATGAAATTCAATGAGATGGCATGGAAACTAAAGAGGTTAACCAGCAAAAGGACTCTTCCTCTACCTAGAAAAAATTAATACGCCATCATTTGGTGCGTGGAAAGGAAATTAACGTGAGAATTCAAGAGTCCTTAACAATTAAGAATCTTCCACATTCAATGCATATATGTAAGGCGTCCCTTATTATTTGGCATTAAAATTCCTTCCAAGAGAAAGACTCTTCCTCCTCTTCTGCGTCCCATAACCCAAGCACCATCAAATGTCATGAGGAATTAAGAAAAATGTGTGGAACCTTGTAAGCAAATTAAAAAGAGTAAGGAAGAAAGACTCCTCTTCATAATGCCCAAATAAATGATGCCACATATATTTTCTCGTGTGGTTATGGAGTGGAGGTGGTGGATTCACATGAAACTCTTCCATAAAATTTAGATAAATCAACTAATAAATAGATGGTTCAAACCTAATCACATTAAGTCAAGGCAATAAGTTTAGGTTAGCACAAATACCTTTGCACTGAACCCAATTAAGAACTTGGGTTAATTCATGTGCTAGCAATTCAATTAATCCATTAAATTTATAATAAATTCAAATAGATTGGATCAAGATCAAACTTTTATTTTATGTGACCCATTGGGTTTCAAATCTAGCCAGCAGTAGACCCAAACTCTCGATGTAACCTTAATCTGATTGGATTAGGTCAGCTCGAGAGCCCCAATCAACTAGGACTTTTCTTAATTGATTCTTGAATTAAACTCTTTTAATTCTAATGAGTTCACAATTCAAGATTGACATCTAGCAATATATCATGACTATCCAAAAGATTTAAAATTTGATGAAAATATCAAAATTATCTTTTCATGATGAGTTACCGTACAATTCAATCCTTCGATCATACAACATCCCAAAAAGACCATGGATATAAAAATATATCAAATCTAAATACCTATCCATATGTATCTCGATTTGATGATGATGACTCGATTAATGAACCAGTAAAAACTATTTCTGCTGTTTATCCCTGCTCTGGTCAGAGACTCTTAGAGTCATCATCCTATGAGATCACATAGGATGTTCTCTCCTCCTACAAGGAGTGATCGATTCTTTATTGACCACTCATAATCTTCATGCATACTTCACCATATCCAAAATATTCCATACATATCTCAAAGTGATGTGCTAGAGAATAAACCAAAGTAAGGATCTATGCACATAAGGTATCATGGTGATCTCAAGTCAAAAGATCACATGCACCACTGCCACTGAAGAACCATCTGTTGACATGCTGTAAGGCTCCATCAGATATTCTTTTGGTGGGTTAGCTCAGTGAACCCATTCTCTAATGAGCACCTACATCCCTATATTAGTGTCACCACACAAGTAGTTATGAGATCAACCATTCTCTCCCTCGAGCATACAAAGGATGTACCAGTCTTTTTAGTATCATCGATTTCCGACTCGATGGTCCAACGACTAAAAATATTTTAGATTGGGGCTATCAAGATTTTAGGTCTCACTGGCATGATCTTATCATGGCCCTAAAATCATTGTCTTAATCTATGAGTTTATAATAATCATAAAAAAAATGATGCAGTAAATGATAAAACATAATACCTCATAAATAAAAATAACTAACGTCATACAAATGAGTAGGAAGAAAATAAGAAAAAATCTCTTCGCATCTTTATGTGATAGGCTTGTAGGGCACTATTCTTTCAATCTCCTACTTGCACTAAAGTCAATCGCCTCTGTACCTGATGCCTATGCAATCAGGATGGTGATTACACTGCTGCTATGTAAGGCTTAGTGAACTAGTCCATTATAATATTTTTAATATTAACTCATTTTATGATCATATCATGAATGAGATGAAAGTACCTAGGATGTATGTGGGTACCTAAGATCAGACCCAACTCAGTGATGAACCCTCCATCAAGCAACTTTTCTTAGCAATCTTTACTGACAATATTTAACTGAAATAAATACAATTAGCTATTTGAAATTTTTTCAATTCACTACTCTTCTAGTACTTCTCAAGTACTTTGAGAATGCTTTTCACAGTTTTTAAAAGATCCTATCAAGGATTTGCCTGAAATCAATGATTATGCACAGAACATAATTTACATCAGGCTTGGTACATTGAATGTATAAGTAAGTAAACTCCTTTACATCCATTCATGTTGAACCTATTCAACATAAAATCCATGTATCTAAACTGAAACAAGCCTAACATCCACTTACATCTATCCCTATAGATGCCTAGTATATTGGATGCTTAACCCAAGTCTATTCCATGAAAATATTTATGATAAGCATGTCATTGATTGGGTGCAATATCAAGACTACCTTTCCAATATGCTGTATATCATGCACATACATAACCAAAAAATTAGTGAACTCCCACTTATCTTCTTGTACACACATGGTTCATCTATATTTGATAAAGTCAAATTTTTGACTATCTCATCACAAATAGAGGTACCATCTTCTCAATACCTGCCTAAATTCATAAATGTATTTGCCCTCCCACTAGAACAACTTCTCTAGATGGTGTGTGGCAATAGCAAAATCCAGATTGACATCCCTGATAGCAATCTGTTGGGTCATATGAAGGAACCAGATCTAGGATTTCAGGGTTAGATCTTGAAACTTTTTCAAGATCATACAGCGGAAGACTAAAATAAATCAAAATTTATTTTCTAAAACTAGACAATCTCTAGATCTAAGATCCTATTACATGATTATTACATAGAATTAAATCAAAAATTAAAATATATAAATATAGCATGAACTACATGTTGATCATATCAACATGTTTTTATACCACATCTAATGTATGTATTAAACAATAGATCAGATCTATTACCTTGCAAGTTAGATGCTCTAACCTCGCTGATCCGGGCTTAAGGATGATGTTGCAAGCTGCACACACGTCCGGCCTCTAGGAGTCATCCACACGAGCCCATGAATCTCGATCAGAAGTCCTGCTTCAGGAAATCAGCACAGTATGCTAGTACTGCGCTGATCCTTCTTTGATGGTTGATCAGGTGCCTCCTTCTTCTTGATTTGGACTCTTCCAAAGATGAAAAGTAGAAGGAGAAGTTTCAGATCTGAGACGCTCTCAGAAAACTCAAGATGGAAGGAGGAAAGATATGAAAATAAAAACCCTAGAAGAAGACCCTCTTCTTCTTCACGTTTTTCTCTCTAGATATCCAAACTTGCATCTTTTATATCTCCATGATACAAAGGTATTTTCTCTGATTTTTGGATGAAGAAAGGTCTCTCAAATATCTATCTCTCCTAAAATTTCACAAAGAAACTCATCTTATATAGAGAGATATGATAGAGTCTTTGTCTAGATCAAACACCTAGTCAAGGCTTATCCAAACATGGCAAGTTAAGGGACGCCCAACTCTTGAGCACCTCCTCCATATTTTCGTGCATGGATCATAAGAAAAGGGTGCATAATGTATACTCTAAAAGCCACAAAAATTCCAAAAAAAAATTTGGATAAATTCGGTGCAAAATTGAAAGAGTTTTGGATTTCTAAAACTCTATCTCATAGAATTCGAAATCCAAACTTATTCCTTTTAGATTTGATCCAAACCACCTTCCATGTAAGAAAGAAGAGAGGAGATCTTTTGTGAACATGGGAGAGATCTAGGAGAGGGCTTTTGTCACACAAAATAAGTGGAGATTGGTGTTGAATAAGAGAGAGGGCGTGGAGAAGGTTTATGTGGCGCAAGGTGGAATCCTAGTCCTACTAGGATTCTGTCTCATAACTTGTTTTAATTTGGTTTTCCAAACCAAATCAAATCAAAATTAGTTCAACCTAATTAAAATAGGTCTTAACCCAATTAAAAACCTAATTTAATCAGATTAAATTAGATTTAAATCTGATTTAATTTTCTAATCAAATTAGAAATTAGATTGACCCAAGTCCTAGTTGAACTAGGACTAGTTTTTCCTTACACTTGGCTTATCCAATAAACCAATTGGACTTGATCCAATCAAGTCCAAACTAAATCTAATTAAATCATATTTAATTAGACTTAATCTCAGCCCATTGGCTTAATCAAATTAAGCCAATCAGCAATCGAATTGCTAATAGTTCCTCCTGCAACACTTGCACTGGGTTAATGTCAATCGTATTGATCATTTAACCCTAGAACGATTCTTAATCGTTGATCAACCATCTGATCGGATCATGAACTCTAATGTGTGTGACCTCATAGGTCTGAACCTAAGTCGGTAGCATAGGAATAAATTCCTATACCAATCGAAGTGACCATCTAGCAATGGTACCCGACGACCGGATAGGTCGAATGTGTAGAACAACATCCTTAGAACCCATGCGGATATAGTTTTCATATAATTCATCCCCTTGACCAAAATGATCATAGGACACCCCAGAGCTCAACTGTCAACTCTGATCAGGTTGTCCACATTGTATTTCAAAATATCAAATCCATCTGATGGATTACCCTGGCCAAGGTTTTGCTAAATTGAAATACAGCGACTCATTCTTCTCCAACTCTTGGAGTGGTCAATCCCATCTCGATCACACTCTGACTTCGCAAGTACTTGACTGTGCCCAGAAGCCTTCCGTCCCTGAATTAAAATTCAGTTAGTCCAGTACCAAAGCACAGTGAGTTGCTTGCAAGTCACTGAGGCGATCTCAGGTCTAAGGGACACTTATACCTATATCCCATCAGAGATATTCTCGACAGTAGAATACTCTGGAGTTGGTCATGTTCAATGATGATGTACCCTTACATCTCACCTGTATGCCATACCAGTGTCTCCACACTCCTTGGTTAAGAGGACAACCAACCCATATGGCCTACAGCGACCTATGCTCGATAGAAGCTGTCGTCCTAATTAACAGCCTATCATTTGGTCGTGAACAGTTTTAAGGACTAATCGATAAATCTTCTCTTTATCGAACTTAAATAGTCCTAAGGACTTCATCATAAAACGGAGTTCATTAGAAGATGAAAGCTTATGATGAAGATGCCAAATATATTTTATTTATTAACAAATCAATTACAATACTTGGTTGCTCAACCGTCAACAGCTTGACGATTGGCTTTTTGGGACACATTTCCCAACAACTCTCACTTGTCCTAAAGCCACTCGGCACAGTATCTAATACCCATCTTCGACTTGTGATTGTCGAACTCCTTTATCGCCAGGGCTTTAGTGAAGGGGTCGGCTAGGTTCTCTTTCCGTCGATCTTTTGAAGGTCGACGTCACCTCGATCCACGATCTCTCGGACCAGGTGGAAGCGGTGCAAGATGTGCTTCGTCCGCTGATGTGCTTTGGGTTCTTTTGCCTGAGCTATGACACCAGTGCTGTCTCAGTAGAGCAGGACTGGACCATCGAGGGAGGGTGCTACTCCGAGCTCGTTGATGAATTTTCTTAGCCACACAGCTTCCTTCGCGGCATCCAATGCTGCGATGTACTCCATTTCACAAACAGAGTCTGCCACAGTATGCTGCCTGGAACTCTTCCAGCAGATGGCTCCACCATTCGGAGTAAAGATATAACCCGACACGCTCCTGCTGTCATCATGGTCAGATTGGAAGCTGGAGTCTGTGAACCCCACAAGTTTCAGATCTGACTCGTCATAAACCAACCATTGGTCCTTAGTATTTCTCAAATACTTAAGGATGGCTTTAACCACTTTTCAGTGATCTTCTCCAGGATCAGATTGGTATCTACTCACTACTCCTAGTGAGTATGCCACATCTGGTCTTGTACATGTCATGGCATACATGATAGATCCCACGGCTGAAGCATATGGGACTCTACTCATACGCTCTCTCTCTTCAAGAGTTGTCGGACAATCCTTCTTAGAGAGAGAAATTCCATGGCCTATCGGTAGATAGCCCTTCTTGGAATTCTCCATGCTGAACCTCTTCAGCACAGTGTCTATGTACATGGACTGGGATAACCCAAACATCCTTTTAGATCTATCCCTATAGATCTTCATCCCTAGGATGTAGGATGCTTCACCCAAGTCCTTCATGGAGAACTGTGATGACAACCAAACTTTTATTCCCTGTAGTGCGGGGATGTCATTCCCGATTAAGAGAATGTCATCCACGTACAAGACAAGGAATACCACAACTGGACCATTTGCCCATTTATAGATGCAGGGCTCTTCTCCATTCTTAATGAAGCCATACGTTTTGATCACCTTATCAAAACGCATGTTCCAACTCGAGAAGCTTGCTTCAGTCCATAAATGGATCTCTGAAGCTTGCACACCTTGGACTCATCTGTGGATGTAAACCCTTCAGGTTGTATCATATACACCTCTTCAGTCAGCTCTCCATTCAGGAAAGCTGTCTTTACATCCATCTGCCAGATCTCATAATCCAGATGGGCAGCTATTGCAAGCATTATCCGAATAGATTTGAGCATTGCCACAGGGAAAAATGTCTCGTCATAGTCAATACCATAATGTTGACGATACCCCTTGGCAACCAGACGGGCTTTATAGGTCTCCACCTTTCCGTCTGCGCCCCTCTTCCTTTTGAAGACCCATTTACACCCAATGGGTTTAACCCCTTCAGGTGGGTCAACCAATGTCCATACATCGTTGACCTTCATGGACTCCATTTCGAATTTCATGGCTTCAAGCCATTTCTCGGAATCAGGTCTCTGCATAGCATCCATATAGGTGATCGGATCCTCATTATTCTCATCAAGTTCGATGGGATCACCATCCCAGACCAAGAAATCGTAGTATCTGTCCGGCTGACGTGGTACTCTACCGGATCGCCTTAATGGTACAGGTATATTGGGCTCCAGATCTGATCTAATCATATTCGACTCAGGTTCAGCTATTGGTGTCGGTCCTTCTACCTGTTGAACTTCATCAAGTTCAACCTTAGAGGCAACGATTTCTTCACCAAGGAACTCCTTTTCTAAAAAGATTGCCTTAAGGCTGACGAACACCTTTTGTTCATCAGCATGGTAGAAAAAATATCCTTTTGTCTCTTTGGGGTACCCTATGAATGAGCATTTGTCAGACCTAGGTCCAAGTTTGTCTGTGACTAATCGTTTGATATAGGCCGGGCACCCCCAGACCCTAAGATGTGAAAGTGCTGGCTTACGTCCCGTCCATATCTCATATGGAGTCTTAATTACAGACTTACTTGGAATCCTATTTAACAGATAACAGGCCGATTCGAGTGCATATCCCAGAAGGATATCAGCAAGCTAGCAAAAACCCATCATGGATCGGACCATGTCTAACAAAGTCCGATTCCTCCTTTCAAACACACCATTATGCTGTGGTGTTCCTGGAGGAGTCCATTGGGAGAGAATCTCATTCTCTCCTAGATATGTGAGAAACTCACTAGAAAGGTATTCTCCTCCTCGATCAGATCGAAGAGTTTTAATACTCTTCCCAGTTTATTTTTCTACTTCACTTCAGAATCGTTTGAATATTTCAAATGAATCCGACTTATGTTTCATCAGATAGACATATCCATATCGGGATAGGTCATCCGTGAAAGTTATGAAGTAGAAATATCTACCTCTAGCACTGGTGCTCATGGGCCCACATACATCAGTATGTACTAGGCTCAAGAGCTCAGTAGCTCTCTCACCTTTTCCAGTAAAAGGTGACTTAATCATTTTACCAAGAAGACAGGACTCACAGGTTGGAAGTGATTCACAATCACTAACTTCGAGGATTCCCTCTTGAGTCAACCTGTTTATTCTGTTCTTGTTTATATGACCTAGCCTACAGTGCCATAAGTAGATATCTGACATACTATCTAATCTAGGGTGCTTGCCAGTAGAATAGACTCTTATCAGGCTTGACCTTTTTGGTCTGGCTCTGCACTGATGTCCTAGCTTGAACTTGCACCTTCTTTACTTTCTTCTTCTTGTTCTTCTTCCCCTTCTCAAAAGGTCGAGAACCAGAAGACGAACCTCCCACTGAGTTCACCGACTCCTTGTGAAGTTGGTGATCCTTCTCAAAGTTCTGAAGCAACCCCAGTAACCCGTGGTAGTTCTCTTCAGGCTTTGTCATTCTATAATGAGTGAGGAATGGGAGATAAGACTTGGGCAGCGAGTTCAGTATTGCATCTTTCCCAAGCTGCTCATGCAAGGAAAAGTCGAGCTTGCTCAATCATTCCATCAGCTCGATCATGTACAATACATGATCAGTGACAGAGGCACCATCCCGCATTTTGGCGTTGAAGATGGCACAACTAGTCTTGTGCCTCTCCACGTCATCGGGTGTGCCAAAGGCATCCTCCAACACTTGAAGCTTGTCCTTTGGCTGAGCCATCTCGAATCTACGACTGAACTCGTCGCTCATGATAGCCAGCATGATACAGCGCACCGTGGTCCGATCACTGAGCCACTTCTGGTAAGTGTCTCTGATTGTTCCACGTGCATTGACAGCTGGCTCCTCAGGTGCAGGATCTATTATCACATATAGGATCCGTTCATGCTCCAGGACTATCTTCAACTTTCGGTACCAGCTACCGAAGTTGGGTCCCACCAACTTATCATTGTCCAACAATGATCGGAGCGATAGGGAAGTGGCCATATTTGCACAAAGGAGAACCATAACCTAATTAGTAATTGATTCATTAAACCTAAAGATTTGGACTTTAATCAAAAGGTTTCTCCCTCTATTTTATTCGAATTGGTAGCCTCTACCTCCAACTTGAGGAATTACCCTAATTTCTTAGCGGGTACTAGAATCTACTTAGACTGCACACAAGCCCAACTTTGGTTGGTCAACCCATGTACATCTAAGGGTAGGTTCATAACCAATTATTTCTCTAAACAATTTCTAGTAATTTTAATTTTGCCCCAGAAACCTAATCAGTAGGCTTTGGCCTCCACTGTAAGGATCCAGTTAGGTCCAACCATTAACATGATCATACTTGGTGTATCTAACCAACGAATGATTAAGCCCAACTTTGGTTGGCTCACCTAACCACCATTAGAGAGACACTTCCAAGTCATCATATGATGAGTGATAATTCCATTAGTCAACAAGCACCAGACCTTTGGGTCTGCAATGATTATTGAGTTAATGGACTCATTATCAAACACCTTAATGGGAGGCTATGACTCAGTTATCTCCATAACTTTGTCATTTTAAGGACTTAATAATTTTAGAGGATTTAAATAATTTAGAGGATGAGGTCAGATGAACCAGCTTATCATGATCCTCCCACTGGCTTCACCAAGTCAGCTTAAGGGAGACCATTAAAGGGGCTGGTCTAGGAGCACCTAAATCAGTCACACTGATTTACCTAGCTGACATGGGTCAGCTCGAATAGTCAAGTGATCCGATCAAAACATAATTTCACCAAGAGGCCAGGTAAGTTCGATCAATGGGAGGGTCTGCCAAAGCTTGCCTTAGACACCATCAGAAATGGCCAGGTAAGCGGGCTCTCAATTAAAAATCATCGGTCTGGTTTACCTTAGACATCAACTGGTTTAATTAGTTTCGATTAGATCAACCTAACAGTTCGTGCTAGACCGCTTAGCCAAGAATCAAGTCCATTTGGTTCTCGTTAAAGACATGGACTTGACCAACTACAACTATTGTAATTGATCTAGAGAATCCTTGACCTAATCTAAGACAACAATTGATTAGATTTAGTCAATTCTCTAATTAAGTCCATCTTTAATCTAACCATAGGTCTAACCTAATTAATGGACCTAATTCCCACTAACCCATTAACCCAATGTGTTATGATTTGTGTCTTAGGTTCTTCAATTCACAATCCTAGAACCTAATCAAACAACTTCTTAATTCTTAATTAAGTTTTGGGCTGAGGTTGGGTTCGGCTTTTCAAAAAATAATTATCATATTTGTAAAATAATTTTACAATATGATTCTACCAACCATATTGCATGTTTGATTCATAATCAAGATGCAAGTGAAATAAACATGAAACTACTTTAGATCTAATCTAAACAGGTTCATGTAATTGAAACAATTTCAACTTTAAATAATTTCTTTGCACAAAAATTATTAACAAAGAGATTTTATTTCAGATTTAAACATCTTTTAAATCTAATAAATCATAAATTTAATCTAGATCATATCTAATAAATTTATGATTAAAGATAGATCTACACAAACTAGGACAACCTTTGCACTGTAAGGGGTAAACCTTACAGCAGGACAACCTTGCAGTTTGTGATTGATCTAAAATTTTAATTTTAGATTTAATAATCAGATTATAAATTAGATCTAATCTAAAAATAATCTAAGCATGTATAAATAATCATGTAATAAAGAACCTAGGCTCTGATACCAATTGAAGGAACCAGATCTAGGATTTCAGGTTAGATCTTGAAACTTTTTCAAGATCATACAGTGGAAGACTAAAATAAATCAAAATTTATTTTTTAAAACTAGAGAATTCCTAGATCTAAGATCTTATTATATGATTATTACATAGAATTAAATCAAAAATTAAAATATATAAATATAGCATGAACTACATGTTGATCATATCAACATGTTTTTATACCACATCTAATGTATGTATTAAACAATAGATCAGATCTATTACCTTGCAAGTTAGACTCTCTAACCTCACTGATCCGGGCTTAAGGATGATGTTGCAAGCCGCACATGCATCCAGCCTCTAGGAGTCATCCACACGAGCCCACGAATCTCGATCAGAAGTCCTGCTTCAGGAAATCAGCACAGTATGCTAGTACTACGCTGATCCTTCTTTGATGGTTGATCAGGTGCCTCCTTCTTCTTGATTTGGACTCTTCCAAAGATGAAAGTAGAAGGAGAAGTTTTAGATCTGAGACGCTCTCAGGAAACTCAAGATGGAAGGAGGAAAGATATGAAAATAAAAACCCTAGAAGAAGACCCTCTTCTTCTTCACGTTTTTCTCTCTAGATACCCAAACTTGCATCTTTTATATCTCCACAACCCAAAGTATTTTTTCTGATTTTTGGATGGCAGAAAGGTCTCTTAAATATCTATCTCTCTCTAAAATTTATGAAGAAACTCATCTTATATAGAGAGATATGATAGAGTCCTTGTCTAGATCAAACACCTAGTCAAGGCTTATCCAAACATGGCAAGTTAAGGGACGCCCAACTCTTGAGCACCTCCTCCATATTTTCATGCATGGATCATAAGAAAAGGGTGCATAATGTATACTCTAAAATCCACAAAAATTCCAAAAAAAAATTTGGATAAATTCGATGCAAAATTGAAAGAGTTTTGGATTTCTAAAACTCTATCTCATAGAATTCGAAATCCAAACTTATTCCTTTTAGATTTGATCCAAACCACCTTCCATGTAAGAAAGAAGAGAGGAGACCTTTTGTGAACGTGGGAAAGATCTAGGAGAGGGCTTTTGTCACACAAAATAAGTGGAGATTGGCGTTGAATAAGAGAGAGGGCGTGGAGAAGGTTTATGTGGCGCAAGGTGGAATCCTAGTCCTACTAGGATTCTGTCTCATAACTTGTTTTAATTTGGTTTCCCAAACCAAATCAAATCAAAATTAGTTCAACCCAATTAAAATAGGTCTTAACCAATTAAGAATCTAATTTAATCAGATTAAATTAGATTTAAATCTGATTTAATTTTCTAATCAAATTAGAAATTAGATTGACCCAAGTCCTAGTTGAACTAGGACTAGTTTTTCCTTGCACTTGGCTTATCCAATAAACCAATTGGACTTGATCCAATCAAGCCCAAACTAAATCTAATTAAATCATATTTAATTAGACTTAATCTCAGCCCATTGGCTTAATCAAATTAAGCCAATCAGCAATCGAATTGCTAATAGTTCCTCCTGCAACACTTGCACTGGGTTAAATGTCAATCGTATTGATCATTTAACCCTAGAACGATTCTTAATCGTTGATCAACCATCTGATCGGATCATGAACTCTAATGTGTGTGACCTCATAGGTCCGAACCTAAGCCGGTAGTATAGGAATAAATTCTATACCAATCGAAGTGACCATCTAGCAATGGTACCCGACGACTGGATAGGTCGAATGTGTAGAACAACATCCTTAGAACCCATGCGGATATAGTTTTCATATAATTCATCCCCTTAACCAAAATGATCATAGGACACCCCAGAGCTCAACTGTCAACTCTGATCAGGTTGTCCACATTGTATTTCAAAATATCAAATCCATCTGATGGATTACCCTGGCCAAGGTTTTGCTAAATTGAAATACAGCGACTCATTCTTCTCCAACTCTTGGAGTGGTCAATCCCATCTCGATCACACTCTGACTTTGCAAGTACTTGACTGTGCCCAAAAGCCTTCCATCCCTGAATTAGAAATTCAGTTAGTCCAGTACCAAAGCACAGTGAGTTGCTTGCAAGTCACTGAGGCGATCTCAAGTCTAAGGGACACTTATACCTATATCCCATCAGAGATATTCTCGACAGTAGAATACTCTGGAGTTGGTCACGTTCAATGATGATGTACCCTTACATCTCACCTGTATGCCATACCAGTGTCTCCACACTCCTTGGTTAAGAGGACAACCAACCCATATGGCCTACAGCGACCTATGCTTGATAGAAGCTGTCGTCCTTATTAACAGCCTATCATTTGGTCGTGAACAGTTTTAAGGACTAATCTATAAATCCTCTCTTTATCGAACTTAAATAGTCCTAAGGACTTCATCATAACAACGGAGTTCATTAGAAGATGAAAGCTTATGATGAAGATGCCAAATATATTTTATTTATTAACAAATCAATTACAATACTTGGTTGCTCAACCGTCAACAGCTTGACGATTGGCTTTTTGGGACACATTTCCCAACATCATACCCATAGATGCTTCAACCATAGTCCAAACGTGGTTGATGTATAGAGAGTTCATTTCAGATATTAAGGTTTCAGGCCATCTGTCAGAGTCTCTACTCATGATAATTTTTGAATAGGTCAAAAAAATATCATTCACAATGATGTATGGTGTATCATCATTCTCAATGACAAACCATATTTGAGTGGTACATTACACACTCGAATTGACCTTCGGTGAGGAGGTGCGTATCATGGTAGTACCTCATCAATGAACACATCTGGTCAAGAATCAACTTGTGGACACTCCACAAGTTATGATAGTTCATAGGTCTTGAACTTCTCAAATTCAATTATCCTCGCACTGTCCCCTTCTTAGAATTTTTTTTTTTCCTAAAAGGTGGCATACCTACTGACAAAATATCTTTTGTCCAATAGGATGGTAGAAATAGTATCATATACTACTTCTTTAGGATAATCTATAAATTAATACAAAATCTGATTTGCATAAAACTTATGTACATCAACACTTTCACATAAGTTGGGCAACCTACCTTTTGCCTTTTTTTATATCTCATATAAAGTGCTCGTAATAGATTTTGGTGATATCTAACATATACAATAATTTCTAGAATATTTTTCAGAATGAGATAATAAGATTTGTGAAGTATTTTAGAGAACACATCATATCACATATGAAGTGTCAATCTCTGGGTCGAGATATTATTAATTTTTGAACATCCATATGTTCAGGACCTAATACCTTGCTTGCCCTGAGATATGTACCATCACATATTTATTTTTTGTTCTCATCAATATGAAGAACAACATCATTGAGTGACAGAAATATAGGACCATAGTCCTAAAATTTATCAGAATGAGAGTAACTTTTACTCTTTACATTAATTTCAAAACTATGCTATATTAGCAAAAGATTTGAAATAATGTTTCTGATAAATTCAGGCACATAACAATGATCTAGTAGTTCTTAAATCTTGTTAGAAGGTTATATAGGTTCCTACAGTCTCAGCATTAATGGACTATTCATCAGTGCTAAAAGGCAAGTAGTTACCTTACCTCAGCTTTATAGTTCCAACAATACTTTTCATAAGTAGAACCTATATAAGGTATCACATACCCAATATTTTAAAGCTGAAATACTCAATGATAATTAATTTGTATCTCATATAAATTATTAGCAGATGCAACTTTTGCATCATGCTCCTGCTTCACACTTGCAAGACAACTCTTGCAATTTAATTCTAATGTTCATTATTGTTGTAATACTAAATTAGATACCTTAGTGAAGATATTCTTCACTTTCTTTTCCTCAACTATTCCATGATGTTCGGTCTATTTAAAATTTTACTATGCAATGATAGTAAAGATGCAAATGAGTATATAAGAACATTCAAGGACTACTCATGATGACATGCACAAGTTAGATGAGATTTTTATCTAATTGTATCTCTCACTATTTTAACAAATTTCATAGCCCTCAAGTATGAAATCAAAAAATCTTATCATAAAGTTCTTTAGTGGGGTTGAGATCCCAATTCCTCATAAAAAACTTTGTGGATAGCACAATAAGCTCCTATGAGTTCAAAGATAAGTAACTCTTTACTAATTGCATCTCATGCAACTCTCAACATAACTTTCATTTCTAAAATACTTATAGCCTTGTGGATAGTACAACAAACTATAATATTTTAGTTAAGTCATACTTTTCAATCCTATATGGTCATACCTAAATAATACTACCCTTATAGATAGCACAACAAGGCAACACTAATAGAATATGCCATAAGCATCACTAAGTCAACATCATACCAATCACTATAGCAAGCCTTGTGGATAGCATAACAAACTCACTATAATTTTTGACATACTCTATGGACCTAGTATGAGCTAAGTACAATTAGCTTCATAATGTACCAAGATAGTATCAACTCAGTCCCCACAGCAAGCCTTGTGGATAGCACAACAAGCCTACTATGGTTCTTGAGATAATACAGGCTTAACATGAAGAAAGGCATGGATAGTGTTCTTAACATTTTATCATTATGACTTAATATTATTTGAATGAGGGACTTAGTGTTGGGAATAGTATCCTAAAGTCAATCGTCAGCCTGTTAACGGTTGTGCTCTTTGTTGCATTAGTATATAAATTATAAATAAATAAAAATTATTTTGATATTTTTATCATAAATTATTTTATCTTCTAATGAACTCCTGTGTTGTGGTGAAGTCTTTAGGACTATTTAGACTCGACAAAGGAGGATTTGTCGTTTAGTCCTTAAACCTATTCGCGACCAAATGATACGTTGTTACCAAGGACAACAATGTTTATCAAGCATAGGTCGTTGTGTGCCATATAAATTGGTTGTCCTCTTAATCAAAGAGTGTGGAGACACTGGTATGGCATACAGTAAGATGTAAGGGTACATCTGCACTGAACGTGATCAACTCCGAAGCTATTTCTGCTGTCAAGATTTGCTCCAATGGGATATGGGCATAACTATCCCTCCGACTTGAGACCGCCACAGTGACTTGCAAGCAACTCACTATACTTAGGCACTGGACTACCTGAATTTCTAATTCAGTGACGGAAGAATGCTGGGTGTAGTCAAGTACTTGACTTGTCGGTGCATGTGTCAAGATGGGATTGACCACTCCAATTCAGGAGCTATGTACAGTCGTGTTTCAATTTAGTGAAACCTTGGCCAAGGTAGTCCTAGTGAGGAGTCACAGGACTATTTGAGTTGAGCACAATTCGGATGATCTAATCAGGGTTGACAGTTTAACCCTAAGTCATCCTAAACACAGGGATCAAAAGGGATGAATTATACAGTAACCATATTCACGTAGGTTCTGAGTGTTGTGATTGCAACTATTCGACCTATTTGGATATCGGATACCATTGCTAGATGATCACTTCCATTAGTACAAGAATTGGTTCCTGTGCTACCGGTTTAGGTTCGAACCTGCAGGATCACACACATTAGAGGTTCCTATCTGATCTGATGGCTGATGAAGAGTCTTAATGCTCATGGACTATGAGTCCTACATATTTGAAACTCTGTGATCGAGAATCAATATTCTCTGATCATGAGTTCCACACATTTTGGGTACCGGGGTCAAGAGTCCCACTAGTTTGGGACTCTTCGATCAAGGTTTCATATCGATGGACTTTGATCCCTGATTGTCCATTGGATTTAGACTCAGTATTTATGAGAGATTTAATTAATAATTTTATCACTAATTAACTCAATTTGATTGAGTAATTATTTTTGGATCAAGTCCAATTGAATTGGATTCAGTTGGGTTTGACCCGATTAGGTTTAAGTGTTGACCTAATCGTCGAAGTGGTTTGGTCTCTGATTTGATCAAGGATTGGGCTTAGTCAATTTCTGATTTGATTAAAATTTTATTAAGCTTAATTAAGCCTAATTAAGTTGGGTTTAATTTAGTCTAATTGTTCTTAACCTATTTTAATTAGGTTGGCTCAATTAGGTTCAAACCACCTTGACTTTTCTCCCTGCGCCACCTCACTTCTTCAGCATCCATTTGAATTCACGAGAAGCAACTTCTCATGAATTTTCTCCCACACAGAAGGCATCTCACACCCACTCTTGTGCACCAATTTTTGGGTAAACTTAATTTGTTAGCCATTCAAATTCAAAGGGTGTTTGAATTTGAATGGATAACTTATCCCCTGCGCCTTCTTGCTTATCCATCTTGTGCGCCACTTATCATACATGAGAAAGAGTTTCTTGTGAAATCTTTCCATGCACAAAGAAGCCACGCCCCTTCTCTTCTCATGCCCAGAGTGGATAGGGATGAGTTGGTTTGCATTTGAATTCAAATTCGATTTGAATTCAAGTGTGCAACCACTTATCTTTATCCTCTCACGCGGATAAGACACGTCTTGCACTGTTTTAAAAGAGAAAGAGATGTGGGGCATGCGTAGAATTTTTCTGAGAGAAAGAAGGGGGCGTGAGGAAGCTTTCTGCATGAGGTGAAGGTCCAAAACCTTTTGAGAGAAAAGAAATGAAAAGAAAAAAAAGTGGGTGCAGAGTTTTCTTATGTACCCTAGGGTTTTGGCTTAGGGTTCGGGAAGTGAGAACGTGAGCTACGAGTGTCGTGAGCCCACCAAACTTTAGGGAGAGCATCATCCACCTCTCTACCACCTTTGTTGATGATTTGGAATATTCAAAGAGTCGATAGAAATCGATCAAAGAAGTTCGATCAATATCGACCATCAAAAAGGTACAGTCACGAACTAGCATTCGTAAGGAGCCGATCAGATCGAGAGCTTCGTGTGGATGATCCGCAGAGGTCAGACACAGTGTGTGGCTATATTGCGATGATCAAACTCTTCCGACGATGATCAGATTACGGCAATCGACTACCCGCACAAAGGTATTGTATTCTGAACACATAACAGTAAATTATTTACTGTTCCAATTTGAATTTCAAATTTAAATGTATGCATGCTGTATATCATATTTAGATCCTAGTATAGGATAAATATATGTTAATTAATTAGATTAATTAATAATTTTCACTGTAAAATAGTGATTTTGAAAAAATTTTAAAATTACCATTTTATCCCTGCACTAAAAATTACACTACAAATGGTATCAGAGCAGGTTCTAAGATATGATATATATATTTGCATGTATAGATTAAGTTGTAATCTAAAAGTTTAAATTTAAAATTTAAAATTCAAAAATTTAAAATTTAAAATTTGAAAGTTGTTCGAAATTCAAAATTCAAAAATTTGAAATTTAAAATTTAAAATTTGAATTTTGAAATTTGAAATTCAAAATTCAAAATTCAAAAATTTAAAATTCAAAATTTAAAATTTAAAATTTGAAATTTGGTTGAAATTTTAAATTTTAAATTCAAAATTTAAAATTCAAAAATTTGAAATTTGAAATTTGAAATTTATTTAAAATTTGAAATTCAAAATTTAAAATTTAAAATTTAAATTTTGAAATTGGTATATTTAGATATACTTGATCCAAGTAGCAAGTAATCTAATTGGGTTGGTTGCCATGGTCGTCCGATCATTGGAGAAAAGTAGGATTTAAAGGCCCTCTCCTCCCATTCGATGGGGTTCTCCTATGGCGGTAGGGGTGCCGCTGCAATTATATCCCATGCAGATGAAGCAGCGAAAGGACTTAATTGTAAAGGTTCAATTATAAAATTTATCATGAATGTGTTATATTAGATCTAAAGAAATATTCATGACTTATTTTGATTGAGTTATTTTCTGTTATGTAATTAGCAATAGGATTGCTATTTATGAAATGTGCTGATCTATTTGTAAAATGAGTCAACATATTTGGTGCACAGAAAATAAAGCCTTTCAAATTTGAAAATTATTTTTGAAATGCCAAATCCTGACCCATCAGCCCAAATACTTAATTAAAGGAATTAAGTGTTGTCAAGTTGGTTTAGAATTATGATTTAAGACCTAAGATAATTGCATAAACTTGTGGATCAATGGGTTAGATAGATTAGGTCCATAATTGGGTTAGACCTAAGGTTAGCTTAAAGAAATAAACTAAATTAGAGTAATTGGTCAAATCTAATCAAAAGTTGAATTAGATTAGGTCAAGGACACTCTAGACTCAACTCCAATAGTTGTAGTTGAATGGGTCCATGTCTTTAACTAGACCAAGATGGACTTAATTCATGGCTACGCAGTGGAACCCTATTTACTAAGTTGATCAAATTAAAACTAATGAACCGGTTGGTGTCTAAGGTAAGTTCGGCAGTTTGACCAGTGGTTCTTAAGTGGGAGCACTCGCATTGATTCAATCTCTGACGAGTTAATGGCATATCCCTATCACTGATCTCACTTATCTGACCAACTTGGTGAGTTAGGTTTTGATTAGATCACTTGGTGATTAGGGCTCACCCATGTCATTAGGTAAATCAGTGTGACTGATTTAGGTGCTCCTAATGCTGGCTTTAATTAAATACTTTTTAATCTAACTTGGTGAAGTCAGTGGGAGGATTAAAATTAGCTGGTTAATTTCTTCTCTTCTATCCTTTAATAAAAATTCTCAAAAATTATTAGGTCCCTAAAATGATTAAGTTATAGTGATAACTAAGTCATAGCCTCCCATTAAGTGAGTGATAATGAGTCCATTAGTTTAATAATCATTGGAGGCCCAAAGGCCTGGTGCTTATTGACTAATGGAATTATCATTCATAGTATGATAATTTGGTTGAGTCTTTCTGATGGTGGTCAGGTTGGCCGGCCAAAGTCGGGCCTGATCATTTATTGGTCTTGTTGGGTATAAAATACCCACAGCCGCAATCCTCGGCAGAATCGGCATCAGAACAGCTCCGCCCGGAGTCGGGCTCCTCCGCAACATCAGAACAGCTCCGCCCGGACTCCTACGGGAGCCGGGCTCCACCATCGACAGCAGAACAGCTCCGCCCGGACTCCTATGGGAGCCGGGCTCCGCCTCCGACATCAACTACAGCACAGCTCCGCCCGGACTCCTACGAGAGCCGGGCTCCACTCTTAGTATGAACTGCTGGTAAGCTCCGTCCGGACTCCTACGGGAGCCAGACTTCACCTCTAACTTTGATTGCAGCACAGCTCCGCCCGGACTCCTACGGGAGCCGGGCTCCGCCATCGACAGCAGAACAGCTCCGCCCGGACTCCTACGGGAGCCGGGCTCCGCCTCCGACATCAACTGCTGCACAGCTCCGCCCGGACTCCTACGGGAGCCGGGCTCCGCCATCGACAGCAGAACAGCTCCGCCCGGACTCCTACGGGAGCCGGGCTCCGCCTCCGACATCAACTGCTGCACAGCTCCGCCCGGACTCCTACGGGAGTCGGGTTCCGCTTTCAGTATCCACTGCTGGTAAGCTCCGTCCAGACTCCTACGGGAGTCGGACTTCACCTCTAACTTTGATTGCAGCACAGCTCCGCCCAGACTCCTACGGGAGCCGGGCTACGCCATCGACAGCAGAACAGCTCCGTCCGGACTCCTACGGGAGCAGGGCTCCGCTTCCGACATCAACTGCTGCACAGCTCCGCCCGGACTCCTACGAGAGCCGGGCTCCGCTCTCAGTATGAACTGCTGGTAAGCTCCGTCCGGACTCCTACGGGAGCCGGACTTCGCCTCTAACTTGGACTGCTGGTAAGCTCCGTCCGGACTCCTACGGGAGCCGGACTTCACCTCTAACTTTGATTGCAGAGTGCTCCGCCCGGACTCCTACGGGAGCCGGGTTCCGCTTTCAGTATCCACTGCGGGTAAGCTCCGTCCGGACTCCTACGGGAGCCGGACTCCACCTACAACCCCAATCGAAAGGAGGACCCTTCCCGGACTTCTACAGAGGCCGGACTCCTACCACTGTCGAGCCTCGATCAACAGATCCGCGCCCCTTGGCAGATCACAATAACAACCATGATCCTGTTCCACTTCCTGTAGCGGATTCTGCGCGGCTCCATCATCCCCTGCGGCGGACCCATTACTCTCTGACAGGCTGTGCCAAACAGCCACGATTCTGCTCCGCTCCCTGCGGCAGGTGCTGCACGATCCCACTACTCGCTGACAACTAGCGGCAACGGACGCCGCTCCACTACCTGCAACAGGCCCTACGTGGCAGGCTATGACAATAGCCACGAGTCTACCCCACTACCCTTCGCAATAAATTCTTCTGACCATGGGCGGCCCACTACCAGACGGTTACAAACGTCGCCATCAATCCGTTGCCCCCTCCACCTATAAAAGGGGGACCACCCAGATACATTATTCTCTAAGCTCATTTTCTTATCTCAAAACTCTGCTAAATTCTCCGTTCGAGCACTCCATTCTTGTTGAGGCAGAGAACTGACTTGAGCGTCGGAGGGTCTTGCCGGAGCAACCCCACCTCCGGTTTAGACTTTCCTTGCAGGTCCCGGCGGCGACCGCGGCTTCCCCGACTCCAGCTTCTCCGGCGTAAGCAGATTTTTGCACCAACAGGATTGGCGCTAGAGGAAGGGCCTGTGTCTTCGCAGCACCCTTGTTCTTGAAGGAGCGCTCAACGGATCCGCTTCCGGCCATCTTTTCCGGTGCCCAATCCTCCTTCCCTCATCTGATGCCCTCTCATGAGGTCTCTGCACAACTACCTCCGGCTATGGTCGCCGACAAAGGGTGGCCGGATGATCGGTCTCCTCCGGATTTCGTCAACGTCATCTCGGGGGAATCCCGGCGGGAGGCAATCAGCACATCAACTGCATCCCTCAAGCGGCAAAAAGTTGAAGAACCCATAGCCTTCACTGAAGAAGATGCCCAGGGAGTCCAATTCCCTCATGATGACGCGGTCGTAGTTTTTTTGAACATAGCAAATTACGACGTCCGTCGCATTCTCGTCGACAACGGGAGTTCGGCCGACATCTTGTTCTACAACGCCTTTTCAAGAATGGCCACTCTTGACGGTCATCTAAGGCCAATTTGCTCCCCCTTGATAGGGTTTACCGGTGACGCCGTTCCGACGGAGGGAATGATAGCCCTAACTGTGACCGCGGGTCAGCATCCAAAGCAGTCCAGAGCCCTGGTGAATTTCCTAGTGGTAAAGGCGCCGTCTGCCTACAATGCGATTCTTGGCCGACCCGACCTCAATGCCCTCAGAGCTGTTGTTTCAACCTACCATTTGAAATTGAAGTTCCCCACCAGCCAGGGGATCGGAGAAGTTCGGGGAGACCAAGCGCTAGCTAAGCGTTGCTACAACATTGCCTTGCAAAGAAGCGATCAGGCGGACCCCTGCCCGGTCGATGGATTGGATACCTGCGATGACCTCGCTGAAGAGAGGGGCGGACCAATTGAAGATCTAATACCAATCCCTCTGAATGATGGGAACACAGAGCATGTGGTATTAATTGGCTCCAACCTGGGGGAGGAGGTGCGGATGCGTCTTATGGATTTCCTCCGAAGAAATGCGGACGTTTTCGCATGGGTCCCGATGGATATGCCGGGGATCGATACAGAAGTCATGGAACATCATCTGGCGATCGACCCTAAACATCGACCGATAAAAGAAAAAATCTGGAGTCATGCCCCAGAGAGGCAGAAGGCAATAGCCGAGGAAGTGGATAAGCTTCTCAAGGCCGGATTTATCAAGGAAGTCAATTATCCTGAGTGGATCTCCAATGTCGTCTTGGTCAAGAAAGCAAACGGCAAGTGGAGGATGTGTATCGACTTCAAAAAGCTGAATAAGGCTTGCCCAAAGGACAGCTACCCCCTTCCCAGGATCGACCAACTGGTGGATGCTACCTCGGGCCATGAGCTTCTCACTTTTATGGATGCATTCTCCGGCTATAACCAGATTAGAATGGCATCGGAAGATGAAGAAAAGACAGCTTTTATCACTAATCGCGGCCTCTACTGCTACAGGGTTATGCCGTTCGGCCTCAAGAACGCAGGCGCAACCTATCAGCGACTAGTGAACAAAATCTTCAAGGAGCAGATCGACCGAAACATGGAGGTTTACGTGGACGATATGCTCGTGAAAAGCAGGTCTTCCGAAAATCATGTCGCCGACCTCGAGGAAACCTTTGGCGCTCTTCGAAAGTACAGAATGAAGCTGAACCCGACCAAATGCGCCTTTGGGGTAACCTCAGGAAAGTTCCTAGGCTTCATGGTATCAGGGCGCGGGATTGAGGCCAATCCGGAGAAAATTCGCGCCATCCAAAATATGACCGCCCCAAGGTCGATCAAGGAGGTTCAGTGCCTCACGAGGAGGATTGCGGCCCTTAATCACTTTGTCGCGAGGTCGGCCGAACGATGTTTGCCCTTCTTTCAAACCCTCAAGCAGCCGAAGAACTTCTGTTGGACCTCTGAATGCCAACGGGCATTCGAAGAATTAAAAGGCTACCTTAGCTCACCCCCACTGCTGGCGAAGCCCGAATCTGGGGAGGAATTATTTTTGTACCTGGCAGTCTCTCCCACAGCCCTCGCAGCCATCCTTGTCAAAAAGAAATGAAAGTCCAGCGGCCGGTCTACTACATTAGCCGTGCGCTGAGGGACGCCGAGACCAGGTATACTAAATTAGAAAAACTGACCTACGCCTTGTTGATTGCAGCTCGGAGACTCCGACCTTACTTTCAAGGGCACATGGTGACACTACTCACCGATCAACCGATCAAGGCGGTTTTGCATCGAGCTGATACCTCTGGAAGAATGGCAAAATGGGCAATCGAGCTCACAGAATTCGACATCAACTACAAACCTAGACCGGCAATAAAGGCCCAAATATTGGCAGATTTCATAGTAGAATGCACCATCCCCGAGGAGGCCGAACCTGAGCAAAGCAAAGTTGACGACCTGAAGACTCGACCGAACTCTCCCAACAAAGAAGCCAGTCCCTCCGATTGCTTTTGGACCCTCTATGTGGACGGATCTTCCAACATGGCGGGCGCGGGTGCAGGACTGATCTTGGTCAGCCCGGAGGGAGTCGTCGCAGAGTACGCTCTGCGTTTCGAGTTCCCCGCAACAAACAACGGAGTGGAATATGAAGCTCTGATAGCGGGATTAAGGGTCGCCAAAGAGCTCGGAATAGGTCAACTCCGGGTGCACAGCGACTCTCAACTTGTGGTGGGGCAAGTCAGCGGGAGCTATGAAGCACGGGAGGACAGCATGGCCAAATATCTTGAGAAGGTGAAGGAGTTCACCCCTACCTTTAGCAGTTTCGACATCAGGAAAATTCCAAGGTCGGAGAATACCAGAGCCGATCTTCTCTCCAAACTGGCAACATCGGCTCCGGCCGAACTGCCCAAAGGCATCCTCTTCGAAGTTTTAAAATATCCGAGTACGGAAGAGCCACGGCCCGTAATGGAGATCGACCACGAGCCCAGCTGGGTCGACCCACTGGCAACCTACCTTAAAGATGGGGTTCTCCCCCAGGATGCGAAAGAGGCCCGGAAGCTCCGAAATCAAGCCTCCCGGTACATCCTTTATGAGGGCAAATTGTACAAAAGATCATACTCCTTGTCCCTTTTAAGGTGTCTCCGGCCCTCAGAAGCTGACTACGCTTTATGGGAAGTACACGAGGGAGCTTGCGGAAGCCATTTGGGTGCCAGATCTTTATCCCACAAGCTACTCCGCCAAGGGTATTACTGGCCAACGATGCATCATGATTCGATCGAATATGTCAAGAAATGTGATCGATGCCAGAGATACGCCAACATCCAGAGACAACCCGCTATCGAGCTCACACCCTTGAGTGCCCCATGGCCTTTTGCACAGTGGGGGATGGATATTCTTGGCCCCTTTCCCATGGCGTCCGATCAAAGGAAGTTTCTCCTTGTAGCGATCGACTACTTCACCAAATGGGTTGAGGCCGAGCCACTAGCAAAAATCACAGAAGCGAAAGTACAGGATTTCGTCTGGAAATCAATCGTATGCAGGTTCGGTTTGCCTAGAACCCTAATCACTGATAATGGACGGCAATTCGCGGGAGCCAGATTTGTTGAATTCTGTGAAGATCTAAACATCTCCCACAACTTCACGTCAGTGGCCCATCCTCAGGCAAACGGCGAAGCTGAGGTAACTAACAGAACCCTTTTGCAAGGAATTAAGACAAGGCTTGAAAGAGCGAAAGGAACTTGGGCGGATGAGCTTTATCATGTGCTATGGGTGTACCGAACTACCCAGAGGTTGCCTACAGGGGAGACTCCCTTTGCTTTAGCTTTTGGTACGGAAGCCGTCATCCCGATCGAGCTTAAACTCCCGTCGGTACGAGTCGTGGCAATCGACGAACCCCAAAACACACAAAGTCTCAGGGCCAACCTCGACCTGCTGGAAGAAAGGTGGGAGATTGCTCAGGTTCGGATGGCGGCCTACAGACAGAAAGTTGCCCGGTATTACAACGCCCGAGTCAAGAACAAGGCATTTAAAGCAGGAGATCTAGTACTCCGACGAGCTGCTGTCTCGCAACCGCAGGACCAGGGGAAACTTGCCCCGAACTGGGAAGGACCTTACGAGGTCAAGGAAGTAGTCCAGCCTGGAACTTATTATCTTAAGGAGCTCAGAGGAGCCGACCTCCCGCGATCATGGAGCTCAAAAAACTTACGGATGTACTACCGGTAATTTCGTCTTAATCAAAAATGCGTGCCCGTATGTCTTGGGACAATTCAAGCAAACTGTATCAAAAACAAAAGGGCAACCTCGCAAAGTCGAAGGCTCGGTTCTTTTAGACCGGATGGGGGGAGAGGCCTCACAATGCCCATATGTGCCCCCACAGCCCTGTTAGGGACAGGAGGAGAACCTCGCCCTAACTTGAGCAAAGTCGAAGGCCCGGTTCTTTTAGACCGGATGGGGGGAGAGGCCCTACAACGCCCATATGTGCCCCCACAGCCCTGTTAGGGACAGGAGGAGAACCTCGCCCTAACTTGAGCAAAGTCGAAGGCCCAGTTCTTTTAGACCGGATGGGGGGAGAGGCCCTACAACGCCCATATGTGCCCCCACAGCCCTGTTAGGGACAGGAGGAGAACCTCGCCCTAACTTGAGCAAAGTCGAAGGCCTGGTTCTTTTAGACCGGATTGGGGGAGAGGCCTCACAACGCCCATACGTGCCCCCACAGCCCTGTTAGGGACAGGAGGAGAACCTCGCCCTAACTTGAGCAAAGTCGAAGGCCCGATTCTTTTAGACCGGATGGGGGAGAGGCCCTACAACGTCCATATATGCCCCCACAGCCATGTCAGGAATAGGAGGAGAACCTCGTCCTGACATGAGCGAAATCGAAGACCCGATTCTTGTAGACCGGATGGGGAGAGGCCTCACAGTGCCCTAACGTGCCCCCACAAGCCAAGCTGGCAACGAGGAGGACCTCACGCCGGCCCGAGCAAAACGAGGGGTCCGGACTCCTACGGGAGCCGGGTCCCAACGACAAAGAAGACTTCACCCGGACTCCTACGGGAGCCGGGTTCTGTTCTCAGTATCAGCCGCTGGTAAGCTCCGTCCGGACTCCTACGGGAGCCGGACTTCATCTTTAACTATGATCGCAGAGGACCCCGCCCGAACTCCTACGGGAGCGGGTCCCAGCGGCAAAGAAGGCTCCACCCGGACTCCTACGGGAGCCGGGACCTAGCGACAAAGAAGACTTTCGCCCGGACTCCTACGGGAGCCGGGTTCCAACGACAAAAAAGATTTTGCCCGGACTCCTACGGGAGCCGGGTTCCAACGACAAAAAAGATTTCGCCCGGACTCCTACGGAAGCCGGGTTCCAACGACAAAAAAGATTTCGCCCAGACTCCTACGGGAGCCGGGTTCCAACGACAAAAAAGATTTCGCCCGGACTCCTACGGGAGCCGGGTTCCAACGACAAAAAAGATTTCGCCCGGACTCCTACGGGGCCGAGTTTCGTTTGCGATGCCAAGAAAGACTTCACCCGGACTCCTACGGGAGCCGGGCTCCATCGCCAACATCAGCTACAGGACAACCCCGCCCGGACTTCTACGAAAGCCGGACTTTGCCTAGGACTTTGATTGCAGGAAAACGAAAGCTTTGCGCTGGCCCCTATGAGAACCAAGCTACTCCAACTTCAGGAGGACTTCTCCGCTCGGACTCCCAAGGGAGCCGGACTCAGCTCCGACTTCAACAGAGAAAAAACCCAAGCAAAAAGGAAAGCAAACAATGCCCGAAGGCAACGAAAGCCTGGACCCCCAAATTCAAGCCCCAGGGGAACTTCGGGCCCGAAGGGTCCCAAGCGAGCCTGCAGCCGTCGACGGAACGACAATTGGACATCTTCGAACGACGTAAAAGCTGAAAAGTAGCTCGACAAATGACAACCCCACATGAACTGAAGAGGTCGCCGACGACCTTGGGACGACGTTATACAGACGAAGAGAAGGAAAGGAAGATGAAGAAATTCGACAGACAACTACTTAATGCGAGATGCAGACGAGGCACGGTTCGGGCAGGACGAACCAGAGGCCGCTCCGAGCTACGAACTCCTCTCTCCATCTCTATCCTTCTCAGTCACGTTCTCCAGTGTGTGTAACAGCTCTCGCCCCATCTCGCCTCATCCTGTTTCCGAAGTCCCAACCTTGGCGGGAAAGGGGTGGGATAGATCTCCGGAGGCGGTAAGGGCAACGGCGGCAGTAGCGAAGACCTGTTTCAAGAAGAACCGGAGTCACCTCGGAAGCGGTAGCGACGCCAGAGATGTGCCTCATCTCCAGACGCCCCACAACAGCCGCCACCCAAATTGCTCCGGCAAGGTCGGCATGCGCTACTTCCACCGTCTCCGCAACAAGTTCTACTGCCCCACCGTCGACGCCGACCGCCTCTGGTCTCTCGACCCCGACGGTGTCAAGGATCCCGTCATGGCTTATGACGACTGCTCTGCCCTCTTGACCGGTATCACCCCGCCTTGCTACTCCGAAATTCGCGGGTAGAATAGCTTCACCAACAGCCCCCGTTATTAAACCCCTGTTGTTGAAGGAATTCTTCCTCGGGCCCCCTTTAAAACGACAGAGATTCTCACTGGCAGCCATTCTCCTCCTCGCCTTCCTCCAAGCCCTAAACATTCCCTCAAGAACGGCTTTCGGGGTGGAGGACATGGCGTACGGACCCTCAAAGAAGAATTGGGGGGGGCTGAAGGAGGCAAGGACTGGTGCGAGGGAAACAAGACTCTCAGACGAAAGAAAAGCGCCAGGATGAAGCCACGAAAGGACTGAGGGGTTTAAATAACCGACGGATCCTAGCGCAATTATGGCGGCGAGTATTCCTGGGCCAGCTGGGGTGTGCCACATGTCGCGCTTATCCATTTCATTGCTATCGAGGGTTGACCACTCACAAATTCTCGTGGCACGATGCTTGGGATCGCGTTCTAACGGGGGTTCCGAAAAGACTCTTCACCGAGAAGCGGGCTATGACGTACACGCATTAAATGCCAAAATATCTGGAGGTGGCAGTGCGCAGGATTCGAAGGGACGGTTCCGGCTGTACCCATCTTTCTCTCTGTGTACTTCCTTCGCTTGAAATTCAAACTCGAAAGTAGGAGGACTGGTGTTGGGTATAAAATACCCACAGCCGCAACCCTCGGCGGAATCAGCATCAGAACAGCTCCGCCCGGAGCCGGGCTCCTCCGCAACATCAGAACAGCTCCGCCCGGACTCCTACGGGAGCCGGGCTCCGCCATCGACAGCAGAACAGCTCCGCCCGGACTCCTACGGGAGCCGGACTCCGCCTCCGACATCAACTACAGCACAGCTCCGCCCGGACTCCTACGAGAGCCGGGCTCCGCTCTCAGTATGAACTGCTGGTAAGCTCCGTCCGAACTCCTATGGGAGCCGAACTTCACCTCTAACTTTGATTGCAGCACAGCTCTGCCCAGACTCCTACGGGAGCGGGCTCCACCATCGACAGCAGAACAGCTCCGCCCGGACTCCTACGGGAGCCGGGCTCCATCTCCGACATCAACTGCTGCACAGCTCCGCCCGGACTCCTACGGGAGCCGGGCTCCTCCATCGACAGCAGAACAGCTCCGCCCGGACTCCTACGGGAGCCGGGCTCCGCCTCCGACATCAACTGCTGCACAGCTCCACCCGGACTCCTACGGGAGCCGGGCTCCGCCATCGACAGCAGAACAGCTCCGCCCGGACTCCTACGGGAGCCGGGCTCCACCTCCGACATCAACTGCTACACAGCTCCGCCCGGACTCCTACAGGAGTCGGGTTTCGCTTTCAGTATCCACTGCTGGTAAGCTCCGTCCAGACTCCTACGGGAGCCGGACTTCACCTCTAACTTTGATTGCAGCACAGCTCCACCCGGACTCCTACGGGAGCCGGGCTCCACCATCGACAGCAGAACAGCTCCGTCCGGACTCCTACGGGAGCCGGCTCTGCCTCCGACATCAACTGCTGCACAGCTCCACCCGGACTCCTACGGGAGCCGGGCTCCGCCATCGACAGCAGAACAGCTCCGCCCGGACTCCTACGGGAGCCGGGCTCCGCCTCTGATATCAACTGCTGCACAGCTCCATCCAGACTCCTACGGGAGCCGGGTTCCGCTTTCAGTATCCACTGCTGGTAAGCTCCGTCCGGACTCCTACGGGAGCCGGACTTCACCTCTAACTTTGATTGCAGCACAGCTCCGCTCGGACTCCTACGGGAGCCGGGCTCCGCCATCGACAGCAGAACAGCTCCGCCCGGACTCCTACGAGAGCCGGGCTCCGCCTCCGACATCAACTGCTGCACAGCTCCGCCCAGACTCCTACGAGAGCCGGGCTCCGCTCTCAGTATGAACTGCTGGTAAGCTCCGTCCGGACTCCTACGGGAGCCGCACTTCGCTCTAACTTGGACTGCTGGTAAGCTCCGTCCGGACTCCTATGGGAGCCGGACTTCACCTCTAACTTTGATTGCAGAGTGCTCCGCCCGGACTCCTACGGGAGTCGGGTTCCCTTTCAGTATCCACTGCAGGTAAGCTCCGTCCGGACTCCTACGGGAGCCAGACTCCACCTATAACCCCAACCGAAAGGAGGACCCTTCCCGGACTTCTACAGAGGCCGGACTCCTACCGCTGCCGAGCCTCGATCAACAGATCCACGCCCCTTGGCAGATCACAATAACAACCATGATCCTGTTCCACTTCCTGTAGCGGATTCTGCGTGACTCCATCATCCCCTGCGGTGGACCCATTACTCTCTGACAGGCTGTGCCAAACGGCCACGATTCTGCTCCGCTCCCTGCGCAGGTGCTGCACGATCCACTACTCGCTGACAACTAGCGGCAACGGACGCCGCTCCACTACCTGCAACAGGTCCTACGTGGCAGGCTATGACAATAGCCACGAGTCTACCCCACTACCCTTCGCAATAAATTCCCCTGACCATGGGCGGCCCACTACCAGACGGTTACAAACGTCGCCATCAATCCGTTGCCCCCTCCACCTATAAAAGGGGGACCATCCAGATACGTTATTCTCTAAGCTCATTTTCTTATCTCAAAACTCTGCTAAATTCTCCGTTCGAGCACTCCATTCTTGTTGAGGCAGAGAACTGACTTGAGCGTCGGAGGGTCTTGTCGGAGTAACCCCACCTCCGATTTAGACTTCCCTTGTAGGTCCCGGCGGCGACCGCGGCTTCCCCGACTCCAGCTTCTCCGGTGCAAGCAGATTTTTGCACCAACAGGTCTAATTCATCAAATAATGTCATGTTAATGGTTGGACCTAACTAGATCTTTTCAGTGGAGGCCAAAGCCTACTGATTAGGTTTTGGGGCAAAATTAATTACTAGAAGTTATTTAGAGAAACAACTGGTTATGAACCTACCCATAGATGCACATGGGTTGACCAACCAAAGTTGGACTCGTGTGTAGTCTGTGTGGATTCTAGTACTCACTAAGAAATTAAAATAATTCTTCAAATTGGAGGTTGAGGCTACCAGTTCATAAAAATACTGGAAGAAACTTTAGACTAAAGTCCAAGTCTTTAGTATTAATAATTTATATACTAATAGAGGTCTGGTTTTCCTTTTATATAGCTATGGCCGCTACCCTGTCGCTTCGGTTATTATTAGATAATGACAAGCTCATGGGACCTAATTTTGATAGCTGGTATCGAAAATTAAAAATCATCCTTGAGCATGAGCAGATCTTTATGTAGTAATGGATCCGGCACCCGAGGAGCCAGCCCCGAATGCTAGAGGGACGATCTGAGATACTTACCAGAAGTGGCTCAACGACCGCACCACCATTCGATGCATAATACTGGCGGCAATGAATGATGAGTCCAGTCACAGGTTCGAAAACTCCCAGCCACAGGAGATGCTTCAAATGTTGAATGACTCTTTTGGCACGCCTGACGATGTTGAAAGGCACAAAACTAGTTGTGCCATTTTCAATGCTCGGATGAGGGATGGGGCCTCAGTCACCGATCATGTACTGTACATGATCGAAATGATTGAGCGCCTAAGTAAATTGGGCTTTCCCTTGCACGAGCAGCTCGCTAAGGATGCGATCCTTAATTCTTTGCCCAAGTCCTTCCTCCCCTTCCTTACTCATTTTTGAATGACAAAGCCTGCAGTGAACTACCACGGCCTGTTGGGGTTGCTGCAGAACTTTGAGAAGGACCACCAGCTCCATAAGGAGTTGGTGAATGTTGTGGGAGGGTCTTCTTCTGGTCGTCGACCCTTTAAGAAAGGGAAGAAGAACAAGAAGAAGAAGAATAAGAAGGTGCAGTCGCATGCTGGGACATCTGCACAGGGTCAGACCAAGAAGCGCAAGTCCGACCAGAGCCAGGCGGAGTGCTTCTTTTGCAAGAAGTAGGGGTACTGGAAAAGAAACTGTCCTCTATACATTGCCTCTCTGGACCCAAACAGGCCGAAGAAGAAGCAAGGTAATTATATGATAACACCTTGCAACTTTTTCATTTGTGATACTACTACCTGGGTATTGGATACCGAAAGCTCTTATCATATTTGCAATTCGATGCAGGGTCTGTAGGTCAGTAGGAGATTTGATGACGGTGAGAGGTTCCTGAACGTTGGAGATGGAAGCAAAGTTTGAGTTCTAGCTTTAGGAATCATGAATTTTGTAATCAATTCTTGTAAAGTAATTCTGAGTGAATGTCACTATTGTCCAAGCTTTTTATTAAATATTATTTCTGTAGGCCTTTTGGTCATTACGGTTATGAATTTTTAAGAAAAAAAAATATTTGCAATATCATTTTGAATGGTGTTACAATGTTTGTTGGATAACTAAATAATGGAATATACTTACTATCACAGCCTGTTAATGTGGTTCAAACCTCTGGTAAATATCCTAGAATAGATAATGTGTCAGAAGTCTATCTTTGGCACTGTAGGCTAGTCATATCAATAAAAATAGGATAAACAGGTTGGCTCAAGAAGGAATTCTTGAAGGTGGTGATTGTGAATCACTTCCAACCTGTGTGTCTTGTCTTCTTGGGAAGATGACCAAGTCATCTTTTACTGAAAAAGGTGAGAGAGCCAATGAACTCTTGGGTCTGGTACATTCTGATGTATATGGATCCATGAGCTTAAGTGCAAGAGGTGGATATTTCTACTTCATAACCTTCATAGACGACCTATCGAGGTATGGATATGTCTACTTAATGAAGCATAAGTCAGAGTCATTTGAAATGTTCAAACTATTTCAAAATAAGGTAGAAAAATAAACTAGGAAGTGTATTAAAACTCTTCGATCTGATCGAGGAGGTGAATACCTTTTCAATGATTTTCTGACATATCTTGGAGAGAATGGGATTCTCTCTCAGTGGACTCCTCCTAGAACACCACAGCATAATAGTGTGTCTGAAAGGAGGAATCGGACCTTGTTGGATATGGTTCGATGCATGATGGGGTTTGTTGGTCTGCCGATCTTCCTCTGGGGATATGCGCTCAAATCGGCTTGTTACCTTCTAAATACGGTTTCGAGTAAGTCTGTAACCAAAATGCCATATGAGATATGGATAAGACGTAAGCCAGTACTCTCATACCTTAGGGTTTGGGAGTGTCCGGCTTATGTTAAATATTTAATTACGGACAAGCTTGGACCTAGGTCTGACAAGTGTAATTTCATAGGGTACCCAAAAGAGACCAAAGGGTATTATTTCTACCTAGTTGATGAGCAAAAGGTGTTTGTCAGCCTTAAGGCAATCTTTTTGGAAAAGGAGTTCCTTGGTGAAGGGACTGTTGCCTCTAAGGTCGAACTTGAGGAAGTTCGGCAGGTTGAAAAATCGATAAAAGTAGCTGAACCTGAACCAGATTTGGTTAGATCAGATCTGGAGCCCATTGTTCCTGCACCCTTAAGATGATCTGGTAGAGTACCATGTCAACCGGACAGATACTATGGTTTTTTGATCCGGGACGACGATCCTATCGAACTTGATGAAAATGATGAGGATTCGATCACCTACATGGATGCAATGTAGAGATCTAACTCTGAGAAATGGCTAGAGGTCATAAAATATGAAATGGAGTCCATGAAGGTCAACGATGTGTGGACATTGGTTGACCCACCCGAAGGAGTAAAACCCATAGGGTATAAGTGGGTCTTCAAGAGGAAGAGGGGCGCAGACGGAAAGGTGAAAACCTATAAAGCCCGTCTGGTTGCCAAGAGATATCGTCAACATTTTGGTATAGACTATGACGAGACATTTTCTCCTGTGGCAATGCTCAAATCTATTTGGATTATGCTTGCGATAGCTGCCCATCTGGACTATGAAATCTGGCAGATGGATGTGAAAACAGCTTTTCTAAATGGAGAGCTGGACGAAGAGGTGTATATGATACAATCTGAAAGGTTCACATCCACAGAAGAGTCTAAGGTGTGCAGGCTACAAAGGTCCATTTATGGACTTAAGAAGGCATCCCAGAGTTGGAACATACATTTTGATAAGACGATCAAGACATATGGCTTCGTTAAGAATGGAGAAGAGCCCTGCATTTATAAGTGGGCTAATAGTCTCGTAGTGGTATTTCTTGTATTGTATGTGGATGACATTCTCTTAATCGGGAATGATGTCCCTGCATTACAGGGAATAAAGATTTGACTATTGTCACAGTTCTCCATGAAGGATTTGGGAGAAGCTTCCTACATCCTAGGGATGAGGATCTATAGGCATACATCTAAAAGGTTGCTTGGCTTATCCCAGTCCACGACATTGATACTATGCTAAAGAGGTTCAGCATGGAGAATTTCAAGAAAAGCTATCTACTGATAGGCCATGAAATTTTTCTCTCGAAGAGGGATTGTCCGACAACACCTCAAGAGAGAGAGCGTATGGGTAGAATTTTATATGCTTCGACAGTAGAATCTATCATGTACACCATGATATGTACACGACCAGATATGGCATACTCACTAGGGATAGTGAGTAGATACCAATCTGATCCAGGAGAGAATTACTGGAAGGTTGTTAAAATCATCCTGAAGTATTTGAGAAATACTAAGGACCAGTGGCTTGTTTATGGTGAATCAGACTTGAGACTTATAGGGTTTACAGACTCTAGTTTTTACTCTGATCACGATGACAGCAAGAGTGTGTCGTGATTTATTTTTATCCTTAATGGTGGGGTTGTCTGCTGGAAAAGTTTCAAGCAGCACACTATGGCTGATTCAGTTTGCAAGACGGAGTATGTCGCTACATCAGATGCTGCCAAAGAAGCAGTGTGGCTGAAGAAATTCATCACCGAGCTCGGAGTAGCACCCTCCCTTGTTGGTCCAGTTTTGCTCTACTGTGACAGCTCTGGAGCCATAGCTCAGGCGAAAGAACCAAAGGCACGCCAGCAGACGAAGCATATTTTGCGTCGCTACAATCTCATCCGAAAAATCATGGATCGAGGTGACATCGACCTTCAGAAGATCAATGGGAAGGAGAACCTGACTGATCCATTCACTAAAGCTATTGCTGTGAAGGAGTTCGACGACTTCAAGTCGAAGATGGGTATTAGATACTGCATCGATTGGCTTTAGGCCAAGTGAGAGATTGTTGGGAATAGTGTCCCAAAGTCAATCGTCAGTCTGTTGACGGTTGTGCTCTTTGTTGTATTAGTATATAAATTATAAATAAATAAAAGTTATTTTAGTATTTTTCATCATAAATTGTTTCATCTTCTAATGAACTCCTGTGTTGTGGTGAAGTCCTTAGGACTATTTAGACTCGACAAAGGAGGATTTGTCATTTAGTCCTTAAACCTGTTCGTGATCAAATGATACGTTGTTACCAAGGACAACAATGTTTATCAAGCATAGGTCGTTGTGTGCCATATAAGTTGGTTGTCCTCTTAACCAAGGAGTGTGAAGACACTGGTATGGCATGCAGGTGAGATGTAAGGGTACATTTGCACTGAATGTGACCGACTCTGGAGCTATTTCTGCTATCAAGATTTGCTCCGATGGGATATGGGTATAACTGTCCCTCCGACCTAAGACCGCCATGGTGACTTGCAAGCAACTCACTACACTTCGGCACTGAACTACTTGAATTTCTAATTCAGTGACGGAAGGATGCTGGGTGTAGTCAAGTACTTGACTTGTCAGTGCATGTGTCAAGATGGGATTGACCACTCCAGTTCAGGAGCTGTGTACAGTCGTGTTTCAATTTAGTAAAATCTTGGCCAGGGTAGTCCTAGTGAGGAGTCACAGGACTGTTTGAGTTGAGCACGATTTGGATGATCTAATCAGGGTTGACAGTTTAAACCTGAGTCATCCTAAACACAGGGGTCAAAAGGGATGAATTATACAGTAACCATATTCACGTACGTTCTGAGTATTGTGATTGTGACTATTCGACCTATCCGAATGTCGGGTACCATTGCTAGATGGTCACTTTCATTAGTACAGAAATTGGTTCCTGTGCTACCGGCTTAGGTTCGAACCTGCGGGGTCACACACATTAGAGGTTCCTATCTGACTGATGGCTGATGAAGAGTCCTAATACTCATGGACTATGAGTCCTATATGTCTGAGACTCTGTGATCGAGAATCAGGATTCTCTGATCATGAGTTCCACATATTTTGGGTACCGGGGTCAACAGTTCCATTGGTTTTGGACTCTTCGATCAAGGTTTCATATCGATGGACTTTGATACCCGATTGCCCTTCGGATTTGGATTCAATATTTATGAGAGGTTTAATTAGTGATTTAATTACTAATTAACTCAATTTGATTAAGTAATTATTTTTAGATCAAGCCCAATTGAATTGGATTCAGTTGGGTTTGACCCGATTAGGTTAAGTGTTGACCTAATCGTCGAAGTGGTTTGGTCCCTGATTTGATCAAGGGTTGGGCTTAGTCAATTCTTGATTTGATTAAAATTTTATTAAGATTAATTAAGCCTAATTAAGTTGGGTTTAATTTAGTCTAATTGTGCTTAACCTATTTTAATTAGGTTGGTTCAATTAGGTTCAAACCACCTTGACTTTTCTCCCTGCGCCACCTTAGTTCTTCAGCACCCATTTGAATTCACGAGAAGCAACTTCTCATGAATTTTCTCCCATGTAGAAGGCATCTCACACCCACTCTTGTGTGCCAATTTTTGGATAAACTTGATTTGTTATCCATTCAAATGCAAAGGGTGTTTGAATTTGAATGGATAACTTATCCCTTGCACCTTCTTGCTTATCCATCTTGTGTGCCACTTATCATACACGAGAAAGAGTTTCTCGTGAAATCTTTCTATGCACAAAGAAGCCATGCCCCTTCTCTTCTCATACCTAGAGTGGATAGGGATGAGTTGGTTTGCATTTGAATTCAAATTCGATTTGAATTTAAGTGTGCAACCACTTATCTTTATCCTCTCATGCGGATAAGACACGTCTTGCACTGTTTTAAAAGAGAAAGAGATGTGGGGCGTGCGTAGAATTTTTTTGAGAGAAAGAAGGGGGCATGAGGAAGCTTTCTGTGTGAGGTGAAGGTCCAAAATCTTTCGAGAGAAAATAAACAAAAAGAAAAAAAAGTGGGCACAGAGTTTTCTTGTGTACCCTAGGGTTTTGGCTTAGGGTTCGGGAAGTGAGAACGTGAGCTACGAGTGTCGTGAGCCCACCAAACTTTAGAGAGAGCATCATCCACCTCTCTATCACCTTTACTGATGATCCAGAGTATCCAAAGAGTCAGCAGACATCGATCGAAGGAGTTCGATCAACATCGGCCATCAAAAAGATGCAATCACGAACTAGCATTCGTGAGGAGCCGATCAGATCGAAAGTTTCGTGTGGATGATCCACAGAGGTCAGACATACTGTGCTACATTACGATGATCAGACTCTCCCAACGGAGATCAGATTGCGGCGATTGTCTATCCGCACAAAGGTATTGTGTTCTGAACACATAACAGTAAATTATTTACTGTTCAAATTTGAATTTTAAATTTAAATGCATGCATGCTGTATATCATATTTAGATCCTAGTGTAGGGTAAATACATATTAATTAATTAGATTAATTAATAATTTTTACTGTAAAATAGTGCTTTTAAAAAAAATTTAAAATTATCATTTTATCCCTGCACTAAAAATTTCACTTCACTTAGGTCTCAAGCACATCCTAAACATATACATACATCATATGCTATATAAATTCTAATTTGTAACTACCAGCATGTAAGAGTATATAAAAGAGGAAGACAAATAGTTATGAACTTTTGAAAAAATCATCCAAGCCACAGGATGATCTATGGGTCTAACCTAGGTGCATCATAGATTGAATCATCTTATGGTCAATCTTAATGCACCTTTGCTCTTTAAAAGCCTGGTAGTCCAGTCTTCATCACCATGAAGTCTACCATGAATGTTTGATCTTTATTTAAAAATAGAAGAAATAATTTCTATCTATTCTCAAATAATTTTTTTTATTATTTTATATCAATATGTAAAAATTTCAATCAATAGTTAAAAATATAGAAAGAAAAGATTCAGCTGATAATATTATACATCAAGGACACCTAGTCCCTATTACAACTCTTACAGATGCATTAATATAATCAACTAGCATGAAAGTATTCATGTATACATCCATCACATAGATGTACCACGGTCCATAACTATACAACATACATTTTATAATAATTATAAAATATAATAACAAACTACTCATGTTATTTCAATTGCGATATCATTCAAACACATGTCAATGGAGATATTTAAATATATGGGTATAGGACCCATCTTAGGGTTTTCGATTCGGATTCAACACTTGACCCAATTTTAACTTTAAGTCAATCATTTGTTATTCATTTGAGTTGAGTTAACCAATTCTTAGGTTAACCCTAATCCAGTTAGGTTAGTAAAGATTCGGTCAACCATGACTCAAATCCTAATCAAATTAGGTAAATGACAATTTGATCAATCTAATTTTAAACATGAATTCTAATCAAATTAGAACCATGAATTTGATTTAATCTATAATTATTAACTCTAATCATATTAGAATAATTAATTATAGTTAAACCAATCCATCGGCAAAAATCTTAATCCATGTATGATGCATCCTTTTCATAATCAAATTTTTTTTGGCACCACACATTCCTCGAGCAACAACTAAAATAGATGACCCACAATAGTGAGTGCCCAATAACATGATGGTTAGCCCTTGCATCTTAGGTAAATGCATCAAATGTATAAACCTTAAGTCCTGGCAATCTACATCCATATGTAGCTTTCCAAGGCTTTGTGCATCACATGCACTGAATTTTAATTTCATTGAAAATTAGATTATGGGATCTAATCTAAACTTGTTACACAAGTCTAAAGACTATAAAATTTTATATCCAAGATTTGAACATGGATTGATAACACTTTATCATAAACAAAAATATATGAAGAACATCAATTAAATATCAATCAAAAAAATCTGATTTTGACATAGTTTGAACTGGATCTAATCCATATCACAAAAATAACATGAAATTTGATTGAATCAATCAAAGGTTTCTCTAATACCACTGTTGGGTTCTAGTGACATAGTGGAATATAATTTTAAAAAAATTTTACATACATTCAACAATTAAAAATATTTAAACTAGTCTATCGAAACATAAAAGCCTTAGGAACTCCTTGATAATTGTAATCAAATTTCAAAAATATACATATCAGGAACAGACCAGAAGTCATATACCAATGAGAAGATCATGATCTGATAATTTTGAGACCTCTATGAACCTCTAAAATAGAATCTCTCTAACAGTGATCCACACGGGACTGATCAGGATCGTTCCTAATTCGACATGGTGCTGCAATCTTCTTCCTAAGTGTGTTGCCAATTGTCCTTCGCAAGAACGAGTTGCCCCACTCCTTGTATACCTTCAATACCTCCACTAGGACCTCTTTAAAAATTCTTTCTCAAAAGATCACACCACACAAGAATTAAATCAATGTTCAACACTTGAACAAACTGATTTTTGGACAAGCGTCATATGCTTTCCAATTTCTTTCTCTCTTCCTTTCTATTTTTCTCTCCCTTTCTCTTGTCTTTTTTTTTAAAATTTTTTTTATTTTTTTCCTCTTATTCTCATGCCCATCCATGGCCAAAAATAGCACATCGAAGCATGATGTAACACCCCCTATTTATAGAAAATAAGGGGCAACACCATGGGATGCCAACTCTTGGCGTCCCTTCATTCTTACATGCACCATTTAATTTTTTTCATGGAATTCAATGAGATGGCATGGAAACTAAAGAGGTTAACCAGTAGAACAACTCTTCCTCTACCTAGGAAAAATTAATACGCCATCATATGGCACGTCGAAAGGGAATTAACATGAGAATTCAAGAGTCCTTAACAATTAAGACTCTTCCACATTCCATGCATGTATGTAAGGCATCCCTTATTATTTGACATTCAAATTCCTTCCAAGATAAGGACTCTTCCTCATCTTCCACATCCCATATCCCAAGCACCAACAAATATCATGAAAAATTAAGGAAAATGCGTGGAACCATGTAAGGAAATTAAGAGGAGTAAGGAAGAAAACTCCTCTTTATAATGCCCAAATAAATGCTGCCACATATATTTTCTCATGTGGTTTATGGCGTGGAGGTGGTGGATTCACATGAAACTCTTTCATAAAATTCAGATAAAGCAACTAATAAATAGATGGTCCAAACCCAATCACATTAAGTTAAGGCAACAAGTTTAGGTTAGCACAAACACTTTTGCACTGAACCCAATTAGAAACTTAAGTTAATTCATGTGCTAGCAATTCAATTAACCCATTGAATTTATAATAAACTCAAATAGATTTGATCAAGATCAAATCTCTATTGTGTGTGACCCATTGGATTTCAAATCTAGCCAGCAGTAGATCCAAACTCTTGACGTAACCCTAATCCGATTGGATTAAGTCAGTTCGAGAGTCCCAATCAACTAGGACTCTTCTTAATTGATTCTTGAATTAAACTCTTTTAATTCTGATGAGTCCATAAGTTAAGATTGATGTCTAGCAATGTATCATGACTATCTAAAAGATTTAAAATTTGATGAAAATATCAAATTATCTTTTTATGGTGAGTTATCGTGCAATTCAATCCTTCAATCATACAACATTTCGAAAAGACCATAGGTATGAAAATATGTCAAACTCAAATACCTATCCATATGTATCTCGATCTGATGATGATGACTCGATTGATGAATCAGTAGAAATCATTTCTACTATTCATCCCTGCTCTGGTCAGAGACTCTCAGAGTCATCATTTTATGAGATCACATAGGATGTTTCCTCCTCCCACAAGAGTAACCGATTCCTTATTGACCACTCACAACCTCTATGCACACTTCACCATACCTAAAATATTTCATACATATCTCAAAGTGGTGTGCTAGGGCATAAACCAAAGTAAGGATCTATGCACATAAGATACCATGGTGATCTCAGGTCAAAGGATCACATGCATCACTCCTACTGAAGAACCATCCGTTGACATGCTATAAGGCTCCATCAAATATTCTTTTGATGGGTCAGTTCAGTGAACTCATTCTCTAATGAGTACCTACATCCTTATATTAGTGTCATCACACAAATGGTTGTGAGATCAACCACCCTCTCCATCGAGCATACAAAAGATGCACCAATCTTTCTGATATCATCGATCTCTGACTCAATGATCCAATGACTAAAAATATTTTAGATTGAGGCTATCAATATTTTAGATCTCACTGGCATGATCTCATCATGGTCCTAAAATTATTATCCTAATCTATGAAGTTTATCATAATCATGAAAAAAATATGATACAGTAAATGATAAAATATAATATCTCATAAATAAAAATAACTAATATCATGCAAATAAGAAGAAAGAAAATAAAAAGTTTCTTCCCATTCTTATGCGATTAGCTTGTAGGGCACTATTCTTTCATATAATATTCGATAAAATAGTAGGAGGCACAATTAAATTCAAAGACCTTATTTAATTGTGTGAGTCAATATGAGTTATTTGCTTATGTAATATTTTTTATTTCTTGTAGATTAAATTCTACAAATGGCATCTTCACTATCATTGCAAAAAATTTTAGATTTCAACAAGTTGATCGATCTCAATTATGTAGACTAACTAAGAAATTTAAAAATTATACTCACTCAGGAGAAGCTCTCCTATATTTTTGATATTCTTTGAATCATAAAAGGTTGGGGATGATGCCACAAAGGAGGAGGTATCCACATACAGGATGTGGAAGAATGATAGTTTACTATCAAGTACATCATACTGGCCTTTATGTGTAATGAATTATAGAGGCAGCATGAGAGCATAGATACTCAATCCATACTCCTTAATCTTAAAGAGTTGTATGGAGAACAGAGTAGGATTGCTAGATATGAGATATCTAAGCATTTATTCCATGCTAGAATGACTGAGGGGTCATCCGTGTAAGATCATATCCTGAAGGTCATTGATCTGAGATCAGATTAGATCAATTAAATTTTGTGATGGATGGAGAATTAAGTCAGAATTTGATCCTGCAATCTCTCTCCAAGTCATTCATTCAGTTTGTCGTGAACTATCACATGAACAAATTGAATCCCTCCTTGTCTGAGCTGTTGATATGCTCAAGATAGTTGAAAGCCGAATTAAGAAAGAAAAGGCTCCACTTCTTCTTATAGGTAAAACCTCTAAGAAGAAGTCAAGTTTTAAGGGATCAAAGAAAGCATTGAACCTTAAGGGTAGCAAGATGAAAAAAAAGAGAAAGAAAGTCTCCATATAGAGTACCTACTTTCACTGCAACAAGGCAGAACACTGAAAAAGAAATTGTAAGTTATATCTTGCAACTGTAAAGGCTGGTGTAAGCGATGCACCAAAAGATATGTATAAGATACATACAATTTTGTCATTAAGTTCTTCCAACTCAAACTCTTGGGCACTAGATACTGCCTGTGGTTCTTATATCTGTATGTTATTGTAGGGGCTGCAGAATATTAAAGTGCTGAAGAAGAGTGACTTCATGCTCTATGGTGTTGGAGGAGAGTCCATCCAAGCAGAGACTATAGGGATATATATGTTGAAGTTACCTTCTGAAAAGATCTTAGAGCTAGAAAATTATTATTATATACCTAAGATCATTAGAAACATTATTTCTATACCATTGCTATTACAACGAGGTTATGAAATAAATGGAAAGAGCAATAGTTGCTCAATTTTTTTTTCTAATAAATTTTTTTATCATGGCATTTTTAATAATGATCTTCTGATTCTATCTAATGACAATATTTTTCATATTGATGAAAGTAAAAAGTGAAAGAGAGAAGAGATGAATAATACTTTACTTTGGCATTGTCGACTTGGTCATATAAGTGAGATAAGGATTAACAAGTTATACAAAGAAGAGTTCTTTGATCCTTATAATTATGAATCATTTGATACCTACGAATCTTGTCTTATGAAAAAATGACTAAGACTCTATTTAGTGGACATGGAGAAAGGACAAGTGAGTTATTAGAACTTGTACATACTGATGTATGTGGTCCTATGACAACAGAAGTCAGAAGAGGATACTCTTATTTTATAATGTTCACTGATGATTTATCTAGATTTGGGTATATGTATCTTATGAAATATAAATTCGAAGCCTTTGATAAATTTAAAGAGTATCAAAGTATGGTCGAAAAACAAACTGAAAAAAATATTAAAATCTTTCAATTCGATCGAGGAGGAGAATACTTATCCAATGAGTTTCTAGATCATCCTAAAGAAAATAAAATTCTCTCAGAGTGGACCCCTCCCTATACACCACAGCAAAATGGTATAGTAGAAAAGAGGAATCACATTTTATTAGATATGGTGTGGTCCATTATGTGCCTTACAGATTTGCCTATTTCCTTCTGAAGATATGTCCTAGAAACTGCTGTCTATATCCTGAATAGAGTACCTTCAAAATCTATGTCAAACACTCCATATGAGATATGGAGAGGAAAGAAGCCTAATCTTAAGTATCTTAAGATATGGAGCTATTCAGTTTATGTTAAAAGAAACTTTGGATATAAGCTGAGTGCTAGGGCAGATAAATGCTTATTTGTAGGTTATCCTAAAGGGAGTATAGGATATCTCTTTTACCACCCGACTGAACAAAAAGTATTTGTCAATAAATATGCCACTTTTATGAAAAAGAGTTTATCCTAGAAAGAGACAGTGGGAAGAAAATTAAACTTGAAAAAGTTCAAGACCTACAAAAGCAAGCACAAGATGATCCTCAATCAAAAGTATCCATTAATGAAGTACAACCATAAAATACACTCCTCTCTGAAGGTCAGATAAAGTACAAAATGCACCTATAAGGTATGGATTCGTTATTGAGAACAATGAAGCCCACATCATTGAGAATGATGAACCTTTGACCTATACGGAAGCCATCATGAGTAGGGACTCAAACAAATGGCTAGAGGCTATGAAATCTGAAATGGACTTCATGTACTCCAACCAAGTATGGATTTTGGTTGATGCACCAGAGGATGTGACCTTTATTGGATGTAAATGGTCTATAAGAAAAAAATTGAAGCAGATGGCCAAGTTGAAACATATAAAGCTAGATTGGTGACTAAAAGTTTCAGGAAAAATAGGGTATAGATTATGATGAAATATTTTCACCTGTTGTCATGCTCAAATCTATACAAATTATGCTTGCAATAGTAGCATACCATGATTATGAAATTTGACAAATAAATGTGAAGACCGCCTTCCTTAATGATTATCTTGAGGAAGAGGTTTACATGCCTCAGCCACAAGGATTTATCTCAAAAGAGAGACCAAATCAGGTATGCAAGCTTAAAAGATCTATTTACGGATTAAAGCAAGCCTCGAAGAGTTAGAACATCCACTTTGATGTTACAATCAAAAAGTTTGGCTTTGTCAAAAATATGAATGAACCTTGTGTATACAAGAAGATTAGTGGAAGTGCCATTGTCTTCTTAGTTTTATATGTGGATGACATACTTCTCATTAAAAATGATGTTCCAATGTTACAATCGGTCAAAACATGACTATCAAGTAAGTTTTTCATTAAGAATTTGGGTGAAGCATCTTATATACTAGGTATAAAGATTATAGGGATAGATCTTAGAGGATGATAGGCTTGTCCCAATCCAGGTATATAGATTTAGTGCTAAAAAGATTTAGCATGGTGGGAATAAAAGAAGTTACTTACTCATAAGTCAAGGCATACATCTCTCTAAAAGGATGTCTCCTAAAATACTGAAAGAGAGAAATAGAATGAGTTCTATTTCCTATGCTTCGACAGTAGGATCGATCATGTATGCTATGCTATGTACCAGGCCTGATATTATCTATACCTTAGGCATAGTTAGTAGATTTCAGGCTGATCTAGGAGAGGATCATTAGAAAGCAGTGAAAAATATTCTTAAGTACTTGAGAAGGACTAAAGATATTTTTCTAGTATATGGAGGATCTAATCTAAAACTATAAGGTTATTCTAACTCTAGTTTCTAATCGGATCCTGATGATAGTAAATCTACTTTAAGGTATATCTTCACTCTTAATGGTGGAGCTGTTAGTTGGAAAAATTTTAAGCAGCAGGCTATAACTGACTCAACCACTGAGGCAGAGTACATAGCTGGAAGTGAAGCCACCAAGAAAGCTGTTCGAATGAAGAAGTTCATCATTGAATTAGATGTCGTTCTTGAGATTGAGAATTTAGTACAACTTTATTGTGATAATACTGGAGTAATTGCTCAAGTAAAGGAACCAAAGTCTCATCATAAATCCAAGCACATTCTAAGATGCTTCCATCTCATTCATGAAATAATCGAAAAATAAGATATTGACATTTAACGAGTAGAAACAAAGAACAACATAGCAGACCCGTTCATTAAGGCTCTACTACAGCAGCAGTTCGATTGCCACCTCAATTGTATGGGGATAAAATATAAGGATGATTGGCTTTAGTACAAGTAAGAGATTGAAAGGAATATGCCTACAAGCCAATCGAAATTTATATTTTGATAGATTTTTCTTTGTAATCTTCCAGACTCATGTAATTGATATTTTATAAATAAAAGATTATTTTCATCATATGCTGCATCTTACTTTAGTAATGATCATGATGAAGTCTATGAATTAGGGCAATAGTTTTAGGATTATGATGAGATCATACCTATGAGACCTAAAATCTTAAAAATTCTGATTTAGAATATTTCTAGTCATAGGAATATTGAGTAGGGGATCAATGTTCCAGATAGACTAGCACTTCCTATGTATGCTTGATGGAGAGGATGGTTGATCTCATAAGCCACTTGTATGAGACACTAATAAAGAAAGTGAGTGCTCATTAGAGAATGAGTTCACTGAATTAATCCGACTTAAGAAACGTCTTATAGAATCTACTTACCTGTCAAAAGATATTTTCTTATAGTAGGAGTTGTGCGTATAATCCTTTGACCTAAGACTATCATAGAACCTTTTATAAATGAATCCATATTTTGATTTATACTCATTCATGACTTAGTCATATACGGGGGTATTCTAGATATGGTGGAATATTTATGGAGGTTGTGAGTAGGTCAACATGGAATCGATCACTCCTGGTAAGAGGAGATCGCATCCTACATGCTCCGATCGATTGATGATTTAGGAAGTCTTTGATCAAAGCAGAATAAAAATTAAAAAGAATTTTTAATATTTCATTAATCAAATCATCATTTAAGATTGAGAGAAATATGAGTATGATATTGGATTTGACATCATTCCATATCCAGAGTCATATTCGGGGTGCAGGGGGATCGCAGAATCGAATTGCACGGTAACTTTTCACTGAAGGATATTTTTGATATTTTATCAAAATTCTATATCTTTCAGATAGACATGATATATTACTAGATGTCAATCTTATCTTGTGGATTTGATCGAATTAAAGACTTTAATTCGATCGCCAAATAGAAAGAGTTCTAATTGTTGAAATCGGTTAGCTCGATTGGTTCTAGATTGGTTAGATTAAATTCTATTCAAATCAGATCGACTTGCACTTAGATCCACTATTAGCTAGATGTGGAACCCAATGGGTCACATATAAAGAAAATTGATCAGGGGTCTAATTAGATTAGATCATGTTTGCAAAGTAGACATGCTAGCACATGTTGCAAATCCTAGCTTCCTATTTTGAATCGGATTCAAAATTGATTCCAGATTGGCCTAATTAAAGCCAAATTAATTCAAACTAATTTTATGTTTGAGTTGGACCCTTAGCTATATGTACCAAAAATTTAGAGCCATGAAACCTAGTGCCCATACATCAAGAATTTTTTCTTCCGCATGGGATGCAGTCTTTATGTGCTGAAACAGGTTTCACGTCCATGAGATGAGATGCCCCTTCCTCTGGTTTATCCAATGTTTCAAGATGAGAAAAAAATTTCAATAATTTTTAACTTAATTTTGAGCACTTAGGAGTCCTTCTTTGGATTAATTATCTTCTGGTTTAATCATGAAAATTGGTTGAATTTTGAAATCCTACCAATCTGATCCATGCACCTAACAAGAGTCTAACTTGTGAAGGACTCTAATTTATGTGTCACACTTCATCTTATTTTCAGATTTTTTCCACACCATCACCAAATTAGTGCCTTAATTTTGGGCCATTGGATGGATAAAAGTCACTGATGGGTGGTGGAGAAAAATTATGTCAAGGAAAGCTACACGACACATTGGAGAAATATCGAGAAAAATATTTCGAAGAGTCCTTCTATGCAAAGTATCTCTTAGATTTTTTTTCAGATGCTTGCCATGTGTCATGAGGCTCTTGATGGGCATGGAAAATTATCTGGGGGTGTGAGAAATTTTTTAGGGTGTGAGATGACACGTGGAGGGAGCACGAATCATTCCCGAAGGCAACCTACCACAAAGTATTTAAAGGGGGTGCACCGAGGGGATTTGATTCATTCAGATTTTTAATTTTTTCTTTCTTTCTAACATCCTCTTCCTATTATCCAATTAGTCTCTTCCTTTTCTTATTAGGATAAGTTTAAAAATAGTAAGGACAAGTCGATTTTAGGACAAGAGCCTAGAAAGAAAATTAAGGAAGATAAGGAGAAAAGAAAGATAGGGATAAGAAGGCTAGGAGGAGAGGAAGAGGGTCTTGAGGTCCTGATGCCTAAAAAAATTTTTAGAGTGAGAATTTTGAAGGATGAATCATCCTAAAAAGTTGGTGTCCTAGTCATAGCCCTATGTGGATCACCGTTGGAGGGCAAACACTTGGGCACCTAATGGAGGTTCTGTCGAAATTTGGATTAAGTGCTGTAGGTATTCTTCTATAGCTTGAATTTTATTATATGTATATGTTATATGATTATTAATCATCAAAGAGTTATTGGTTTAAGAGTTTAAATATTTAAAAATTTTTAATTTAAATTTTTAAAATCCGTTATGCTTTCACTGTGCATGTCCACCTTGAAACCCTACAGTGGTATCAGAGTCGGCCTTATTTGGTTCAATCATATATATATAATATTTATGTGATCATATTATGATTCATGCTATAAAGTTATTTATACCATTAATTATACTTTCATATGATGATATGAAATGATGCATATATGATTCACTACTTTATCATCCTGACATAAGGTTGTCCTAGCATAACAGGGTTATGCTGCATGGTTGTCCTAAGATGATGAAAGTCCATATGTTACATTTGCACATATAGAATATTTTAATACTGATACATAAATTAGTATTATATAGTTAGAATATGCATGAGACCAAATAAAAGCCCTCATTAAAAATTATATTAAGTTGTAATGATATGCAACTAGGGGTTAACCAATTCTTGATCAATTAGTATCTAGAAAAGTGCTATAGGTGATTTTTTAATTAGTTCCATTGTCTGACCTGACCAATTTATTGGTGTCTAAGAAAAGCAACAGGGGACCCCACCTTACTTACCTGACCAATTTGATTAAGTGATCTTGATATTGAAAAATCTTAATGTTGAAAACACTACTAGGGGCCTTCCTTCATGCTAGGTTAATGTTACATCATGAACTATAAATAGTTTATTGTGTTAACACAAAGCTTATCATAAGGATTGATATAACATAATCCTGGTGCATAGAAGATACTTATGATAATTTTGGATGTACTGCTTTATTGTGTTAACACTAGGATAGTTATATTCGAATTTGACTATATTGAAATGAAGGGTCTTACTTAACTAAAATATTATAGCTTATTATGTTAACACAAGGCTAATAATATTTTAGAGGTCAAGATATGATATTGAGAATTGCATGAGATGCAATTGGAAAGAGTTTCCTACCTATGAACTCATAAGGATTTGTTGTATTAACACAAGATCATTATGAGGGACTAGGATCTCAATCCCACTAAGATAAATATGTAATATGTCTCGTTCATCATAGTAGAGGGTTATAATATTCTATGAAATAGTGAGAGGCATAATTAAATCTAGAGACCTTATTTAAATGTATAAATCAGCATGAGTTATTTGCTTATGTAATATTTTTTATTTATTATAGATTAAATTCTACAAATGGCATCTTCACTATCATTGCAAAAAATTTTAGATTCCAACAAGTTGACCAATCTCAATTATGTGGATTGATTGAGAAATTTAAAAATCATACTCACTCAAGAGAAGCTCTCCTATATTCTTGATGTTCTTCGAACCACAAGAGGTTAGGGATGATGCCATAGAGGAGGAGATATCTACATACAGGATGTGGAAGAATGACAGTTTAACTATCAAGTGTATCATACTGGCCTCTATGAGTAATGAATTGCAGAGGCAGCATGAGAGTATGGATACTTAATCCATACTTCTCAATCTTAAAGAGTTGTATGGAGAATAGAGTAGGACTGCTAGATATGAGATATCTAAGCAGTTATTCCATGCTAGAATGACTGAGGGGTCATCCATACAAGATCATGTCTTAAAGATCATAGACCTGATCATCAGATTGGGTCAATTAAGTTTTATGATGAATGCAGATTTAAGTCAGGATTTGATCCTGCAATCTCTTCCCAAATCGTTCGCTCAGTTTGTCATGAACTATCACATGAACAAACTGAATACCTCCTTGCCTGAGCTGTTGAATATGCTCAAGACAGCTGAGAGCCATATTAAGAAAGAAAAGGCTCCACTTCTTCTTGTGGGTAAAACCTCTAAAAAGAAATCAAATTTTAAGGGTTCAAAGAAAGTACTGAACCCTAAGGATGGCAAGATTAAGAAGAAGGAGAAGAAAGTCTCCAGATATGATACCTACTTTCACTGTGGCAAGACAGGATACTGAAAAAAGAATTACAAGTAATATCTTGTAACTGTAAAGGCTGGTGCAAGCGATGTATCAAAAGGTATGTATGAGATACATACGATTTTGTCATTAAGTTCTTCCAATTCAGACTCTTAGGTATTGAATACCGCTTGCGGTTCTCATATCTACAAATCATTACAAGGGCTACAAAATATTAGAGTGCTGAAGAAAGGTGACTTCGTGCTCTACTGCACTGGAGGAGAGTCCATCCAAGCAGAGGCTGTAGGGGCATATATGTTGAAGTTACCTTCTAAAAAGATCTTAAAGCTAAAAAACTATTATTATATGCCTAAGATCATTAAAAATATTATTTCTGTACCATTGCTATTGCAACGAGGTTATGAAATAAATGGAAAGAGCAATAGTTGCTCAATTTTTTTTTTAATGAAATTCTTTATCATGGTATTTTTAATAATAGTCTTCAATCTAATGATAATATTTTTTATATTGATGAAAGCAAAAAGTGAAAGAAAGAAGAGATGAATAATACTTCACTTTGGTATTGTCGACTTGATCACATAAATGAGACAAGGATTAACAAGTTATACAAAGAAGAGTTCTTTAATCTTTATGATTATGAATCATTAGATTCTTGTAAATCTTATCTTATGGGAGAAATGACTAAGGCTCCATTTAGTGGACATGTTGAAAAGACAAGTGAGTTATTAGGACTTATACATACTGATGTATGTGGTCCTATGACAACAGAAGCTGGAGAAGGATACTCTTATTTTATAATGTTTACCAATGATTTATCTAGGTTTGAATATGTGTATCTTATGAAACATAAATTCGAGGCCTTTGATAAATTTAAAGAGTATCAAAGTATGGTCAAAAAATAAACTAAAAAAATATTAAAATTCTTCGATCTGATCGAGGAGGAGAATACTTGTCCAATAAATTTTTAGATCATTTTAAAGAAAATAGAATTCTCTCAGAGTGGACCCCACCCTATACACCATAGCTAAATGATGTAGTAGAAAGAAGAAATCGTAATTTATTAGATATAGTGTGGTCTATGATGTGCCTTACAGACTTGCCTATTTTTTTTTGAAGATATGCTCTAGAAACTATTGTCTTTATCTTAAATAGAATACCTTCAAAATCTGTGCCAAGCACTCTAAATGAGATATGGAGAGGAAAGAAGCCTAATCTTAAGTATCTTAAGATATGAAGCTGTCCAGCTTATATTAAAAGAAACTTTGGACATAAGCTAAGTGCTAGAGCAGATAAATACTTATTTGTAGATTATTTTAAAGAGAGTATAGGATACCTCTTTTATCATCTTACTGAACAAAAGTGTTTGTCAGTAAATATGTTACTTTTATGGAAAAAGAGTTTATCCTAAAAAGAGACAGTGGAAAAAAAATTGAACTTGGAGAAGTTCAAGACCTATAAAATCAAGCACAAGATGATCCTCAACCAGAAATATCCATTAATGAAGTACAATCACAAAATACACCTATTCTCCGAAGGTTGGATAGAGTGCGTAATGCACCTATAAGGTACAGATTTGTTATTGAGAATAATGAAGCCCACATCATTGAGAATGATGAACCTTTGACCTATACGGAAACCATCATGAGTAGGGACTCAAACAAATGGCTAAACGCTATGAAATCCGAAATGGACTCCATATTCTCCAACCAAGTGTGGACTTTGGTTGATGCACTAGAGGGTGTGTGTTGGGAATAGTGTCCCAAAGCCAATCATCAGTCTGTTGACGGTTGTGTTTATTTTTGTATTTGTATATGAATTATGAATTAATAAAAATTATTTTGATATTTTTTATCACAAAATATTTCATCTTCTAATGAACTCCTATGTTGTGGTGAAGTCCTTAGAACTATTTAGACTCGACAAAGGAGGATTTGTCGTTTAGTCCTTAAATCTGTTTGTGATCAAATGATACGTTGTTACCAAGGACGACAATATTTATCAAACATAGGTCGTTGTGTGCCATATAGGTTGGTTGTTCTCTTAACCAATGAGTGTGGAGATACTGATATTGCATATAGGTGAGATATAAGGGTACATCTGCACTGAACGTGACCGACTCTGGAGCTATTTCTGCTGTCAAGATTTGCTCCAATGGAATATGGGTATAAATATCCCTCCGATCTGAGACTGCCACGGTGACTTACAAGCAACTCACTGTACTTAGGCACTGGACTATCTAAATTTTTAATTCAGTGACGGAAGGCTGCTGGGTGTAGTCAAGTACTTGACTTATCGGTGCGTGTGTCAAGATGGGATTGACCACTCTAGTTTAGGAGCTGTGTACAGTCGTATTTCAATTTAGCAAAACCTTGACCAGGGTAGTCCTTGTGAGGAGTCACAGGACTATTTGAGTTGAGCATGATTCGGATGATCTGATCAGGGTTGACGGTTTAACCCTAAGTCATTTTAAACACAAGGGTCAAAAGGATGAATTATACAGTAATCATATTCATGTAGGTTCTGATTGTTGCGATTGTGACTATTCGACCTATCCGAATATTGGGTACCATTGCTAGATGGTCACTTCGATTAGTACAAGAATTGGTTCCTGTGCTACCGGCTTAGGTTCGAACCTGTGGGGTCTCACACATTAGAGGTTCCTATCTGATCTGATAGCTGATGTAGAATCTTACATGTTTGAGACTTAGTGATCGAGAATCAGGATTCTCTGATCACGAGTTCCACACATTATGGGTACCGGGGTCAAGAGTCCCACTGGTTGGGACTTTTCGATCAGGATTACATATCGATGAATTCTGATGCCTGATTGCCCATCGGATTTGGACTCAGTATTTATGAGAGGTTTAATTAATAATTTGATCACTAATTAAATAATTTGATGAGTAATTATTTTTGGATCAAGTTCAATTGAATTGGATTCAGTTGGGTTTGACCCGATTAGGTTAAGAGTTGACCTAATCGTCAAGATGGTTTGGTCCCTGATTTGATCAGGGGTTGGGCTTAGTCAATTTCTGATTTGATTAGGATTTTATTGAGCCTAATTAAGCCTAATTTATTTAGATTTAAATTAATCTAATTGGATCTAACTTATTTGGTTCAATTAGGTTGGTTTAAATAATTAAACCACCTTGACCCAATCTCCATGCACCACCTCACTTCCATTTCACCCATTTAAATTCATTAGAAGAAACTTCTCATGAAATTTTTCCTCACGCCAAGCCCTCTCCATGCCCCACTTTAATGTGCCAAATGAATGGATAAGGATGATTGGTTGGCCATTCAAATTCAAAATAAAGTTTGAATTTGAATGGGCAATCAATCTTTGCACCTTATCCCTTTTTTTATGCCCTATTTATTACATGAGAAAAAGTTTCTCATGAAATCACTCCATGCACAATTTAAGCCACGCCTCATGCCTTTAGTGGATAAGGGATGAGTTGGTGTCCATTTGAATTCAAAATTTGATTTGAATTCAAATGTGCAATTACTCATCTTTATCCTTTCTTTTGGATAAGACGTTTGACGTTGTTATAAAAGGAGGAGAAGAGTGGGGCGTGCAAGAAGAAGATTTTTGGAGAAAAATTTTGGGGTGTGAGAAGTCTTGTGCATGAGAAGGAAGTCCATATCCTTCCAAGAGAAAAAGAGAGAAAAGAAAGAAAAGTGGGTGCAAGGTTTCCGGTGAGTTTCCTAGAGTTTTAGCCTGGGATTCGGGAAGTGAGAAAGTGAGCTACGAGTGTCATGAGCCCATAAAATCTCAAGAAGATCTTCAACATCCTCTCAAGCATATCTGTTGATGATCCAGAGCATCTGAAGAATCGACAGACATCAATCGAAGGAGTTCGATCAGCATCGGCCGTCAAAAGGACTCTACAACGAGCTAGCACTCGTGAGGAGTCGATCAGACCGAGAGCTTCATGTGGATGATCCACAGAGATCAGACACACTGTGTGGCTGCATCGCGATAATCAGACTCTCCCGACGGTGATCAGATTACGGCGATCTACTATCCCACAAAGGTATTGTGTTCTAAACACATTACAGTAAAGTGTTTACTGTTCGAATTTAAATTTTAAATTTATATGCATGCATGCTATATATCATATTTAGATTTTAGTGTAGGATAAATTTATATTAATTAATTAGATTAATTAATATTTTTTACTATAAAATTATAATTTTGAAAAAGTTTTAAAATTATCATTTTACCCCTGCACTGAATTTTTCACAAATGGTATCAGAGTGGGTTCTTAGATATGATATATATATATTTGTATGCGTAGATTAAGTTGTAATCTAAAAGTTTAAATTTAAAATTTAAAATTTAAAAATTTGAAATTTAAATTTTGAAAGTTGTTCGAAATTCAAAATTCAAAAATTTAAAATTCAAAATTTGAAATTTGAATTTTGAAATTTAAAATTAGAAATTAAAATTCAAAAATTTAAAATTTAAAATTCAAAATTTGAAATTTGGTTGAAATTTCAAATTTGAAATTCAAAATTTAAAATTCAAAATTTGAAATTCAAAATTTGAAATTCAAAAATTTAAATTTGAAATTTGTTTGAAATTTAAAATTCAAAATTTAAAATTTAAAATTTGAAATTTGAAATTTAAATTTTGAAATTGGTATATTTAGAAATACTTGATCTAAGTAGCAAGTAATCGAATTGGGTTGTTGCCATGGCCATCCGGTCATAGGAGAAAAGTAGGGTTTAAAGGTCCTCTCCTCCCATTCGATGGGGTCTCCTATGGTGGTAGGAGTGCCGCTGCAATTATATCCCATGCAGATGAAGCAGCGAAAGAAATTAATAGTAAAGATTTAATTATAAAATTTATCATGAATGTGTTAGATTAGATCTAAAGAAATATTCATGATTTATTTTGATTGAGTTATTATCTGTTATGTAATTAGCAATAGGATTGCTATTTATGAAATGTGTTGATCTATTTGTAAATGAGTCAACATATTTAGTGAACAAAAAATAAAATCTTTCAAATTTGAAAATTATTTTTGAAATACCAAACCTGACCCATCAGCCCAAATACTTAATTAAAAGAATTAAGTGTTGTCTAGTAGGTCTAGAATTGTGAATTAAGACCTAAGACAATTGCATAAACTTGTGGGTCAATGGGTTAGATGGATTAGGTCCATAATTGGGTTAGACCTAAGGTTAGCTTAAAGAAATGGACTAAATTAGAGTAATTGGTCAAATCTAATCAAAAGTTGAATTAGATTAGGTCAAAGATACTCTAGACTCAACTCCAATAGTTGTAGTTGAATGGGTCCATGTCTTTAACTAGACCAAAATGGACTTAATTTATGGCTACGCAGTGGAACCCTATTTACTAAGTTGATCAAATTAAAACTAATGAACCGGTTGGTGTCTAAGTAAGTTTGGCAGTTTGACTAGTGGTTTTTAAGCGGGAGCTACTCGTAGTGATTTGATCTCTGACGAGTTAATGGCTTATCCCCACCACTGATCTCACTTACCTGGCCAACCTGGTGAATTAGATTTTGATTAGATCACTTGGTGATTAGGACTCACCCATGTCATTAGGTAAATTAGTTTGACTGATTTAGGTGCTCCTAATGCCAGCTTTAATTAAATCCTTTTTTAATCTAACTTGGTGAAGTGGGAGGATTGAAATTGGTTGGATATTTTCTTCTCATCTATCCTTTAATAAAATCCTCAAAAAAAAAATTATTAGATCCCTAAAAATGATTAAGTTATATTGATAACTAAGTCATAGCCTCCCATTAAGTGAGTGATAATGAGTCCATTAGTTTAATAATCATTGGAGGCCCAAAGGCCTGGTGCTTATTGACTAATAGAATTATCATTCATAATATGATAATTTGGTTTGAGTCTTTCTGATGGTGATCAGGTTGGCCGGCCAAAGTCGGGCCTGATCATTTATTGGTCCGATTCATCAAATCAAATCATGTTAATGGTTGGACCTAACCAGATCTTTTCAGTGGAGGTCAAAGCCTACTGATTAGGTTCTGGGGCAAAATCAATTACTAGAAGTTGTTTAGAGAAACAACTGGTTATGAACCTACCCATAGATGCACACGGATTGACCAACCAAAGTTGGGCTCGTGTGTAGTCTGTGTGGATTCTAGTACCCACTAAGAAATTAAAATAATTTCTCGAATTGGAGGTTGAGACTACCAGTTCGTAAAAATACTGAGAGAAACTTTAGACTAAAGTCCAAGTCTTTAGTATTTATAATTTATGTACTAATAGAGGTCTGATTTTCTTTATGCAGCTATGGCCACTACCCTGTCCCTCCGATCATTATTAGATAATGACAAGCTCATGGGACCTAATTTCGATAGCTGATATCGAAAATTAAAAATCATCCTTGAGCATGAGCGGATCCTTTATGTAGTAACGGATCCGGCACCTGAGGAGCCAGCCCCGAATGTTAGAGGGACGGTCCGAGATACTTATCAGAAGTGGTTCAACGACCGCACCATCGTTCGGTGCATTATGCTGGCGGCAATGAATGATGAGTTCAGCCGCAGGTTCGAGAATGCCCAGCCACAGGAGATGGTTCAAATGTTGAACGACTCCTTTGGCACGTCTGACGATGTTGAAAGGTACAAAACTAGTTGTGCCATTTTCAATGCTCGATGAGGGATGGAGCCTCAGTCACCGATCATGTACTGTACATGATCAAAATAATTGAGCATCTAAATAAACTGGGCTTTCCCCTGCACGAGCAGCTCGGTAAGGATGCGATCCTTCATTTATTGCCCAAGTCCTTCCTCCCCTTCCTTACTCATTTTCGAATGACAAAGCCTGCAGTAAACTACCACGGCTTGTTGAGGTTGTTGCAGAACTTTGAGAAGGACCACCATCTCCATAAGGAGTCGGTAAATATTGTGGGAGGGTCTTCTTCTGATCGTCGACCCTTTAAGAAAGGAAAGAAGAACAAGAAGAAGAAAAATAAGAAGGTGCAACCGCATGCTGGGATATCTGCACATGGTCAGACTAAGAAGCGCAAGCCCGACCAGAGCCAGGCGGAGTGCTTCTTTTGCAAGAAGCAGGGGCACTGGAAGAGGAATTGTTCTCTATACATTGCCTCCCTGGACCCGAACAGGCCGAAGAAGAAGTAAGGTACTTATATGATAAAACCTTGCAACTTTTTCATTTGTGATACTGCTGCCTGGGTATTGGATATCGAAAACCCTTATCATATTTGCAATTCGATGCAGGGTCTGCAGGTCAGTAGGAGATTTGATGAAGGCGAGAGATCCTGAACATTGGAGATGGAAGCAAAGTTTCAGTTCTAGCATTAGGAATCATGAACCTTGTAATCAATTCTCGAAACATAATTCTGAGTGAATGTCACTATTGTCCAAGCTTTTTATTAAATATTATTTCTGTAGGCCTTTTGGCCATGAACGGTTATCAATTTTTAATAAAAGAAATATTTACAATATCATTTTGAATGGTGTTACAATGTTTGTTGGATAACTTAATAATAGAATTTACTTTCTATCACAACCTGTTAATGTGGTTCAAACCTCCAGTAAACATCCTAGAATAGATTATGTGTCAGAAGTCTACCTTTGGCACTGTAGGCTAGGTCATATCAATAAAAACAGGATAAACAGGTTGGCTCAAGAAAGAATTCTTGAAGTAGGTGATTGTGAATCACTTCGAACCTGTGAGTCCTGTCTTCTTGATAAAATGACCAAATCACCTTTTACTGGAAAAGGTGAGCGAGCCAGTGAACTCTTGGGTCGGGTACACTCTGATGTATGTGGACCCATGAGCTCAAGTGCAAGAGATGGATATTTCTACTTCATAACCTTCACAAATGACCTATCGAGGTATGGGTATGTCTATTTAATGAAGCATAAATCGGAGTCGTTTGAAATATTCAAACTATTTTGAAATGAGGTAGAAAAATAAACTGAAAAGTATATTAAAACTCTTCGATCTGATCGAGGAGGTGAATACCTTTTCAATGATTTTTTGACATATCTTGGGGAGAATGGGATTCTCTCTCAGTGGACTCCTCCTAGAACACCACAACATAATGGTGTATCTGAAAGAAGAAATCGGACCTTGTTGGATATGGTTCGATCTATGATGGGGTTTGCTAGTCTGTCGATCTTCCTTTGGGATATGTGCTCGAATCGGCTTGTTACCTTCTAAATAGAGTTTCGAGTAAGTCTGTAACCAAAATGCCATATGAGATATGGATAGGACATAAGCCAGTACTCTCGCACCTAAGGGTTTGGGGGTGTCCGACTTGTGTTAAACGTTTAATTACGAACAAGCTAGGACCTAAGTCCGACAAGTGTAATTTTATAAGGTACCAAAAGAGACCAAAAGATATTACTTCTACCTAGCTGATGAGCAAAAAGTGTTTATCAGCCTTAAGGCAATCTTTTTGGAAAAGGAGTTCCTTGGTGAAGGGACTGTTGCCTCTAAGGTCGAACTTGACGAAGTTTGGTAGGTGAAAAAACCGACACAAGTTGCTGAACCTGAACCGAATTTGGTTAGATCAGATTCGGAGCCCATTGTTCAAGCACCCTTAAGGCGATCTGGTAGAGTACCACGTCAACCAGACAGATACTATGGTTTCTTGGTCCGGGATGGTGATCCTATCGAACTTGATGAAAATGATGAGGATCCGATCACCTACATGGATGCAATGCAGAGACCCGACTCTGAGAAATGGCTGGAGGCCATGAAATCCGAAATGGAGTCCATAAAGGTCAACGATGTGTGGACATTGGTTGACCCACCCGAAGGAGTAAAACCCATAGGGTGTAAGTGGGTCTTCAAGAGGAAGAGAGACGCAGACGGAAAGGTGAAAACCTATAAAGCCCGTCTGGTTGTCAAGGGATATCGTCAACGTTATGGTATAGACTATGACGAGACATTTTCTCCTGTGGCAATGCTCAAATCCATTTGGATTATGCTTGCGATAGCTGCCCATCTGGACTATGAAATCTGGCAGATGGATGTGAAGACAGCTTCCCTAAATGGAGAGCTGGATGAAGAGGTGTATATGATACAACCTGAAGGATTCACATCCACAGATGAGTCTAAGGTGTGCATGCTATAGAGGTCCATTTATGGACTTAAGTAGGCATCACGGAGTTGGAACATACATTTTGATAAAACGATCAAGAGTATGGTTTTGTTAAGAATGGAGAAGAGCCATGCATTTATAAGTGGACTAATGGTCCAGTAGTAGTATTTCTTGTATTGTATGTAGATGACATTCTCTTAATCAGAAATGATGTCCCTGTATTACAGGAATAAAGATTTGACTGTCGTCACAGTTCTCCATGAAGGATCTGGGAGAAGCTTCCTACATCCTAGGGATGAGGATCTATAGGGATAGATCTAAAAAGTTGCTTGATTTATCTCAGTCCACGTACATTGATACTATGCTGAAGAGATTCAGCATGAAGAATTTCAAGAAAGGCTATCTTCCGATAGGCCATAGAATTTCTCTCTCAAAGAGGGATTGTCCGACAATACCTAAGAGAGAGAGCATATGGGTAGAATTCTATATGCTTCGACAGTGGGATCTATCATGTAGCCATGACATGTACACGACCAGATGTGGCATACTCACTAGGGGTAGTGAGTAGATACCAATCTGATCCAGGGGAGAATCACTGGAAGGTTTTAAAATCATCCTGAAGTATTTAAGAAATACTAAGGACCAGTGGCTTGTTTATGGTGAATCGGACTTGAGACTTATAGGGTTTACAGACTCTAGTTTCTAGTCTGATCACGATGACAGCAAAAGTATGTCAGGATTTATTTTTACCCTTAATGGTGGGGCTATCTGCTGGAAAAGTTTCAAGCAGCACACAGTAGCTGATTCAATTTGCGAGATGGAGTATGTCGCCGCATCAGATGCTGTCAAAGAAGCGGTGTGGCTGAGAAAATTCATCATCGAGCTCGAAGTAGCACCCTCCCTTGTTGGTCCAGTTCTGCTCTACTGTGATAGCTTTGGAGCCATTGCTCAGAAGAAGGAACCAAAGGCACACCAGCGGACGAAGCATATTCTGCGCCGCTACCATCTCATTCGAAAAATTATGGATCGAGGTGATGTCGATCTTCAAAAGATCAATGAAAAGGAGAACCTGACTGACCCATTCACTAAAGTCATTGCGGTGAAGGAGTTCGACAACTACAAGTCGAAGATGGGTATTAGATACTGCACCATTGGCTTCAGTCCAAGTGGGAGATTGTTGGGAATAGTCTCCCAAAGTCAATCGTCAGTCTGTTGACGGTTGTGCTCATTTTTATATTTGTACATGAATTATGAATTAATAAAAATTATTTTGATATTTTTCATCACAAAATATTTCATCTTCTAATGAACTCCTATGTTGTGGTGAAGTCCTTAGGACTATTTAGACTCAACAAAGGAGGATTTGTCATTTAGTCTTTAAATCTGTTCGCGACCAAATGATACGTTGTTACCAAGGACGACAACGTTTATCAAGCATAGGTCGTTGTGTGCCATATAAGTTGGTTGTCCTCTTAACCAATGAGTGTGGAGACACTGGTATGGCATACAGGTGACATGTAAGGGTACATCTGCACTGAACGTGACCGACTCCAGAGCTATTTCTGCTGTCAAGATTTACTCCGATGGAATATGGATATAAATATCCCTCCGACCTAAGACCACCACGGTGACTTGCAAGCAACTCACTGCACTTAGGCACTGGACTACCTGAATTTTTAATTCAGTGACGGAAGGCTGTTGGGTGTAGTCAAGTACTTGACTTGTCGGTGCGTGTGTCAAGATGGGATTGACCACTCCAGTTTAGGAGCTGTGTATAGTCGTGTTTCAATTTAGCAAAATCTTGGTCAGGGTAGTCCTTGTGAGGAGTCACAGGATTGTTTGAGTTGAGCACGATTCGGATGATCTGATCATGGTTGACAGTTTAACCCTAAGTCATCCTAAACACAGGGGTCAAAAGGATGAATTATACAGTAACCATATTCATGTAGGTTCTGAGTGTTGCGATTGCGACTATTCGACCTATCCGGATGTTAGGTACCATTACTAGATGGTCACTTCGATTAATACAGGAATTGGTTCCTATGCTACCGGCTTAGGTTCGAACCTGCGGGGTCACACACATTAGAGGTTCCTATCTGATCTGATGGCTGATGTAGAATTCTACATGTTTGGAACTCAGTGATCGAGAATCAGGATTCTCTGATCACGAGTTCTACACATTATGGGTACGGGGTCAAGAGTCCCACTGGTTGGGACTTTTCGATCAGGATTACATATCGATGAATTCTGATGCCTGATTGCCCATCGGATTTGGACTCAATATTTATGAGAGATTTAATTAGTGATTTGATCGCTAATTAACTCAATTTGATTGAGTAATTATTTTTGAATCAAGTTCAATTGAATTGGATTCAGTTGGGTTTGACCCTATTAGGTTAAGAGTTGACCTAATCGTCAAGATGGTTTGGTCCCTGATTTGATCAGGGGTTGGGCTTAGTCAATTTCTGATTTGATTAGGATTTTATTGAACCTAATTAAGCCTAATTTAGTTGGGTTTAAATTAGTCTAATTGGACCTAACTTATTTGGTTCAATTAGGTTGGTTTAAATAATTAAACCACCTTGACCCAATCTCCATGCGCCACCTCACTTCCATTGCACCCATTTAAATTCATTAGAAGGAACTTATCATGAAATTTTTTCTCATGCCAAGCCCTCTCCATGCCCCACTTTAATGTGCCAAATGAATGGATAAGGATGTTCGGTTGGCCATTCAAATTCAAAATAAAGTTTGAATTTGAATGGGCAATCAATCTTTGCACCTTATCCCTTTTTTTATGCCTTATTTATTACATAAGAAAAGGTTTCTCATGAAATCACTCCATGCACAATTTAAGCCATGCCTCACGCCTTTAGTGGATAAGGGATGAGTTGGTGTCCATTTGAATTCAAAATTTGATTTGAATTCAAATGTGTAATTACTCATCTTTATCCTTTCTTTTGGATAAGACGTTTGATGTTGTTATAAAAGGAGGAGAAGAGTGAGGCGTGCAAGAAGAAGAATTTTGAAAAAAAATTTTGGGATGTGAGAAGTCTTGTGCATGAGAAGAAAGTCCATATCCTTTCAAGAGAAAAAGAGAGAAAAGAAAGAAAATAGGTGCAAGGTTTTCGGTGAGTTTCCTAGAGTTTTAGCCTGGGGTTCGGAAAGTGAGAAAGTGAGCTACGAGTGTCGTGAGCCCATAAAATCTCAGAGAGATCTTCAACATCCTCTCAAGCACGTCTGTTGACGATCCGAAGCATCCAAAGGGCTCTACAACGAGCTAGCACTCGTGAGGAGTCGATTAGACCGAGAGCTTCGTGTGGATGATCCATAGAGGCCAGACATGCTGTGTGGCTACATCACGACAATCAGACTCTCCCGACAGTGATCAGATTACGGCGATCTACTACCCGCACAAAGGTTTTATGTTCTGAACACATTACGGTAAAGTGTTTATTGTTCGAATTTAAATTTTAAATTTAAATACATACATACTATATATCATATTTAGATCCTAGTGTAAGATAAATTCATATTAATTAATTAGATTAATTAATATTTTTTCACTATAAAATCATAATTTTAAAAAATTTTAAAATTATCATTTTACCCCGACACTGAATTTTCCCACAGTGTGACCCCTATTAGATGCAAATGGGTCTATAAGAAAAAGATTAGAGCAGATGGCCAAGTTAAAATCTATAAAGCCAGATTGGTGGCTAAAGGTTTTAGGCAAAAATAGGATATAGATTATGATGAAATATTTTTACATGTTGCCATGCTCAAATCTATATGGATTATGCTTGCAATAGCAGCATACCATGATTATGAAATTTGGAAAATGGATATGAAAACTGCATTCCTTAATGGTTATCTTGAGGAAGAGGTTTACATATCTCAGCCAGAAAGATTTGTCTCAAAAAAGAGAGCAAATCAGGTATGCAAGCTTAAGAAATCCATTTATGGATTAAAGTAGGCCTCGAGGAGTTGATACATCTGCTTTGATATTACAGTCAAAGAGTTTGACTTTATCAAAAATGTAGATGAACCTTGTGTATACAAAAAGACTAGTGGGAGTGCCATTGTCTTCTTAATTTTATATGTGGATGACATACTTTTTATTAAGAATGATATCCCAATATTACAATCGATTAAGACATGACTATCAAGTAAGTTTTCCATGAAGAATTTGGGTGAAGCATCCTATATACTAGGTATAAAGATCTATAGGGGTAGATCTAAGAGGATGTTAGGCTTGTCTCAATCCAGGTCCATAGATTTAGTGCTTAAAAAGTTCAGCATGGATGGGAGTAAAAGAGGTTACTTACCCATGAGTCAAGGCATTCATCTCTCTAAAAGGATGTCTCCTAAAACATTGAAAGAGAGAAATAGAATGAGTTCTATTCCCTATACTTCTGCAGTAGGGTCAATCATATATGCTATGCTATGTACCAGGCCTGATGTTGCCTATGCCTTAGGCATAGTTAATAGATTTCAAGCTGATCCAGGAGAAGATCATTGGAAAATAGTGAAAAACATTCTTAAGTACTTCAAAAGGACTAAAGATATTTTTTTGATATATGGAGGATCTGATCTAAAACTAGAAGGTTATTCTGACTCTAGTTTTCAATCAAACTCTAATGATAGCAAATCCACTTTAGGATATATCTTTACTCTTAATGGTAGAGCTATTAATTAAAAAAATTCTAAGCAGCGGGCTGTTGCTGACTCAACCACTGAGGCAGAGTACATAGCTGCAAGTGAAACCGTCAAAGAAGCTATCTGGATGAAGAAGTTCATCACTGAATTGGGTGTCATTCCTGAGATTGAGAATCCAGTACCACTTTATTGTGACAATATCAGAGCAGTTGCTCAAGCAAAGAAATCAAGGTCTCATCATAAATCAAGCACATTCTAAGATGCTTCCATCTCGTTCGTGAAATAATCAAAAGACAAGATGTTGTCATTGAACGAGTAGAAACAAAGAACAATATAGCAGATCCATTAACTAAGGCTCTACCATAGCAGCAGTTCGATCGCCATCTCAATTGTGTGGGGATAAAATATAAGGATGATTGGCTTTAGTGTAAGTAGAAGATTGAAAAGAATATGCCCTACAAGCCAATCAAAATTTATATTTTGATAGATTTTTTCTTGTAATCTTCTAGACTCATATAATTGATATTTTATAAATAAAAGATATTTTTTATCATATGCTGCGTCTTACTTTAGTAATGATTATTATAAACTCAATAAATCAGGATAATAATTTTAGGATTATGATGTGATCATACCTATGAGATCTAAAATCTTAAAAATCTTGATTTAAAATATTTCTAGTCATAGGAGCATTGAGTAGGGGATCAATGTTCCGGATAGACTAGCACTTCCTATGTATGCTCGATGGAGAGGGTGGTTGATCTCATAAGCCACTTGTGTGAGATACTAATACAAAAAAATGGATGCTCATTAGAGAATGAGTTCACTGAATTGATCCGACTTAAGAAATATCTTATGGAATCTACTTATCCATCAAAAGATATTTTCTTATAGTGAAAGTTGTGCATATAATCCTTTAACCTGAGACTACCACTTTTTATACATGAATCCATATTTTGGTTCATACTCATTCATGACTTAGTCATGTACGGGATGTTCTGGATATGGTGAAATATGTATGGAGGTTGTGAGTAGGTCAATATGGAATCGATCATTCCTGGTAAGAGGAGATCGCATCCTACTTACTCTGATCGATTGATGATTCAGAAAGTCTTTGATCAAAGTAGAATAAAATTAGAAAGAGTTTTTAATATTTCATTGATCGAATCATCATTTAAGATTAAGAAAAATATGAGTATGATATTGAATTTGGCGTCATTCTATATCCAGAGTCATATTCGGAGTGTAGGAAGATCGCAGGATCAAATTGCACGGTAACTTTTTACTAAAAGATATTTTTGATATTTTTATCAAAATTTTATATTTTTTAGATAGATATGATATGTTGCTAGACGTCAATCTTGTCTTATGGATTTGATCAAATTAAAGAGTTTAATTCGATCGTCAAGTAGAAAGAGTTCTTAATTACTGAAATCGAGTTAGCTCGATTGGTTCTAGATGGTTAGCTTAAATTCTAATCAAATCAGATTAACTTGTACTCGGATCCACTGCTAGTTAGATATAGAACTCAATGAGTCACACACAAAGAGAATTGATCAGGGGTCTAATTGGATTAGATCATGTTTGCAAAGTAGACATGCTAGCACATGTTGCAAATCCTAGCTCCCTATTTTGAATCGAGTTCAAATTAGTTCTAGATTAGGCTAATTAAAGTTAAATTAATTTAAACAATTTTGGATTTGAGTTGGATCAGCCTTAGCTACATGTAGTAAAAATTTAGAGCCCAGAAACCTGGTGCCCTCACATCAAGAATTTTTTCTTGCACGTAGGATGCAGTCTTTGTGCACAAAAATAGGTTTTGCGTCCCATAGGATGGGATGCGCCTTCCTTAGGTTTATCCAATGTTCCATGATGAGAAAAAAATTCTCGATGATTTTTGACTTAATTTTGAGCACTAAGGAGTTCTTCTTTAGATTAATCACCTTCTGATTTAATCATAAAAATTGGTTGAAGTTTGAAATCCTGTCAATCTAATCCATGCACCTAACCAAGAGTCCAACTTGTGAAGGACTCTAATCTATGTGTCACGCCTCATCTTATTTTTAGATTTTTTTTCACACCATCAACAAATTAGCACCTCAATTTTGAGTGACTAGATAAAAATCACTGATAGGTGGTGGAGAAAAATTATGCTAAGAAAAGCTGCACGACACATCGAAGAAACATCGAGAAAAATATTTTGAAGAGTCCTTCTGTGCGAAATGTCTCTCAGATTTTTTTCATATGCTTGCCATGTGTCATAAGGCTCCTGATGGGTGTGGAAAATTGGCTGGGGGTGTGAAAAATTTTTTGGGGTGTGAGATGGTGCATGGAGGGGCGCGAATCATTTTCGAAGGCAACCTATCACAAAGTATTTAAAGAGGGTGCACCGGGGGGATTTGATTCATTCAGATTTCTAATTTCTTCTTTCTTTCTTACATCTTCTCTCTATTATCCAATTAGTCTCTTCCTTTTCTTGTTAGGATAAGTCTAAAAATAATAAAGACAAGTTCGATTTTAGAACATGAGCCTAGGAAGAAAATTAAGACAAGGAGAGAAGAAAGGTAGGGATAGGAAGGCTAGGAGGAGAGGAAGAGGGTCTTGAGGTCCTGATATCCAAAAAAATTTTAGAGTGAGAATTTTAAAGGAGAAATTATCCTAAAGAGTTGGTGTCCTGGTCATAGCCCTGTGTGGATCATCGTTGGAAGGCGAACACTTGAGCACCTGGTGGAGGTTCTGTCGAAATTTGGATTAAATGTTATAGGTATTCTTCTATAGCTTGAATTTTATTATATGTATATGTTATATGATTGTTAATCATCAAGGAGGTGCTGGTTTAAGAATTTAAATATTTAAAATTTTTTAATTTAAATTTTTGAAATCCGTTATACTTTCGCTATGTATGTTCACCCTGAAACCCTATATTTTCTTAAAAAAAAAAATCAATATCAAAGAGGACTGTTCTAGGCTGATCTTGAGTAGATACCCGTAGAGGTCGGGTACTTGCACAGCTAAAGGAGAACTTACTCTCTTCTAGATCCAGATTTGAAGAAAAGATTTGCGAAACACGTATGTGATTTGATCATATTCAATTTCAGCATAAAATTCAGTATATATTCAATTTCAACATTTGAAGTAGATCCTAGTGCTCTATGTTTTATGCATATATGATGTAGATTAAAATATATTTTAATCTTCTATTTCACTTCATTATTTAGTAAAAAAATTTTAAAACATATATGCATGCCCAGACATGAAAAATCCAACAGTGCCTTCTTCTGATCTGCTTTGGATCAGGATTTGCCTGGATTAAGTTTGACTTTGAATTGGTTTGAAATTAAGCTTAAATCAAGAGTCTAAGTTTTATGGGACTCTTCCTAGCCATCGACCAGCCTTCTTTCTTATGCGTAAATGATTTTTTGCATAATGTTTTTTGTACCAATCTGAGTTGTGTCACCCTCAATTATGAGTCCCTTATGTGTGAATTAAATCTGATTTAAAGAGGAGTTCAAATTTATTTTGAATCCATGATAAGATCAAAAGCTGTTTTGAAGCTAAACCAGATTATCCAAACTCTACATGGGATGCCATCTTTAAGAAGGGCTGATTTTTGTACACCAAACCACTTCATATTTGGCATGAGAAACTTTTAGGGAGTGCATAAGAAATTTAAGAAAGAGGGGTGGGTGTCTGTGCGTGAGAAAAAGAGGAAGAAGTCCTCTTTGGGGCATGAGATCTAGGGCAGGGTTCTAGAGTTTCTTAGTTCTTATTTTGTGAGAGAGAAAAATAAAAGGAGTTTTGTTTTTCTTCTTCTACATCATCTCCTCCTTGAAAAGCTCTCTTTTCTGATCTGGAGGTGTCCATTTGATCTGAAGAAAGGAGTCTCCATCAACCATCCAGAGCCTTCGTCGCGAGTTAGCACTCCTGAAAAAGACGATCTGTTCGATGCTTCGAATGGATCACCTGTAGAGATCAGACACACTGTATGGCTACTCAACATTAGGAAGGACCTCCTACCATGTGTATCAGTAGTAGTGATCATCAACTTGTGATCAGGTAATGGGTTCTGAACTCATCGGATCAGATCTAAGCATTAAATCTGATTTAGGGTATCGATACGATAGATGTAGTGTTTTGTTTCAAATCAAATTTTTTTGTGTAATATTTTCATATCATAGATCCTTAGGAAGGTAGTTTAGATCTGATCTAAAGTATGTATAGGAGATTAAATAGTTTAATCTATTGCTTCTGCTATAATTTTTTTAAAAATATACATGCTTGAACTACTGTTTTCCAACACCACATGTCTGTCGAAGAGATGCCTAGAGCAAAATCTAATTGCTAGAAATTATTTGATAAAATAATTGATTAAAAATCTACCCATGGATGCACTAAGATTGGCCGAGCCATACTCGAATCTGAATGCAGTCTGTGTGGATTCTAGTACCTACTAAGGATTAATGTAATTCTTTGAATTGGAGGTAGAGGCTACCAATTCATATAAAATAGTTGAAAGGCCTTTAGACTCAAGTCCATATCTTTAGGATTCAAATAATTCACATACTAATAAATTTTTGATTTTTTTTTTAGCTATGGCTAACATATTATGGCTCCGTTCACTGTTGGACAGCGATAAGCTTATCGAATGAAATTTCAATAGTTAGTATCGAAAGCTAAAGATCGTTCTGAAGTATAAAAAGATTATGTACATACTTACGGATCCCATACCCGAAGAACCTACTGCCAACGTACCTAGTGCTGCAAGAGATACTTATATAAAGTGGCTCAATGACTGTACTACAGTGTGTTGCATCATGAGGATAGCCATGAATGACAAACTTAGCCATAAGTTTGAGGATGAGCAACCCAAGGAGATGATTCAATTGTTGAATGAGTCCTTCAGCACCCCTAAGGATGCTGAGAGACATAAGACTTCTTGCACTATGTTCAATGCCCGTATGCGAGAAGGAGCATCAGTCATAGATCATGTATTGTACATGATCAAGTAGATTGAATGCTTGAGCAAACTTGGCTTCCATTGCATGAATAGTTGGGCAAGGATGCTATCCTCAACTCACTACCAAAGTTCTACCTATCCTTCTTGAGTCATTATAGAATGACTAAGCCTATCGTGAACTACCATGGTTTGTTAGGAATGCTGTAGATATTCGAGAAGGATCATCAGCTCCAGAAGGAGTCGGTGCATGTTGTGAAAGGATCATCTGCAGGAAGTCATTCTTCTAAGAGAGGAAAGAAAAAGAAGATGCAAAAGGTTCATGCCGTCGATCCAAAGCCCAAGTAGAGCAGAAAGTCAAAGATCGACAAGAGCCAGACAGAATGCTTCTTCTGTAAAAAGTTGAATCATTTGAAGAGAAACTATCGTACATATATAGCTTTCCTTGACCCAAACAGGTCAAAAAATAAGAAAAGTAAGCAATTTGTTACTTCACAAGGTACTTATATAATAACTCCTTATAATTTCTCTATATGTGATACCACTATCTGGGTATTAGATACCGAAAGTCTAATTAATATTTGTAATTCGTTGTAAGGACTACAGGTCAGTAGGAAGTTTAGAGAAGGCAAGCGATTCTTGAACATTGGAGATGGAAGCCTTATTCCAATTCTAACCTAAGGAATATGCAGCTTATTTTTTTATTTTAGTAGTATCATATTAGATGAGTATTATTATTGTCCTTCTTTTATAATGAATGTCATCTCTGTAGGCTTTTTGGCCAAACTTAATTTTAAATTTTTAATAAAGAATGATTTTTGTGATATCATTATGAATGATACTAAAATCATATGAGGATAATTGAAACATGGCATATACTTACTATCACAGCTTAGTGGCGTAATGTAAATATTGAATAAATATCCTAGGATAGATAATGTTAGCGATTCCTACCTTTAGCATTGTAGGCTGGGTCATGTGAACAAGAATAGGATAGACAAGTTAATCGAGAAAGATGTTCTTGAAATTAATGATTATGAATCATTACCGACCTATGAATCCCATCTTCTTGGTAAGATGACCAAGTCATCTTTTAAGAAAAAAAGTGAGCGAGCCAGTGATATTCTAGGTCTAGTACATAGTGATGTATATAGACCCATGAACATAAGCACCAGAGGAGGATATTATTGCTTCATTACATTTATCGATGATCTATCGAGGTATGGATACGTCTACCTTATGAAGCACAAATCTAAATCATTTGAAATATTCAAACGATTCCATAGTCAAGTAAAAAAATAGATTAGAAAAAATATTAAAACTCTTCGATTAGGCTGAGGAGGTGAATATCTCACCAGTGATTTTCTAACATTTCTAGAAGAGATGAGATTCTCTCACAATAGGACCCTCCTAGAACATCACAACATAATGGGGTGTCAAAAAGGATGAATCGAACACTGTTTGACATGGTTTAATCCATGATGGGCTTTGCAACTCTGTCAATCTCTTTTTGAGAATATGCTCTTGAAACTGCCTGCTACATACTTAATAAGGTCCTGTGCAAGTCTATAAATAAAACATCATATGAGATATGGTCAGGACATAAGCAGGTTCTCTCACACCTTAGGGTTTGGAGATATCTGACTTATGTAAAGTATTTAAAGACAGACAAGCTTGGACCTAGATCTGATAAATACTTATTTGTAGGGTACCCAAAGAAAACTAAAGGATACTATTTTCATCTCATTGAAGAATAAAAGGTATTCGTCAGCAACATAATAGTCTTTTTAGAAAAAAAAAATTTGAGGAAGGAACTAATGCCACTAAAATTAAACTTAGTGAAGTTCGTGAGGTAGAAATATCGGCACATACAGAATCAAATTTGATTGGAGAATCAAATCTAGAGCTTGTAGAGGCACTATTAAGGAGGTTTAATAGAATATCATATCAACCAGACAGATACTATGATTTTTTGATCTGGGATGGTGATATTGTCGAACTAAATGAGAATGATGAGGATCCGATTACCCATATGGATGCTATGCAAAGGCCCAACTTTCAAAAATAGCTTGATGCCATGAAATTCGAGATGCAGTCCATGGAGATCAATAGTATATGGATATTGGTTGATCCATCTGAAGAGATTAAACCCATAGGGTGTAAATAAATTTTTAAGAGGAAAAGAGGAGCGGACATAAAGGTGGAGACCTATAAAACCCATCTAGTTGCTAAGGGATACCATCAGTATTATAGTATTGACTATGATGAGACGTTCTCTCCTGTGGCAATACTTAAGTTCATCCGAATCATACTTGCGATAGCGGCACACTTAGATTTTGAGATCTAGTAAATGGATGTCAAAACCGCTTTCCTTAATGGAGAGCTAAAAAAAGAGGTACATATGATACAATCTGAAAAGTTTACATCCTCAGATGAATCTAAAGTATGCAAGCTAAATATATCTATTTATGGACTGAAGCAAGCATCTAGGAGTTAGAACATGCATTTTGATAAGATGATCAAAACATATAGCTTTGTTAGGAACGGAGAAAAGTTTTGCATTTATAAGTGGATTAATGATTATGTAGTCATCTTCCTTGTACTGTATATAGATAACATACTATTAATAAGAAATAACATCTCAGTTTTGCAAAGTGTAAAACTGTGGCTATCATTGCAGTTCTTCATAAAGGATTTAGGAGAAGCATTATACATCCTAGGGATGAAGATCTATAGAGATAGATCTAAAAAATTACTTGGGTTGTCCCAATCCATATATATCGATACCATACTGAAATGATTCAGTGTGGAGAATTCTAAAATAGGTTATCTATCGATAAGCCAAGAAAATTTTTTTTCTAAGAAGGATTGTCCGACAACTCCTCAAGAGAGAGAGCGTATGAGTAGAATCTCATATACTTTGATAGTAGGATCTATCATATATGCCATGATATGTACGAGATTGAATGTGCCTATTCACTAGAAGTAGTGAGTAGGTACCAGTCTGATCCAGGAGAGAATCATTGGAAGGTTGTAAAGACAATCATTAAGTATTTAAGAAATAATAAAGATCAATGGCTTATCTATGGAGACACTAGCTTGAAACTTATGGGATATACTGATTTTAATTTTTAATCAGATTATGATAGCAGCAAAAGCATATTAGGCTACGTGTTCACCATGAACGGAGGAGCGATTTATCGAAAAAATTTCAAGCAACATACAATGGCTGACTCAGTATGCGAAGCAGAATATATTGCAGCATCTGATGCTTCAAAGGAGGTTGTTTGGTTGAAAAAGTTCATCACTGAACTTAGAGTGGTTCTCTCTTTTGATAGTCTAGTTTTACTATATTGTGATAGTACTGGAGCCATAGCACAAGCAAAGGAGCCCAAGTCCCACCACAGAATCAAACACATTCTGCGATGCTATCATCTTGTCCATGAAATCGTGGATTGAGGTGATGTCGAGCTAAAAAAAATTGATGAAAAAGAGAACCTAACCGATCCCTTCACTAAAGCTCTTGGGATCAAAAAGTTTGTTGATCATAAGTGGAAGATAGGTATAAGATACTATCCTAATTGGCATTAGTTCAAGTAAGAGTTGTTAGGAATTGTATCCTAAAGTCAATTGGCTTATTGTAAATAATTAGATTTTGTATACAAATTATTGATCAATAAATAAAATTATTTTAGCATTTTTATCACAAGATATACATCTTCATTATTAGAACTCTTGTGCTGTGATGAAGTCTTTAGAACTATATTATGATCGATAAAGGAGGATTTATCAAATAGTTCTTAAACATGTTCGTGACCAAATGATAATAGGACGATGATGTTTATCAACTGTAGATCATCATGTGCCATATAGGTTAGTTATCCTCATAACCAAGGAGTGTGGAGATACTGGTATGGCATACAGATAAGATATAGGAGTACATCATCACTGAATAAGTGACTCACCTACTGAGCACTTTATTATCAAGAGCAGCTCGCAAAATGTATGGATATATCCTTCAGACCTGAGATCACCATAGTGACTTGCAAGCGACGCACTGTGCTTAGATACTGGACTACCCGTATTTCTAATGCAGTGATGGAAGGTTATCGGGTACAGTCAAATACATGTAAAGTCTGTGTGTGGATCAAGATGGAATTGACCTCTCGAATTATAGCAATTAATGCATCACTATTTTTCAATTTAGTAAAATTCTAGTCAGGATAATTCATGTAATAGATTTGAAAGATTGAAATACGATGTGGATGACTGTTTTAGGATTAACAGTTAAACCCTATATCACTTTGAGCATTAGGGTCAAAGGGGTGAATTATGTTGTAATCATATATCGAGATTCTTGAATATTACTTTGTAATTATATGATCTATTCGAACATCGGATGTTATTGATAGATGGTTACTTTGATTAGTATAGGAAGGAGTTCCTATGTTATAGGCTTAGTGTTCGAACCTATGGAGTTGCGTACACAAGTCAAACAATATAGAAAAAAATTGATCAAATATTTATGTGTTCAATTTGGAAGTATGAGACTTAATTGAACATGTAAATTAACTTAATTAAGAATTAAGTTGAAGGTCATACAGAATTAAACACCGACTATGTTCAGCTAGCACGACGCATAAGGTGCAGATTTGATTTTGAGAATGAATTAAATCAAATCAATGATCCAAGTGATTATGAGAAATTCGATTTGAGTCCTAATTACTTTAGATCAGATCTAATTTAATTGGACTTAATTTTATTAAGATTTGATTGGGTTAATTTATCAAGTTGGACTTGGACAAGAATCCAAATTGAATTAGGATCAGTAGCTTTTTTGAAATTGATTTGAATCGAATTCGAATTGAATTCAAATTGATCTAGATCTGAACTAAATCTGATTTGGTGTACTTAGTCACTTTTTTCAGACATTTTATCTCCTTATGGGCCGACCTAGGTGGTTGGAAGGGGCTGGAAATAGTCCCTTCCTCTTGGACGTACGCCATAATGAAGGGAGGCATTTCCAACCCCTTCCTCATGGACATATGCCATAATGAAGGGAGGCACCTCTCCTACTTAAATTAGAATTCTTTGTGCTTTAGGGAGTTTGGATTTAATTTAAATATGGAGAGTCTTTTTTCTAACATCCAAAGGAGTTTGATTTGATCTAAAACCTCTTGCCTATATAATGAGGGGTGTGGAGAAGAGAAATAAGGAATCAATCCTAGGCTTGGCATGGAGATCCTCTAGTATGGGCATCCTCTCTCTCTTAGGCATCACTTATCACTGGGTGTCTCTCTCCTCTTGGCATCTTCCCTCCCTTTGTGGTGGCGTGTAGGCTGTTCCAAGAACTTGAGATCAGATCTCAAGTGTTCTTCTCTCTCCTCTCTGAAGAAGATATTTATCCCTCTTTTCTCCAGAGATTAATGTGCACGTAAAGTAGAGGATCCGTGCATCCAGAACTCGCGAAGTATATTGATCGAGGAGTTTCTTCAACCTTGATTCTTTTCCACTATGAATCAAGATAAAAATTCATAAATATTATAAAAATTTTAGTTGCTAATCTATTCTACTTTTCTGACATCCGATGAGATCTGACGAATTTTTCCTTCAGTAGATCATTAGAATAACATAATTCATACTTTCTATGGTAGCATCAACTTCCATAGACTGATAGTGTAGTCATCATTCAAGTCTATAGACCACAATCCACACTCCATACATTAGGACTAACATAACAAACTCCAAAATTAACCATTCATCATTAAAAGGTTGACATAAAACGAAGAAAGAAAAAAAGCCTTCCCCTCATTCTTGGAGATATTGTGGAAGTATTTTGACTATATCCATGAAGTATCTGTAGCATTCTCTCTCTTTAATTCCTAAAAACAGGATACTTAATCGGATACATAGCCTCAGGGTACTTGTCTAGTTTTGTGTCTGATACAAACTTGAATTGTGATTTGAAATTTTGAAGTACCCATGCTTCCTTGACAGTTGTGTTATAACTTTGACAGTTAAGCATGCGTGAATTGTTTGTTAAACTCCATGAAATTTGGATGACTATGCTAGGCTAATTTTTTTATATAAATTATTTATAAAAAATTTATTATATTATTTAAAATTATATTATTTATTTTTTTATTTTTTTGTAAAACTTACAAAAACATATACTATCATGTTGATATTTTGGAGAGAATCGAAAAATTTAAAATTTTATCCAACTAATTTTCAATCCCAACTTTTTATTTAGTCCTACGTTGGATAGGAGAAAAATTGAAAATAGATTTATATTGAAATTTTTTTTTTTGAACTTTGTCAAAAGTACGATAGTTTTGGGCCAAACCACACGTGCATGCACGGCCCGGCCTAGCCCGACATGCGATCATGGCATGGCTCTATATTTTTTTTTTCTTGACATTTTTTTAGTTTATTTTTTTTCCATTCATGATAGGGCAAAGGCTTATATTGATCTATGAAAATTTTGATCTAATTTTTTTAATTTTTTATTTAAGCATCTATCTCTTATTAAAGTTTATAAAAATTTCAATCTTAATCTAATTTTATTATTATTGAATATGTATATAAAATTTATATAATAAAACTAAGGATATGCCACTTACTCCAAAAAAATCGCAGTATTATACAATTCTAGCAACTATTAGATTACTTCTTCAAAATTTTATCGTAATGCCTAAATATCTCATATAAAATTAAATCTAAATTTAAGATTATTCCTCAACAAAATCAGATAATTGTACTTTGATTAATTCCATCAGATTTAACAAAAAAAATCATAAAAAATTTATCAACAAAAGAGGAACGCGTGCGTTCTTCCTTTCCGCATGTGGTTTTTTTCCCCTGAGATCACGATATTTTTGCTCCTCGCACGGTCTTTTTCCTGGAATTAGTGCGGTGTGAGAGAGAAGAAAGCACAAGCTCCTCGTGCGGTCTTTTTCTTGGGACCAGCACGCCTGTGAGAGAGAAAGGAGCACCATGGTTTTTTTTTTTTTTTTTTGATGCCTGGGATGAGAACCCTCGTGAGAGAAAAAGAAGCACAGCGTCCTGGGATTAGTGTGCGTGTGAGAGAGAAAGGAGCGCGAGGACGAGCACCAGGATGCACGGTCTTTTTTTATTGGCCCGAGATTTTTTTTGGCCTAGGATGATCACCCTCACGAGAGAGAAAGGAGGGCGGGGAGGCACGAGAGGGACGGGAGCGTGAGGAGGCGCGTGAGATGGAAGGGATCAGAATGCGCTACAAGATTTTTTCTTTTTTTTTTTTTTTTTGGCGGGATCAACATGAACACGAGACGCACGGATTTAAATTTCTTATTATTATAACTGATTTGATTTTTATTTTTTATTTAATAGAAAGTTCAAATGTGATTCATAGTTCTCCATACTTAATAGAACTTTTCTTATGAATTTTTTTAATCTTAGTCATTAGAAGGTTTTATCATAGGTCTCCACGCATCAATTTAAAGGTCTCCATGCTCAACTCGATTCTTGCTAGAAAAAATCCTACTGAGAATCAAATAATGCACAGGAGTTAATTTTTCAATAGATAAAAAAATTTTATATGATTATTATGAGATATATTTAATATGTAAACTGTGTTTATTGTGCATGCTATTAAAGCTATGTCGCCATACAGAGTAAATTAGTATACTTAGTCTAAAAAAATTTATCCATCATAAAGATATATGCATAAGCGGTATGTCACATAGTTATAACAAATCGATTCATCTTCTATATCAGCTTATATAGATCAAAAATTCATTATAGATTAAAAATATCATTGATAAGTCAGATGAAGAACAAAATCATTCTTATCATAGAATAAGAAAAATATAAAATTTTATATCTAGCATAATCGATTTGAGCACGAGATCTAAGTATACCTTTGAATCCAAAGCGAGCATGCATAAATCAATTTTTTACTTATTGAAGATTTTGCTTGTGAATCAGCTGACTCCTATGATGTTTGACATTGTCTAGTTGGTTATAATATTATCTTCTAGTTGAACCCCCAATACATCATTAGTAATCATATTGGCCATATCAACTAAGAAAGTTTGCACTAATTAGTATAAAATGAAATATATATGATCTATCCAAAAGAAAGAAACTATTTAAAATTTTAAATGATATTTATGATTTATAAATATTATTATATTAACTAAAAATGATTTATACCAATATAAAAATGAATTTTTTTCTTATAATTTTTTATAATCAAAAAGATATTGCATACTATTTAAAAAAATAATAGTTAGTACTAATACTTTTATAGTAATTCATTCTATATTTAAGGAAAGGGGAATAAAATCCTTTTGGGCATTATATTTAGACGCGACAAATGAATCACCAATACTCTTGGAAGTAATGATGATGCATATATATCGCCACAAATGCATATGGTATTTATGATAGTAGAACTTGCACGACTAATCACAGCAATATTAGTGATGATGCTATTATATCATGACTTATTATGTATAGTATTAGTGACAACGTATTCTATGCCATCACTATTATGATAATTATTAGTGATAAAAAATTAAGCCATCACTAAAAGACACTATTATTAATGGTGATGTCTCATATTCATCATTAAAAATGATTTTGCCATCAAAAATTTTTTACCCACCAATATGAATGAGATATTAGTGGTGGCTTTTTTGTGACTGCATATGCTGTCGTCACTAATACTAGATTTTGTGATGAGAAGTATTATGACCATAAAGCGATTCATATTAATGACAACTTTGAATAGTTGTCACAAAAAAAAATAGTATTAGTGATGACTACTGCTTGTTGCCACTAAAAAGGTGAATTCTTATAGTGGGATGTTGGGATTTGATGAGTTTTTATGACCTCCATTTTATTGGAACTCACGATAGAGGAACTGAATTATACGGTAACTACATCTAGAAGTTTTATTTTCTATTCTACTAGATTGTCATCATATACTGTTAGGCATCACTAGTGAATTGTGAAAATTTACTAGGATCATTTTAGATCAATGATTTTCGATGGATGTGAGTAAAAAATTATTCTAGCCTATTGAAAGGTGTTTCAATGATATTATGATGGAGATTATAGTATGTCTTACTACCAGACAAAACAGAACTTATGGGATCACATACAAAATAGATTCTTGATTGATCAGATAGTTTAGTTATAATTATGAATCATAATAGAAATTAATTATCAATATAATTGGTTATGCAAAAATTATAATTAATTAATTTGCTAAGTATTAGTGAATTATAGAAAGATCAATTAGCAATTAGATTGCTGTCTGGCTCAATCTGATTGAGCTATGGGGTTCAAATCAGATCTAATTGGATTAGGTTCAATTTGATTTAGTTTAGATTTGATTAGATCAAGCCAATTGGATAATGAGATAATTCAATTACATAAGAGATTAATTTCTAGTTTGACTAGAACTTGATTCAATCAATTTTTTAATTAGATTAGGATCTAATCAAGATTTAATTGAGTTTCTAATTAGACTAGAAATTAGCTTAATTTGGGTGCAACCTAATTTTAATTTGGTTAGGATTAAATCAAATTTAAATCAACAAATAAGAAATTTCAGTTGGACTAGGATTCTCTCTACACTGTGCCACCCCATCTCTACTTGGATTCTCTCTCTACTACGCCACCCCATCTCTTTGCGCCACCAAAGCTCCATGCCAAATTGGATTTGGCACGTGAACAAATTAGCCCAAGTGTTAGATGTGTGTCTTAGAAATTAATCTTAGCTGACACATACCTTATCTTAGAAGCCAATCTTAGCTGATACATACCTTTCTCTAAAGCATATTTTATATTTGATGGGTAGTTTTTATAACCAATCATGTCATATATGTCCATGATTTATCTTAGAAATTAACAAAAATAATTTTGTATATTCTCAAAGTATTAAGAATTTGAGACATACATCATTAGTGGTTAATTTCTAAATACTTTCGATCGAAAGATCGTCACAGAAGACAGTGATTAATCTATTTAAGATCGATGTACGGATCACCTCCCTTTAGGACAGATGAGTCTCGAATTTGTGGTGTGGAGATATTGGAGTGAAAGTACAGGTAGTTGTTAGAGAATAACTTACACTAAGCATAACTAATATAAGAAATCATTTAGATATCCACTCACTTGTCAGTGGTTTCTCGATGCTGCAGTGGTGTGACTGATCCTTTGACCTACGATGTGTTGGCTATTCACAGCGAGGCTATATAGTTTGACTGCATATTTTCTTGGTCCCTAGCCATTCGGATTCTTTCTGTGTATGTTGGCTATTATAGGTTCAGGTTCGCTATTTGGAGTCGGATGCACCTAGATGGAATCTATCAACCTTGGTAGATAAAGAGAAGTCCAATGTGATTCATAAGACTGAGTTCAGAAAATCTCTGATCAGAGTAAGAGTAAATATTGAAAAAGAATTTTTACGAGATTCATAGATGAACTTGAGTCAAGTCACTCTAGCATATGACTGATGATGGGATTTGACGAGTTCTCCATGACCTTCGTCAACTCAAGACTCACGATAGAAGGATTTATCACATGATAACTGCACCTAAGGGTTCTTTTTATTTTATTCTGTTGGGTTGTTATTACATGTTGCTAGACATCACTGATAGATCATGAGAACTCACTAGGATCATTTTCGGATCAACGATCCTTATTGAGGTAAGTTGGAATCATTCTAGCCCATCGAAAGGAGTTTCGATGATATTGTGATGGAGATCATGGTATATCTAACTACCAGACAGAATAGAACTTGAGGTATCATACACAAAAAGAGCATGACCTGACCAATGACTTAGATCATATTTGAATTATCAATCGGATTGATAGTTTGAATTTTAAAAATTACTAATTTGCAAGCGTTACAGTTTTGGCAGCTGCTAATTGTTAGTGCAAAGACTTAATTGTAAATGTTATAATTTATTTTGGAGTTGATTAAATTATAGATTAAGTCTTAATTAATTTAAATTAGATTTAATTTAATTAGATTTAATTAAATTTAATACAAATTAGATTCAATTATCTAAATCAGATTTAGATTTCAAGCTTGATTGGATCAGGCTTGACAGCCTTTCGAATTCGACTTGATTCGAACTCGATTTAAATCTAATTGAGATCAAACTTGAACTAGATGAACTATGATCAAGAGCCTAGGTTCTCTAAGAATCTCTCTCCAAATTTCACACAAATAAGGGGAGGCTTGCATTGAGATGCATCCCTTTTTCTTCTTGCGTGCGTGAAGAATAGAGGGACGCCAATAGTTGACGCCCCATCTTTCTAGGACTCTCTCTCCTTAAGACAACTATCCAAATATGATTTGAATAGATGCCTTATCAAGAAGATATTCTAATCTAATTAGAAAAGGGGCGTGGGATATTTTTGTGTGATAAAAATAATAAAGAAAAGGTGGGTGTGCGCTAGGTGGTTGCATGAGATCTTTTCTTCCTCATTGTCGCTCCTTCTCCTCTTTTTTCAGATATAGATAAGATCTAATTTAGATCAAATCTTATCTGATATGGCATGTAAGGAAACCTTAATTTTGTGTGACAAAATAAGTGGGGCATGAGGTTTTTGGCATGAAGTTGGGATGGCTTCTTTAGGACACCGTAACTTCTTCCCAACGTCTTCCTCCTGTCTTCCTCCTGTCTTCCTCCTTTCTTCTTTCTTTCTTCTTTACATCTCCATGCCCAGATCTGATAGAGATCAGATCTAAGAGAGAAAAAAAGAGAGAAGAAGAGAAGAAAAAAAGTTCTTCTTCCTTTCTTGGTGATCTGATTCAGATCTCGTCGGATCTGCGTGAAGGAGTTTGCACAGCGATCTTCTTCGAGATCTAGAAGAAGAGGTGCAGATCCAAGGCTGAGGAGCGAAATCTACAAGATATTAGTGCACAGGTGATGTCGGTGCTCCGATCAAACATCTTCGTGTGGATATCAGTAGAGGTCGGATGCGTGTGCGGCTACGATCGAAACTTCGGACATTCGTAAGATCCAAAGGTATGGAGATCTGATCTCCAACTTTATTTTACTAACGATTATTTTTTTTTCAGACTTCAGATTAAGGTAACATGTTCGTGTCAAGATCCTATGCATGATTTTCATATTAAATCTGGTACATATTTTAAATTAAAAATATTTTAATTTATTTACTTCCACTGTATAAGGTTTAAAAAAAAATTTACACTACACGTACGAAACTATAGCATCTTCTAACAGTGGTATCAAAGATAGATTCTGATATAAATATGAAAATCCCTCGATCTAAAATATGATTTATAGAAATTAGATCTAAAGATTAGTTAGATGATCAATGTCATTCTGAAATAAGGTTACTCTAGCATAATCCTGTTATGCTTAACTGTTGTCCTAGAATGATGTAGAACATCAATTAATGTTAGATCTGAATTTTCTGCATGTTGTAATGTGATTATAAGATTCTTTTAGATCTAAAATAAATCATGAATAATTTAGATCTGAAATTAGTTTTAGATCTGACTATATTAATTAGGGTTTAATTTGGATCTAGTATGATTGCTGAAATTTTTTCATATATGTATATATTCAAAATTATTGTTCGTATGTTTTACATGTGAAAGATAATTAGATCTGATTTTTAATTGATTACATATGTGATATGTTAGATTAACCTCTTAGTAGCTTAGTAATTAAATTGGGATAATCACTATGGCTGTTCGGTCATAAGAAGATGAAGGGATTAAAATCTCTCTCTTGCCCATTCGATGGATTTTCTCTTATGATGTGTAGGAGTGCCGAATGTGATGTTTTCTATGAAGATAAACAGCAAATAAAAGCACACTTTAGATTTAAATCAGATTATGCATGCATTTTTATATATTTTAGATCGTTAAATATTATATGTGATATATTATTTTCACACATGATATAAAACTTAATTTCTATAAAATCTCAGGTTCTGTTTATATAAAACCATGAAATTGTAACTGGCATACCCGTGGAGTCAACTCGATTCTCAATTGGATCGACTCGAGTGCTTAGCGAGTTGACTCATTTTTTTTAGAGTCAACTCCAGATCCTAGCAGGTCAGCTTATTTGCTGATAAGCCGGCTCAATTATGCATGTTAGGTCTATAAATTTTTATTTATCTTAATATTGTACCGACTCACTGTGACAAGTTGATTCATATACCAAGGTGAGTTAATTCGATTCTGCAAACAGAAAAATTGTATGAGATACGATATAAATTATTTAGATTAGAAATTATTTTGAGATCTAAATTTAAACCCATGTACATAATGCACTTAATTGAGAATTAAGATTTAAAATTATAAGATCTAAAATTATGAATTTAAAATCTAAATTTCAATGCATAAAATATGACTTTCGGTATGGGTTGAATAAATTAGGTTTAGAAACTAAACTACAACAAGGATCATTGATTAGATCAGGTTAGAACCCTTTCTGATTTTGAGTAGTTGATCAAACCTAATCAAGAATTGGTTGGAATTAAGTCAAAGGGACTCAAAATTAAATTTAGTTATAGTTGGTCAAATTGATTCACATGTGATGTGAATTGATTAAGTCAAGATCGAATTTAGCTCAGTAGTTTAAGTCCCGGTCTATAAGTTAACCTAATCGATTCTAATCAACCAATTTGATGTCTAAGGCAAGTTCTAGATGGTGGTTTTTTAATTAATTTTATTGTCTGACCTGACCAATTTGTTGGTGTCTAAGAAAAGCAACGGGAGGACCCCCACTCATCTTCACTTGTCTGGCCATTTTGAGAGTACATTTTATATTAGGTTACTTGTTGACCCAAGTACACCCATGCCGACTAGGTTGGTCAGATATGAAATATACTAACCCAAACCAGATTAGTCATTACATTAGATATATGTGACTAATTAAAAGAGATCTAAACTTAAATCTTCTCACTAAATATTAAGTCTATTGATCTTCTATCGTTGTAGAGATGCGGGTGCATTTTCCGACATTGATCATTCTCGACTAGTTACAGTGGTTTGGTTACATCAGAAAGGCACAACCACTCTATTGGCATTAGATATCCTGGGGTAAAGAGGCCCAAATAGGTTTTACACTCACTGATGAATGATGGGTCGGACTTAACTAAGAAACGTGCTAATAACTGTTAGGTAAGGCCATAGGACTTAGAGATCAAGTCGCTGCAACATGCTTAGAGAAGCATTTGGACAAAGAGTTATCTACACATTGATATATGTATCACCAATAATTGTTAGATGAGATACCATATATCGATGGGACTGCAGCACCCACTAAAATCACTTATCGCGTTAGAATTTTCGTTTCTCCACCCAAGGAGTGTGAGAGACTCAAAAAATTAGTAGAAGTCTTTGTTTATTTTTAAAGTCTCTAGAATAAACTATTACAAGTACAATCATCTAATTAAATCTTTACTCTCTATGATCAATTCTGTCAGCTTCCAACTCTCTAGCTCAAATTCGAGATATCAACAATTTAACCAAAATTAATTATATATTCTAGCTCAGAAATCTAAGAATAGTTCTTAATTTTTAGAAATTAAGCTATGTTCTTGACCAAATTAATCGAATATCATGAGCTTATCCAATCCATAGTCAACGAGCTATACTTGACAAGTAATTGAACATTGACAATTAGGTTAGGTGTTATAAATGGAACTTCATAGTTAATAAAATCTAATATATGCATAAGGACATGTAGACTGCCAATGACATATCGATTCATCTACAATAATTATGAGATGATCAGAATTGCACAGTGCATGAGATGTATGATGGGCAGTTTATCCATGATCGATGATCAAGGATATTAAAGAGCTTGAAAAGCTTGACATGACCATGCATAAAAATTTGCTAATGGATTTGATCCTGCAATCTCTGATTCATATGGATAGTTTATGAAACTGTTATATGAATAAATACTGTAGCACCTTAATTGAATTGGTTAGTATGCTGGTAACTAGGGGATCTTGAAAAGTTCAGAGGTACATACCTGGAGAACCTAAAGAAATATTTACACACTTTTGGAAGGTATGTCAAATTGCTCAAATCTGATCATACGATTTTCTCTTTTCATTAGACTCTAGTGCATATTATGTATTTTAATATAGGGTCTAAGAAAGAAAGAGGAATGAAGGAAGGTGAAGTGACTCTTTTGAGTTGATAATGGTGCAAAAGTTGCACTGAGGCCATGGTCACCTAACCTTGGTGATTACCATTTTAGATTTAGTTCTTTATCATTTACATGGTGATACATTTGTGAACTTATTTAAGTAAATAGTGAATGCCATTTGGTCTAAGAGATCCAGAATCAAATAACCTGAAGTATATAGATGGTTCTTTTGGCTAGATCATGAATGAGAAGAAATGATTTGACGATTGAAGAAAATGGATCTTTGGGCTCATTGACTGTTAAGTCATATCTAGCCTGTGAATCATCTCTTTGAGGATTAATGACAAGCTGTCCTTTGTGAGTTAAAGAGATAAGACCACTGAGATACTTATCCTAATATACATAAGATGTGCATGGCCCATTTGATGAGCAAAACTAGGAGGTTATCACTGTTTCATCACCTTTACCGATGAACATCACAGTATAGGTATATGTATGTGAGATATAAGTCTGAAAGATTTTGAAAGGTTCAAAGAATTTAGATGTGAAGTAGAAAAGTAGATCAAAAAAATCCTAAAGATACTTCGATCAGATTGAGGATTCAATACCAATAGAGAATTTGTCGGTTATCTAAAGAGAACAGTATAGTTTCATGATGAAATTCTTTTTATATACCTCAGCTCAACGGGATATCTGTAAGGAGCAATAGCGCTATATGAGATATGGTTGGTCCATCATGAACATCATTAGTTTAACTATTATTTTTTTTGGAATAAGATTTAATTTTTAAAATTTAAATTAGGTTCTCTCTAAAATTGGTTTCATCACACCAAATGACATATGATATGGTGGACAAGTTAGAAGATAGATCTATGAGAGCTCATTTATGGGATATCCCAAAAGTATTTGGGATATCACTTTCTCCTCCTAATAGTTCACAATATGATTGTGAGCAATTATACTATTTTCTTAGAAACAGTGGGAGGATGAACTCAAAGAGAAAGTCTCTAAAGAATAATGAGTCACAGGATCTGTACAACCTATTTAAGATAAGCCCATATATGTAATACCTCCTCCATCTCATAGATCTAGTAGGATCTCCCATCTTTTAGAAAGGTACTTGGTATTCTTGTTAGAATGCGTAGGCGATTTCATGCATGCATTTTGAAATTTTTTTGAATAAATTACAGTGAAAGATAATTAGATTAATCAAATTAATCTAACATGCATATGATCTAATCATCAAATTAACCTACTTTAGGATCTATGACATGTTATGTTGTATATAAAATCTGAAAGGTGCTGAAGATAAAATCAGCATGCATGCATATGTGTAGTAGATCATATCTACTTCTAATATGAGTTCAGAACTCGATATCTGAGTGTGGATCGACGATCACTGCAATTGAGAACATGGTAGAGAAGGTCCTTGCTAGTTGCTCATAGCCTCACACGCATTTGGCCTCTACAAAAAATTCACTTGAAGCTCTGATCTGATCGGTCTTCTCGAGAGTGCTAGCTCGTATGAAGATCTTCTTTTTGGCCGATCTAGATCTTTTCTTTAAATATTTAGAATTTTTTAGATATTAAAGATGAATTTATGGAGGAGATGAAGAGGTAAAAGAAAGATGGATTAGAAAATAATTTTTTTCTAATTTATTTTCTCTTCCCAAATCTAAAAGATCAAAAATCTAAAATTCAAATTTTTGCGCACACCCCAAGAGAAAGGACCCTCCTCTCTATTTTTCATGCCATGAATGATGCCCAAACTTCTACCGCATGAAGAACTCTCTTCTAGTATCTTACACACATAAAAGAAACCATAAAAGCCCCTTTTATAGGTATGTAAGGAGGTGGGGTGAAGAGTCCTCTTGATCCTGGACTCTTACAGGATTCTGCCTCCCTTCACAATTCCACGTCCCAAAATATGCTAAAAAAAAATGGGATGCCTCTTTTTATATTTTTCTATGACAAATCAGTTCATTGATCTTTCATAAAAAATCTTCTCAAAATATCACACATATAAGGAGAAAAAAATTTATTAACGTAGAGAGGTTGATCTTGATGAGAACAGATTCTTCTGATAAAGAATATTTTAAAATTAAATTTTAAAATTATTTTTATCAAAACTAAATTAGATTTGGATGTGAGATAGATAAAGAAAAGAACTCTTTACTGTGAAAAAATTTCATACAAAATAATTTTTTGCATGGAGATATATGACGTGCAAACTGGATTGGCGCAAGGAGAAGAGTCCTATTCCAATAAGGACTCTAAGTTTTTTTATTTGGATCCAAATCAAATCACATCTGGTTTAGCCCAAATAAAATCTATGAAATCTAATCTAATTAGATTCATAAATTTTTAATCAAATTTTAATCAAATTAAAAATTGATTGAATCAAAGTTCTGATCAAATCAGAGACAATTCTTCCTTAGCGATTAGATCATCTTATAACCAAATCGGGTCAAATCTAATTGAATATAATTCAATTAGATTTTATTTAATCCTTTTTGTTCAATCAAATTGAGCTAATCAGTAATTTAATTACTAATTAATCCTTCATTAATTCACTAATACTTGATGAATTAATTTATTAAAATTTTTGCATAAGGTTAATCATCAATCGAATTGACGATTAAGCTCTTGAACGATTCTCAATCGTTGATCAGCCACATCATCAGTCAGAAATTTTTTTTGAGTATGACCCTATAGATTCAAACCTAAGTCAGTAGCACAGAAATATCTTTCTGAACCAATCGATGTAATCATCTAGCAATGATGATCCGACGTTTGGATAGGTCGAATGATGGCGAAGCAACATTCAAGAATCTATTGGCGTATGGTTACCATTTAATTTATCCCTTTGATCCTAATGCTCGAGGATGACCTAAGATTTAACTATCAATCCTAGATAAGTCATCCACATTATATTTTAATCTTTTTCAAATCCATCACATAGATATCCGGACTCAGATTTTGCTAAATTGAAATACATTGATGCATATCTCCTACTAATTCGGAGGGGTCAATCCATCTTAATTCATGCACCAACTTGACAAGTACTTGACTGTACTCAGAAATCTTCCATCACTGAATTAAAAACTCAGTTAGTTTGGTACTAAAGTACAGTGAGTTGCTTACAAGTCACCATGGTGATCTTAGGTTGGAGAGACACTTATACCTATACCCTTCGCGAACTATCCTTGACAGCAGAGTGCTCCGTATTTGATCACGTTCAGTGATGATGTACTCCTACATCTCACCTGTATGCCATACCAGTATCTTCATACTATTTGGTTATGAAGATAACTAACGCATATGGCACACAATGACCTACACTTGATATCACTATCGTCCTAATAATAGGCATCATTTGGTCACGAACCAATTTAAGGACTATGCAATAAATCCTCTTTTATCGATCAAAGTATTCCTAAAGACTTCATCACAACATAGGAGTTTGCTAAAACATGTAACTTATGATAAAAATACCAAATAATTTTTATTATTTATTAATTTATATATATTTATAATCAGCACAATCATTAAATGATTGGCTTTAAGACACAATTCCTAACAACTCCCACTTGGACTAAAGTCAATCAGTATAGTATCATATACCCATCTTTGATTTATCATCTCAGAACTTCTAGATACTGAGATTTTAATAAATGAGTTGGTCGAGTTCTCCTTTCCATCGATCTTCTAAAGTTCGACGTTATCTTAACAGATTTTCTGAATAAGGTGGTAGCGATGCAAAATACCTGGTAAGCTAATGGGACTTTGGCTCCTTGACATGAGCGATGGCTCTGATGTTGTACATTACAGTATGACCATTATCGAAGGGTGCCACTTCTAGTTTGTCAGTGAACCTATACCATCGCATAGCTTTCTTACAAGCATCAAATGCTGCAATGCATTCTGTCTCACAATTTGAATTTGGCTATATTTTTCTGCTTGGAACCTTTCCAGCAGATTGCTCCATTATTTAAGATAAGGATATATTCTGACACATTCTTGCTATTATTATGTCCAACTAAAAACTGGAGTCATACTCTATAAATTTTAAGTCAGATTCTCCATAACCGAGTCACCGATCCTTAGTATTTCTCAAATACTTAAGGATGACCTTTCAGTGATTCTCACCCAGATCTTGTAAGTATCCACTCACTATCTTAGTGAGTATACCATATCCGGTCTCATACATGATGTAATGATAGAACAAATTCTATTTATAAACATCCTATGTATGTTGGATTTGGAAAACTTAAGCAGCCTCTTAGATCTATCTCTATAGATCTTCATCCCTATGATAAGAGACGTTTTTCCTAAGTTCTTTATGGAAAACTATGATAATAGTGAAACCTTTATTTTCTGTAATGTAAGGAATGTCATTCCCGATTAAGAGAATTTCATTCACATACAAGATAAGAAATATACTCATAGAACTATTAACCTATTTATATTTGCAGGATTCTTCTTCGTTCTCAATGAAGCCATACATTTTGATCACTTATCAAAATGCACATTTCAACTCCAAAATATTTAGCATTGCCACAAGAGAAAATGTCTCATTATGGTCTATACCATAATGGTGACAATATTCTTAGACAACTAGATGAGCTTTGTAGGTCTCCACCTCCTTGTCTGCACTACTCTAATCCTATTGGAGATCCACTTACACTCTATAAATTTTACCCCTTCAAGTGGATCAATGAGTGTCCATACACTGTTGACCTTCATGGACTCCATTTTGGACCTATGGCTCCAAGCCATTAATCAGAGTCGAACCTCTAGATGGCATCTAAGTAGGTGATCAAATCTTTGTTGTTCTCATCAAGTCCAACTGAAAACTGGAGTCATCTCCACAAATTTTAAGTCAGATTCTCCATAACTGAGTCACCGATCCTTAGTATTTCTCAAATACTTAAGGATGACCTTTCAGTGATTCTCACCCAGATCTTGTAAGTATCTACTCACTATCTTAGTGAGTATACCATATCCGATCTCATACATGGTGTAATGATAGAATAAATTCTATTTATAAATATCTTATGTATGTTGGATTGGAAAAACTTAAGCAACCTCTTAGATCTATCTCTATAAATCTTCATCTCTAGGATAAGAGATGTCTTTCCTAAGTTCTTTATGGAGAACTATGATAATAGTGAAACCTTTATTTTCTATAACATAAGAAATGTCATTTCCGATTAAGAGAATTTCATTCACATACAAGACAAGAAATACACTCATAGAACTATTAACCTATTTGTATTTGCAGGATTCTTCTTTGTTCTCAATGAAGCCATGGATTTTGATCCCTTATCAAAATGCACATTCCAACTCTGAAATATTTAGCATTGCCACAAGGAAAAATATCTCATTATGGTCTATACCATAATGTTAATAATATTCTTAGACAACTAGGCGAGCTTTGTAGATCTCCACTTTCTCATCTGTGCTACTCTAATCCTATTGGACATCCACTTACACTCTATAGATTTTATCCCTCTAAGTGGATCAACGAGTGTTCATACACTGTTGACCTTCATGGACTCCATTTCGGACCTATAGCTCCAAGCCATTAATCAAAATCAAACCTCTACATGGCATCTATGTAGGTGATCAAATCCTTGTTGTTCTCATCAAGTTCAATAGGATCATATTTTGGAATCTGGATACTGAAGTATCTATCCGATGGATGCGGTACTCTATCGAATCTCCTTAATGGTGCCTCTACAATGGGTTCTGAGTTTGATCTGATCCAATCTGATTCTATGAATTCATTAGATTGTGTCAGTTCTTCTACCTATCGAACTTCATAAATTCCACATTAAATGCATCAGTATCTTTACCAAGGTATTTCTTTTTCTGAAAGAAATGCTGAACCACTCTTATTCTTTAGCATGGTAGAAGTTATATCCCCTGGATCCTTTGAGGTTATCCTACAAAATAATATATATATATATATATATATATATATATATATATATATATATATATATATATATATATATATATATATAGGATCAAGATCCAAGCTAATCTGTCTGTAAATACTTTACATAAAATAAACACTCCCAAACCCCAAGATAAGAAAGTATCGACTTATGCCTAGTCCATATCTCATATAGAGTCTTTGCAATTGATTAATTTGGAATCCAATTCAGAACATAACAAGTAGTCTTAAGAGCATAACCCTAAAAAGAGACTAGCATATTTATAAATTCCATCATGGATCGAACTATGTCTAACAAAGTTGATTCCAATAAGATAGAATCATATTCTCTTCTAGATATGTCAAAAAATTCATCGAAAGGGCATTCTCCTCTTTGATCTGATCGAAGAGTTTCAATGCTCTTCCCAGTTCATTTCTCTACTTTATTATAAAATTATTTAAATATTTTAAATAATTTAAATTTATGATAAACATGTTCGAAGATCCAATACATCAGCATGTATCAGATTTAGAACATCAATGGCTCATTCACCTTTTCTAGCAAAAGATGACTTAATCATTTTACTAAGGAGATTGGATTGATAGGTTGACAATGATTCACAATCATTGACCTCAAAAATTATCACCTGTTGATCCTATTCTTATTTATATGATCGAACCTAAATTACCAAAGGTAGACTTCCATGACATTATCTACTTTAGGAAGTTTATTTGATTGTGTACAATACACTGACAGACTGTGACTATTCATAAATATCATTTCTCAATTGTCCATATAATTTTGACATCATTCATAATGATATCATAAAATCATTAGATAATAGTGACAATCATTAAAATGATATTCTTAGAATTGAAAATAAGCTCGACGATTCTTAAAACCAGGATTGAAACATAACTTCCATCTCCAATATTTAAGAATCTCTTGCTGTTTTCAAACTTTCTACTATCCTGAAGTCATTACAGCAATTTGCATAGACTTCTGATATCCAATACCTAGGTAGTAGTGTTATAGATAGAGAAATCACAAGATGTTATCATATAAGTACCTTATGCAGCAATCCTTTGCTGATTTCACTTTCTTTGCCTGTTCGGATCAAGGGACTCTACCAGACTAGGTTAATCTTAGACTCTTTATCAGTTTAGGCTCATTAGCTCAAGCACGACTCTTTTGTACCTTTTTTTTTCTCAAAGAATTATTATCCCACTGAAGATACATCTTCAGAGGTATAAAAGAACTCCTTCAATATTTGAAAGATTTTCTTCCACTAAGCATCATCGAATTTATAACTAAATTCATATTTTTTGCTGCTCTCAATAACACCACACGGTGATATGATCATTTGGCCAATTCTGATAAGTATCTTTGATCACATCACATAGGTTGGATGTGAGAACTTCAGGTGCTGGATCCATTATCATATGTAGGATCTATTCATGCTCTGAAACTATTCACAACTTTCGATACCAATTATCGAAGTTGAATCCTATAAATCAGTCACTGTCAAACAGTGAATGGAGCAATGTACATCTAGCCATAACTGAAAGAAAAACATAATACTTTCATGTTTATGAATTGATTGAGCCTAAAGACTTAGACTATAGTCTAAAGATTCTCCTACTATTTTAGTCAAATTAGTAGCTTATATCTCCAATCCGAGAAATTATCTTAAGTTCTTAACAGGTACTAGAATCCACACAGACTGCATATAAGCTCGAGGATGGCTCGATCAACCCATATGCATCTATAGGTAGGTTCTCAACCAATTATTTTTCTAAATAATTTTTAGTAATTAATTTTATCTCAGATTTCATTTCAGTATGCGATGGGCCTCCATTAAAATTTTGATTAGGTCAAACCATTAACATGAACCTACTCAGTATTTCTAACCAATGAATGATTAGGTCTGAAGATAGCTCGATCAACCCAACCATCATCAGATAGTACAATAGAGTCATCATATGATGAATGATAATTTCATCATTCAGAGAGAACACCAGACGGATGGTGCCTACAATGTCAATCAGAAATAATGGATCCATTATCATTCATCTTAATGAGAGGCTATGATCTAGTTATCCCCATAACTAGTTTATTTTATGGATCTAATAATTTATAAAATTTAAGAATCAGTTTAGAGAAGAGATGAGAAGAGATCAACCAATAAACCATAATCCTCCCACTGACTTCACTAAGTCAATGAATTGGATTAGGTTCATACTAGTTGAAATGGCACCTAAATTAATCACACTGATCAACCTTAATGGCATGGATCAACTCAAATCACTTAGCAGTCTAATCAAGACATAATTCATCAAATTAGTCAGATAAGTGAGATCGGTGGGAGGATCTGCTAAGCTTGCCTTAGACACCATCAAATAGTTAGATAAGCCACTCCCAATTAATAACTATCAGTCAAAATATCGAACTTACCTTAGATATCAATTAGTTAATTAGTTTTGATTTGACCAACCAAATGATTCGGGTTCAATCACTGAGCCATAATCAAGGTCCATTTGGTCTAATCAAAGATATGGACTTGACCATCTACAACTATTGTATTGGTTCTAGAGAAATTTTGATTTAATCTAATTCAGTATTTGGTTAGATTTAATCAATTTCTTTAGTTAATTCATTAACTCTTTGATTCTAACCTTAGGTCTAACTCAATTAAGAGGACCTGATTTGAGCTAACCCATGCTTTATTTTTTTATGTAATATCATTAGATCTCAAATTACAATTCTAGATCTAATCAACTTAACACTTAATTCTCAATTAAGTTTTGCATCAACATGGTTAAGGTTATGGTTTGAAACAATTTCATCCTTTCATTTTGTAAATAATTTACAATAAATTTTATGTAAAGATTTTTTATTCTAAAACTGGATCGACTCAATCACTATTGAGCTGGCTATATAAGGAGACTGGGTCGACTCAGTTCAAAACTGGGTCGGCTCAGTAATTATGTAAGCACGATTCAAGGAGCTTCAAATTTAAAAATTTTTGCATAACACTAAAATAAAATCAATCATAATACTTTAAGATTATATCTAAAATTTTTTATGATTTAAGATTTTATTTTCTCATGATTAAAATAATTTTAATCATATAGATTAGATGTCTTATATTTTATACAACTTTGTATCCCATACAATAAACCTAGGGTTTCAAATTTTGGGATTTTGTAGAAAAATAAGTTTTTTCTTTCGTATTCTTCTTCATGGGATCTAATCACATGGCACCCCTACACGTCATAAGACCATCCCATTGAATGGGAAGAGAGGGCCTTTAAATTCTTCTTGCTTCTATGATCGGACGGCCTGGTGATCAACCAATCCAAGTACTTGCTAATCGGATCATCTAATCTAATCACATATCATATATATATAAATTTAGATCTAATTTAAATTATATTAGATCTGATTATAATCTTAGATCATATCTAAATCAAATCATAAATATCACAAGTATGATATAAAATTAGATTTTATCAACGATCAGCACAAACTAGGACAATCTTTTCACTATAAGGGATAAACCCTACAGTAGGACAACCTTATGTCAATTTGTGTGATCAATCATTAATTAAATTTAGATCAAAATATCACATATCAAATCTAAATAAAATTAAATTTCAGATTTAATATGCACATAAATCATGTCATATAGAACCTAGGCTCTGATACCACTGTTGGAATGCATAGATGATTTTATGCTTGTATTTCAAAAATTTTTGGAATAAATTATAGTGGATGATGATTAAATTAATTAAATTAATCTAACATGCATAATATCTAATCATCAAATCAACTTACTCTAGGATTTATAACATGTTATATTACATATAAAATCTGAAAGATACTGAAGATAAAATCAGCATACATGCATGAAGCAGTAGATCACATCTACTTCTAATCTGAGTTCAGAATTTGATACTTAAGTATGAGTCGATGATCACCACTATTGAGAACATAGTAGAAAAGATTCTTGCTGGTTTCTCATAGCCGCACGTGCATCCAATCTCTACAAAAAATCCACTCGAAGCTCCGATTTGATCGATCTTCTCGGGAGTGCTAGCTCGCGCGAAGATCTTCTTCTTGATCGATCTGGATCTTTTCTTCAAATTTTTAGAATTTTTTCAGAGATTAAAAATGAACTTCTAGAGAAGATAAAGAGATGAAGAAATATAGAGAAGAAAATAACTTTCTTCTAATTTATTCCCTATTCTCAAACTCAAAGGATCAAAATTTTAAAATTCAGATTTTTGCGCACACCCCAAGAGAAAGAACCTTCCTCTCTATTTTTCACATCATGAACCATGCCCAAACTTTCACCACATGAAGAAATCTCTTCTGGTATCTTATACACATAAAAAAAACCATAAAAGCTCCTTTTATAGGCATGTAAGGAGGTGGGGTGAAGAGTCCTCTTGATCCTGAACTCTTACAGGATTCTGCCTCTCTTCATAATTCCACATCTCAAAATATATCAAAAAAAAAATGGGATGACCCTTTCCATATTGTTTCATAGTAAATTAATTATCTAAATAATTTTTCATAAAAAATATTCTCAAAATTTTACACATATAAGGAGAAAGAAATTTATTGGCGTGGAAAGATTGATTTGAATGAGAACAGATTCTCCTGATAAGAAATATTTTAAAATCTAATTTTAAAATCTTTCTTTTATCAAATCCAAATAAAATTTGGATGTGAGATAGATAAGAAAAAAAACTCTTTGGTGTGAAAAAATCTCATACAAAATAATTTTTTGTGTGGAGATATATGACATGCAAACTAGGTTGGCGCAAGGAGAAGAGTCCTATTCCAATAAGGACTTTAAGTTTCTTTATTTGGATCCAAACCAAATCACATCTAGTTTAGCCCAAATAAAATATATAAAATTTAATCTAATTAGATTTATAAATTTTTAATCAAATTTTAATCAAATTAAGAATTGATTGAACTAAAGTTCTGATCAAATCAGGGATAATTCTCTCTTAGCGATTAGATCATCTCATAACCTAATCGGATCAAACCTAATTGAATCTAATTTAATTAAATTTTATTTAATACTCTTTTTAATCAAATTGAGCTAATCAGTAATATAATTACTAATTAATACTCTATTAATTTACTAATATTTGATAAATTAATTTATTATAACTTTTGTATAAGATTAATCATCAATCAAATTGATGATTAAGCCCTTGAACGATTCTCAATTATTGATCAGCTACATGATCAGTCAGAAACTTCTTTTGAGTATGATCCCATAAATTCAAACCTAAGTCAGTAACACAGAAACACCTTTCTGAACCAATCAATGTAACGATATAGCGAAGCAACATTCAAGATCCTGTTGGCATATGGTTACCGTATAATTCATCCATTTGATCTTAATGCTCGAGGATGACCTAGAATTTAATCAGTCAATCCTAGATAAGTCATCTATATTGTATTTCAATCTTTTTCAAATTCATCACATAGATTATTCGATCTAGATTTTGCTAAATTGAAATACACTGATGCATATCTCCTACTAATTCAGAGGTGTCAATCCCATCTTGACTTATGCACTAACTTGACAAGTACTTGACTGTATGCAGAAACCTTCCGTCACTGAATTAGAAACTCAGTTAGTTTGGTACTAAAGTATAATGAGTTATTTACAAGTCACCATGGTGATCTCAGATCAGAGAGATACTTATACCCATACCCTTCGCGAGCTATCCTTGACAGCAGAGTGCTCCACAGTGGGTCACATTCAGTGATGATGTACTCCTATATCTCACCTGCATGCCATACTAGTATCTCCATATCATTTGGTTACAAAGACAACCAACGCATATGGCACACAACGATCTACACTTGATATCGCTATCGTCCTAGTAATAGCATATCATTTGATCGTGAATCAATTTAAATACTACGCAATAAATCCTCCTTTATCGATCAAAATAATCTTAAGAACTTCATCACAATATAGGAGTTCTCTAGAAGATGTAACTTTGTGATGAAAAATATTAAATAACTTTTATTATTTATCAATTCATATATATTTATAATCAGCACAATTGTCAAACGATTGGCTTTAGGACATAATTCCTAATAATTCTTGTAAAAGATTTAGAGAAAGTATTTCTCGAAGGAGATTGAGAACATAGGGATGATCTTAAAATCTACAACGAGGTGATGTTGTACATCGATCTTGAGAAATAGATGTGCAGATGGCCCTACCAAATGGATATCTTTGAAAGATATCTATTTATAGTAGCCTATAGATTTCACTTTGAGTAATAGAGATCACATTATGAAAATCTATTTATGGATTTAAGCTAAAAATTTCAAAATTAGAATTGTTGTTTGATTTCATCAAAAAATAAGGAGGAATCATGTAGTTACATGAAGATCAGTGGGAGGGTTCCATGCTGACATTGGTTATGATGTGGTTACATATCAAATTTTCTTATCAAAGATCTAGGTCAAACATTCAGAAAATAAAAATTTATAGAGATAGATCCTGAAAGGATTCAGTATTAAAACCTCCAAGAGAGATCCGTTATCCTCTTGGACATAGGTGTATGCCATACTTTGTACTCGACTTGGTATATCTTGCTATGACAGTCACGAGCAGATATTAGTTGAATCTAGATGATAAACACTTAATTTAAGTCATTTAAAGCAAAAATTATATTTAATTTATTTTATTTATTAAGAATTTGATGCTTCTTTTTATGTTTTATAGGAAAGATGATCGTCGATACAAAGAGTCCGATTCATAGATCAAAAAGACTCAAATTTGAAAAAAATTAGACTTAAAATAAAATTAAAATAAAAGAAGGATGCATATGGTATTATAGAAAATGAAGATACTATGCAAAGAATCCAAAAGGATATATATGTAATTGTAAAGAAAAAAAGTTTCTTTTTGGAATAAAAAAATTTCTTTTTTGAAGCGTTAACGCGTGCGTGAGCGTGCAGAAGGCTCATGCGGGTGCGAGCACGGGCGCAAGTGTGGGAGTGGGGCGGACGCGAGGCGGGCGCGAGCACGGGCGTGGGGCAGACGTGAAGGGGTGCGTGGGGTTCATGGGGACAGACGAACAGATGGAAGGAAATATATATTTGGAAATGCTTCAAGAGGAGAAATTTGTATTTTTTTTATCTGCTTTTGATCTTTCCATCTCATCCGTCCATTTTTTAGTTATTAGTATTTTCTTTAGTCCCACATCGAAAAATCATGTAAAACTCCTCCCTCCTAACACCTATAAAAAGGCTTTTGTACTCCCATTGGAGGAGGAGCCCAGAAATTCTTCTAGAGCCTTGCATAGAGGAATAGAAGGGGACTACTTCATGAGCAGCTAGGCTAGTAGTCTCGGAGTGGAGAAGAAATTTTGTAATGACACAGAGATGGTTTATTATTCTAAACTTTCTTGTATTTCTTTATATGCAATAAAGATTATACTTTTTATTTAAATCATCATGAGTTCTTTATTTGCTCTCTTTCATATGCTTTTATTTATGCTTTCCTGTTAGATTAATATTAGGAACAACTTTTACTTTTCGGAGATGCATCGTGAACTATGGGTACGGGGCGTGCCGAGAAAAGAAGAGTTGTTTACCTAGTACTTTTCGAAGACACGCCGTGATCTACGGGTATGGGGTGTGCCGAGAAAAGATAGGTATTTTTTCTAAGGTTAATCGCATCTAAAAAAGAGATACAACTCTGCTAGTACAAAATTAATTCAAAACTCCGAGCTCTTTATTTTTTAATTTCATCAATTTTAAGATAATTTATTTTCTAAATCAAAATAATATTTTTTTTTTATTTTGTAATCTCAACTTAGCCCAAGGTCCCTGAGGATACGATCTCGACTCATCCTACCTACGTAGTAAGTAGAGTTATTTTTGGTGCTATCAACGACTATGCACCAAATTTTGGCACCGTTGCCGGAGATCTTGGCATGGTTAAATTAAAAAAAAAAGCCACTGACATTTCATAACACTTAACTAAAATAGCGTAACCTCAAATATAAAAATTTCTAACTTGATTGGACACCTTGTTTCTTTGCATCTCATATCCATAATTAATCTTAAGGGCAATAACCCATTAATCAGATAAGATGGAGATTTGATCACCCTTTCTTGGCCCACAAATCACTCCCTTGTATTTGCATAACCTAGACCTTAATCTAAAATTAATTAGACGTTGACCCCTAAAGATTTCGAGCTCATTAGGACAAGTGACCCTGAGAGTTGAACCGGGTTAGACTTGGTCAGCTAGCTGGTGTCTAGGCAAGTGGTTTGTGGGACGACTAGGCCCAAAGGAAGATGGTTTTTAATTGGTTCCGTTCGCTGACCTGGTCAATTTAATTGGTGTCTAAGGAAAGCAACGGGGGGACTCCCACCAACCTTACACTTACTGGCCAGTTGGTTGGTCAAGCTCTGACTTGGAGGGCTTGAAGGCTAACTACAGTTAGGAGCTGTCTAGAACTAGAATAACTTTAGGATAGAGAGTCCACTGCGTGTTAACTTGATTGTAATTAAAATCTAACCATAACTAATTCTTCTATTAGTTTTAGGACTTCTTAGGATCTCTTCTTTAGAACTCTTTTCTCTCCTCTCTTCTCCTCTTAATAAAAAAAAAAATCTTTAACAGACTAGGATAGTCCTACATAGACATTTTAAGTTGCATGTTAGGTCGACGATCACTAAAACCCGACTTGCAACCATTAGACGAAGAATTAGAAAAGACTCTTAGGACTATCCGAGCTAGAAATATGGCTGCACCTGGTGAGGCTAATCCTCCATGCTCATTGAGAGAATACTTCACTCCATCCTCGTATACCTACTCTCCATGCATTCAAGCACCTCCAGTAGAAGCTACCCAATATGAGATTAAGTTTAGCATTATTCAAATGTTGCTATCATTCTATGGACTTAGTAACGAGGACCCATACAAACACTTGGATGAATTTCTTGAAATTTGTACCATAGTAAAAATCCAAAACTTCTCAGATGATACCCTTAGGTTGAAACTGTTCCCTTTCTCACTTAAGGACAAAGCCAAACATTGATTAAACTCCTTAGACTCTATAACCATTTCAACTTGGGATCAGCTTCAGAGAGAATTTTTAAAAAAATACTTTTCAATCAGAAAAACAAATCAAATTAGAAAAGCTATCACCAATTTTTCCCAATTGGAGGGTGAACTTTTTCATGAGACATGGGAAAGGTTAAGGGACCTCATTCGTAAATGTCCACACCATGCTGTCCCTAAATGGTAACTTTGTCAGTATTTTTATGATGGTCTATCGGAGAAACACCGACAAATGGTTGATGCATCATGTGGTGGGACATTCATGCTAAAGAGTGAGGATGAAGCCTGACAGCTCTTTGAAACACTCAGTGAGAATTTCCTACATCATATGTCTGCCACTTCTAGAGAACAACCCATGCTTCAACAAAAAAGAAGTGGAATTTATCAGATTGAAAACGTCATGGATATCCACAGTAAGGTAGATGAACTGTCCCAAAAATTAAACTGTCTTCTAAATACTGGATAATCCCCGATTCCACCTAACCCAATCCAAGAAGTTTGTGCATTGTGTGCAAGTCCGAACCATTTTGTTAGTGAATGCCCAGCCGCACCTCAATTTTCTGAGTTTGTGCACGAGCAGGTTCAGCAAGCTCAAGTCCAACAAGTTCGCAGATCAGGAAACGATCCTTATTCGAACACTTATAACCCTGGCTGGAGAAATCATCCAAATTTTTCCTAGAGACCACAACCAATGGTTGACCCTGCCGCACCTCGACCTCAATATCAGGATCCAACATATAGGCATGGACCATACCATCAATTTCAAAATGCTCCTCAACCGTCTACTACTGGTCACAGCTCAACTTTTGAGGAAAAAATTCTGAAAGTACTAGAATGATTAAAAGTCAACACTCAGATTCTTAACTCCCACACACAATCCATTGCTAAGCTAAAGACCCAAATAGGTCAACTAGTGACTGCATTCAATAGGAGGGAAGGAGAAAAATTACCTAGCCAACCCGAGAGCAACCCAAGAGGGCAATTTGTGATTGAGAGTTCTAATACCCCAGAAGTTTTTTCTGAACATGCCAAATCAATCATGACTTTGAGAAGTGGGAAGGTCATTGAACACACTAGTAAAACCAATGAGACCGACGCTAAACCTCTAACCGAATCCAAATCACCCAAGAATAAGGAGGACCTTAAAATAGAGAATGAACCAACTACACCAGAATCATCTTACTTGCCTAAAGCCCAATTTTTGGATGTCCTGAAAGCTCCTATTCCTGCAGATAAGAAGGAAGGAAGACTCGACGAGATGTTAGAATTATTTAAGCAAGTCCAAATTAATCTTCTCCTTCTAGACGCAATCAAACAGGTCCCTACTTATGCCAAATTTTTGAAGAATTTGTGCACCCAAAAACGTAAATCTAGATCACAAATTCAAAGAAAGTATGCCTCACTGAACAGGCTAGTTCTGTCTTCCAGCATGCCACTCCTCCAAAGCTTAAGGACCCAGGAGCCCCCATCATTTTCTGTGTTATAGGAGATTATCACATTGAAAAAGCTCTTCTGGACTTAGGGGCAAGTGTGAATCTTTTACCTAGTTCGATGTTTGAACTTTTTGGATTCGGAGAATTGAAACCCACATCAGTCACACTGCAGTTAGCCGACCATCAATTAAGGAACCACGTGGAATGCTTGAGGATGTCTTGGTCAAGGTAGATGAGTTTTACTTTCCAATTGATTTTCTGGTTCTCGACATAGAACTAAGTGGCAACCCAAGACAAATTCTCATCATCTTAGGATGACCCTTCCTAGCTATGGCAAATGCATGCATTAATTGTAGGATAGGAGTCATGGACGTATCGTTTGGGAATAAGAAACTGAGACTGAATGTGTTTGGTACTTTTCAAAGACCATCAATGGATAGTTGCTTCGAAGTAGATACACTAGAAGATATTATAGAAGATGCAACACCCATAATTCTAGCACCAGACCCCTTAGATACTTGCTTGGCTCACTTTGGAGTGTATGACTTTGAGGGATAGATGAAAGAAGTTAACATCTTGTTGGATACATCACACGATAAAACTACTCCTCCATGGACAATCAAGTATGAGCCATTGCCCACCTTTTGTTGGTTTTATTGCATATGACGTCTGGCGAAGACATTAAACTTAGCACTTTTTGGGAGGCAACCCAAATTTTTTTTATTTTATTTTAACTGATCTTCATTTTTTTTTTTAATAAAGGACCGCTCTGTATGGAAGAGTCTGTCAATAAACTTGATGTCTGACTGAAGATGTAAAACTTAGCACTTATTGGGAGGCAAACCAATGATTTCATATTTTTTTTACTTTATTGCAGCTACAGAATTTAGAACAAGAGCCTATTAATCAATGAAGCTATCTTCAACTTTCGAAGCAAAATTATCCCAGGTGCACTCTCTCCTTTTATTTTCTTTGCTTTCCTACTCCATTGAGGACAATGTAGATTAAGTTGGGGGGAAGGAAATAGAAATTAATCAAATCCTCGAGTATGGTCAGAAATAATTAGTTTTGTGTATCCGAATTTTATTTTGATTAAGAGTCAATTAGGCATCCTAATAAATGAATGATTAACAGTCAAGATAATTTTAGAGATCTGAGGAATAAATTTTTAAGAAAACTCAATGAATGGTAGGGTTTAGACTAGATTAAATTTTAGGAGTGATTCTATAACCCTCTTCTTACTGATCTCAATAAAGAATCTGCTTCATGAGAGATTGGGTGGAAAAATCGAGGTATGCAAAAATTCTCCTTAAAATATGCTTTTTATTTAAAAAAAATATTAGTTTCCTACTGAGTAACCGGGTCCCTTCGCCTAAGTAAGTGTTGTGGTTCACGTAAAAAGGTGGGCAATGTTAAAAAAAAAAAAAGTGGCCTCTTTTTGAAGCGTTAATGCGTGCATGAGCGCGCAGAAGGCTCACGCGGGTGCGAGCGCGGGCATGGGGCAGACGCGAGGCGGCGCAAGCACGGGCGTGAGTGCAGGTGCGGGCGGACGCAAAGCGGGCACGCGGGGTTCATGGGGACAGACGAACAGATGGAAGGAAATATATATTTGAAAATGCTTCAAGGGGAAAAATTTATATTTTCTTTATCTGCTTGTGATCTTTGCATCTCATCCATCCATTTTTTAGTCTTTAGTATTTTCTTTAGTCCCACATCGAAAAATCATGTAAAACTCCTCCCTCCTAACACCTGTAAAAAAGCTTTTGTACTCCCATTAGAGAAGGAGCCCAAAAATTCTTCTAGAGCCTTGCATAGAGGAATAGAAAGGGACTACTTCATGAGCAGCTAGGCTAGCAGTCTCGAGAGTGGAGAAGAAATTTTGTAACGACACAGAGATGGTTTATTATTCTAAATTTTCTTGTATTTCTTTATATGCAATAAAGATTATGTTTTTTATTTAAATCATCATGAGTTCTTTATTTGCTCTCTTTCATATGCTTTTATTTATGCTTTTCTGTTAGATTAATATTAGGAATAACTTTTACTTTTCAGAGACGCATCGTAATCTACGGTACGGAGCATGTCGAAAAAAGAAGAGTTGTTTATCTAGTACTTTTCGGAGACACGCCGTGATCTACGGGTATGGGGTGTGTCGAGAAAAAATAGGTATTTTTTCTAAGGTTAATCACATCTAAAAAAGAGATACAACTCTGCTAGTGCAAAATTAATTCAAAACTCCCGAGCTCTTTATTTTTTAATTACATCAATTTTAAGATAATTTATTTTTTAAATCAAAACAATGCATCTTTTTTTTATTTTGTAATCTCAACTTAGCCCAAGGTCCCTGAGGATACGATCTCGACTCATCCTACCTACGTAGTGAGTAGAGTTATTTTTGGTGCTATCAACGACTACGCACCACTAGGCTGGGAGTATTGGATTGCTGTGAAAAATATCTCTAAGTATTTGAGAAGTACTAAGGGATTATTCCTTATCTTTGAAGAAAGATTAGAGTTAAGAGTGGGAGGATACAATAATGCTGATGGTAGAATATCTATATTAGCATGTATTCTTGAGTTATATTGGTTTGATATGTTGGAAGAGTTCTAGGCAATCGACCAATGAAAGCTGAATATGCTATAGATATGCAGGATGCATTCTGATTCTTATGATAGTTACAGAACTTGATGTCATACCATTAAATATTATGATATTGTACTGTAAAGATAATGGTCCATAGCCTTTGCTAAGAAGCCAAGGTCTCACCAGAAGTTCATGCCATAGAGCAGGGATATACGCGATTACCTCAAGTAAAAATATATGGAGGTGTAGAGAGTAGACTCCACATAAAATGTGATGGGCTCAAGTCACTTAGCCAGCTAAACACTGAAGCCTGTCGTTAGAAGATGGGGCTCAGGTGTATGACAGATTGGCTTTAGTGAAAGTGAGAGTTTGTTAGATGTATATCCTAGAAGCCAATCTTGACTGACACATATCTTTCTTTAAAGTATGTTTTGTACTTGATAGATAGTCTTTATAACCAATCATGTCATATGTGTCCATGATTTATCCTAAAAATTAATAAAGATAATTTTATATATTCTCAAGGTGTTGAGAATTTGAGACATATATCATTAGTGGTTAATTTCTAAATACTTCTAATCGAAAGATCATCACAGAGAACAGTGATCAATCCATTCAAGATCAATGCATGAATCATCTCCCTTTAGGGCAGATGAGTCTCGAGTCTACGATGTGAAAATATTGGGGTGAGAGTGCAGATGGTTGTTAGAGAACAACTTGCACTGAGTGTGACCAACATGAGAAATCACTTAGATGTCTACTCACTCGTCAGTGATTTTCTCGATACTATAATGGTGTAACTGGTTCTTTGACCTACGGTGTGTTGGTTATTTGCAGTGAGGCTACTTAATTTGACTGCATGTTCCCTTTGTCCCTAACCATTTGGGTCCTTGCTATGTATGTTGGCTATTGTAGGTTCAGGTTTGCTATTTGAAGTAGGATGCACTTAGATAGAATTTATCAATCTTGGTAAAAAGAAGTCCTATGCAATTCACAAAATTGAGTTCAGAAAATCTCTGACCAGAGTAAAAGTGAATACTGAAAAAAAGTTTTCACAGGATTCATAGATGAACTCGAGTCGAGCCAATCTAGTATATGACTGATGATGGGGTTTGACAAATTCTCCATGACCTCCTTTAAGTCGAGGCTTATGATAGAGGGATTGTATCACATGATAACTACACCTATAAATTTTTTTTTATATTTTACTGGATTGCCACTATATACTGTTAGGCGTTACTGGTGGATCGTGAGTGTTAGAAAGGGAAGGACAGATTACATGCATGTATTTCAAAACTATTTTGAAATCATAGTGGAATAAAATAGATTAACTATTTTTATCATATACTAAATCAGATCTAAAGCCTTCCCTAATATGGATCTAAGACCTATAAAATCTAAAATTAATTTATGAGATCAGATCTTATATCTTTTCACGGATGGAAGAGCTCCACAGTTGATGATCAAAAACTTGAGAGATTTCTGGAGCCGCACAAATGCCCGGCCTCTATAGGTATCCACATAAGATCTGATCTAATTCGATACTTATCTATCTCTCCAAAGTGCTAGCTCCCTTGTAGAGAAGAGCTTTTGATGATTGGTTTGATCCTTCTTCAGATCTGGAAGACGATCTTCAGTCAAAGAAGTAGTAGAGGTAGAAGAAAGGCAGTAGTAGTACAGCTTTCTTTCTCGAAGTCCCACACCTTGTACCAATGGACTTTTTTCTTCAAACTTGAAAGGAAAGATGCTAAAAAGTCCCTCTCTCACTTTAGTGGTCAGCCAAATTTTATTCTGATCTCAAAAGCTCTCTAGAGGTGTCCCAAAGGCAGATCCTTTTAAGGTGGTGCCTGATAGAGTCAAACTCTATCAAAAATTCAAATTAAATTTTAGATTCAAACTAAAACTTATCCCTATCCAAATGAGGGAATAAGAGGTCAACCAAGAGATGGAAAAATATGAAAAACCTCATGCAAATCTAAGGAGAGAAGGGGTGTGGACAATGGGTGGCGCATGGAAGAGTCCTTCACAAAATGGACTCTAGGATTTTGGATTGAGTCTCAAACTAAAAGGAATTTGGTTTAGATCCAAATACCTGATTGAACCTAATCTAATTAGGTCTCTAATCAGATTAAATTCTAATCCAATTAAGATTTAATTGAACCCAAATTTAGATCAAATCAGAAATTGATTCCATGGCAATTGAGTCATCTCATAACTCAATCAAACCAAACCCAATTCAAGTCAAACTAAATCCAATTCAATTAGAATTGATCTAAAACTTATTTCTCAATCAAATTGAGTCTAATTAGTAATCAAATTACTAATTAATCTTCTTACAACTTTTGTATTGGGTTAATTATCAATCATATTGATAATTATACCCTTAACGATTCATAATCATCGATCAATCATCGGATCAAACAGAAAACTTTTTTGTGTGTGACCCCATAGGTTCTATTCTATTTGGTAGTGAGACATATTATAATCTTCATCATAATATCATCAAAATTTTTTCGATGGGTTGAAATAATTTCAACACTGCCCATTGAGAATCATCGATCATCAAGATAATACCCGTGGATCCCATAATCCACCAGTGACACCTAGCAGTATGTAGTGGCAACCCAATAGAATGAAAATACGAATCTTTAGGTACAGCTATCATATGATTCAGTCCTTCTATCGAAAGTTCCAACTTAACGGAGGTTATGGATAACTCGTCAAATCTCATCGTCAGTCATATGCAAAATTAGCTCGACTTAAGTTATCTTGTGAATCTCATGAAAACTCTTTTCCAGAATTAACTCTTGCTTTGGCCAAAGACTTACTGAACTCAGTCTCGCGAATCACATAGGACTATATCTTTTTTACTAAGATCGATAGATTCCATCTAAGTGCATCCTACTCTTAACAGTGAATCTGAACTCACCATAGCTAACATACACAGCAAGGACCCGAATGACTAAGGACTAAATAGATGTGCAGTCAAATTATAGTCGCCTCACTGCAAATAACTAATGCACCATAGGTCAAAGAACTAGTCATACCACTGTAGCATCAAGAATACCACTGACAAGTGAGTAGACATCTAAATAGTTTCTCGTAATGGTCACGCTCAGTATAAGTTATTCTTTAACAACCACCTGTATTATCATCCTAGTGTCACCACACTACAGATTCTAGACTCATCTGTATGTAAAGGAGGTGATCGTGCACTGATTTAATTGGATCGATCACTATCCTCCATGATGATCCATTGATCGAAAATATTTAAAAATTAACCATTAATAGTGTATGTCTCAAATTCTCAATACTTTGAGAATATACAAAATCATCTTTGTTAATTTCTAGGATAAATCATGGACATATAAAGATGGCTGAAAATAAGAATACCTTTTATTAATAATAAAAGTTTTACAAGTTCAAATATAAGCCTTGAAAATACAAATGTGTCAGCCAATAATTGGCTCTTTAGGGCACAATCTAACAAACTCTCACTTGACCTAAAGCCAATTGGCCATAAACCTAAGACCCATCTTTTCAAGGTGAGCTTCGATCTTCTGCTGGCTGAGAGATTTTGTCAGTAGATCCGCCATATTTTGTGTGGAGTCGACTCACTGTACCTTGATGAACTGCTTCTCAAAATATTTACATATAATGTGAAATCGCTGTTCAATATGCTAGGACTTCTGGTGAGACTTGAGCTCCTTAACAAGGGCTATGGTGCTATTTTTGTAGTAGTGCAGTGCAATGGTATCTGATGACATCACACCTAGCTCCGCAATAAATTTCTTGAACCAGAATGCTTCCTTAGCATCTTCAGAGGTGGCGATGTACTCGGCTTTTATGGTTGAATCTGCAATGACCGGTTGTTTGAAATTTTTTCAGCTAACCGATCCTCCATTATACAGAAAAATACACCCTGATGTAGACCTTCTATCATCGAAATCAGACATAAAGTCTAAATCTGTGTATCCTTCCATTTTTAGCTCCGAACCTCTCCCAAAGATCAAGAATAAATTTTTAATTCTTCTCAAGTACTTAAGGATGTTCTTTATAGCTGTCTAGTACTCTTCACCTGGATTAGACTGATATCTGCTCATGACACTCAAAGCAAGAGCTATATCAGGTCGCGTACACAGCATGACATACATGAGACTCCCTATAGCCGAAGCACAAGGGATCTTGCTCATGCATTGGATCTCTTCAGGTGTGTCAAAACACATCTTTTTTGAAAGATGAATGCCATGTCTAAGAGGCAAGAGACCTCTCTTGGAGTTTTCCATACTAAACGTTTCAGCACCTCCTCTATGTACATTCACTATGAGAGTCATATCATTCTCTTAGATCTATCCCTATAACCTTATTACCAAGAATGTAGGAAGCTCTCCTAGGTCTTTCATAGAGAATTCTTTTGACAACCAAACTTTGACCGATGTCAGCATGGAAATATCATTCCCAATCAAGAGGATGTCATCTACATATAATACGAAGAACGTGATAGCGCTCCCACTGACCTTTTTGTACACACACAGCTCTTCCTCATTTTTGATGAAATCAAACGATTTGATTATGTTGGTGCAAAAATCCGCTTACGTCGGAGAAGCTGGAGTCGCGGTCGCCGTCGGGATCTGTAAAAGAAGTCTAAACCGGAGGTGAGGTTGCTCCGGCAAGATCCTCTGACGCTCAAGTCAATTCTCTACCTCAACAAGAATAGAGTGCTCGAACGGAAATTTTAGCAGAGTTTCTAGGTAAAAATGAGAGCTTATAGAATAACGTATCTGGGGTTCTCCTTTTATAGATGGAGGGGGCAACAAATTGATAGCGATGCCTGTAACCGTCTGGTAGTGGGCTGCCCAGAGTCAGGAGGAATTTATTACGGAGGGTAGTGGAGTGAGATCGTGGCTATCGTCGTGGCTCACCACATGGAATCAGTTACGGGGAGTGGAGCGGCATCCGCTGTCGTGACTCGTCAGGGAGTGGAGCAGAATCGTGGCCATTAATATGGCCTGCCAGGGAGTAATGGAGCTGCGTAGGGTCCGCCGTAGGGAGTGGAGTAGTGTTGTCCGTTACTGTGGCCTACCAGGGGGTCCAGACTTGTCGGTCGAAGTTTGGTTGGAGTCGGTAGCGAGGTTCGGTACCCGTAGGAGTTTGGGCGAGGTCTTCCCGCAGTCAGAATAGAAGACAGAGTCTGGCATCCGTAGGAGTCCGGATGAAGTCTACTTGCAGTTGGGGTCGTGGGTGGAGTCCGGCTCCCGTAAGAGTCCGGACGAAGTCTGTCTGCAGCCATTGGAGTCGAGGATGGAGCCCGACTCTCGTAGGAATCCGAGCGGTGTCTTCCTGTAATTAAAATCAAAGGCGAAGTCTGGCCCCCGTAGGAGTCCGGACAAGGCTTACCAGCAGTTGAAGTTGAGGATGGAGCCCGGCTCTCGTAGGAGTCCGGGCGGAGTCTACTTACGGTTGAAGTCGTGGGTGGAGTCCAGCTCCCATAGTAGTCTAGACGAAGTCTGTCTGCAGCCGTTGGAGTCGAGGATGGAGTCCGGCTCCCGTAGGAATCCAGACGGAGTCTTCTTGCAATTAAAATCAAAGGCGAAGTCCGGCCCCCGTAGGAGTCCGGACAAGGCTTACCAGCAGTTGAAGTTGAGGATGGAGCCTGGCTCCCGTAGGAGTCCGGGCGGAGTCTACTTGCGGTTGAAGTCGTGGGTGGAGTCTGGCTCCCGTAGGAGTCCGGACGAAGTCTGTCTGCAGCCATTGGAGTCGAGGATGGAGCCCAGCTCCCGTAGGAATCCGGGCGGAGTCTTCCTGTAATTAAAATCAAAGGCGAAGTTCGGCTCCCGTAGGAGTCCGGACAAGGCTTACCAGCAGTTGAAGTTGAGGATGGAGCCCGGCTCCCGTAGGAGTTCGGGCGGAGTCTACTTGCGGTTGAAGTCATGGGCAGAGTCCAACTCCTGTAGGAGTCCGGATGAAGTCTGCCTGCAGCCGTTGGAGTCGAGGACGGAGCTCGGCTCCCGTAGGAATCCGGGCAGAGTCTTCCTGCAATTAAAATCAAAGGCGAAGTCCGACCCCCGTAGGAGTCCGGACAAGGCTTACCAGCAGTTGAAGTTGAGGATGAAGCCCGACTCCCGTAGGAGTCCGGGCGGAGTCTACTTGCGGTTGAAGTCGTGGGCGGAGTCCGACTCCCGTAGGAGTCCGGACGAAGTCTGTCTGCAGCCGTTGGAGTCGAGGATGGAGCCCGGCTCCCGTAGGAATCCGGGCGGAGCGATGGGAGTTCACCAACAGCAGTCGAAAGTCGGAAGAGACTTGCGAGGGTCAATCCCGCCAAGAACTTCGGTCGAGGGTATTTTATACCCAACACCAGTCCCCCTACTTTCGAGTTTGAATTTCGAATGAAGGAAGTACAGAGAGGTCATCACAGTCGAAGTTCTCCCCCTGACGCCCGCGCGCAACCGTCCTCAGATATGTTGGCATTTAATGCGCGCATGCCGGAGCCCTTTTTTCGATTAGGGCGACCCGAAGAGTCTTTTCGAAACTCCCACCGGGACGTGATCCCAAGCGTCGTGCCATGAAAGTTTGCGAACAGTCAACCCCAGGTAGCGGTGAATGGGACATGCGGGACACGTGGTGAGCACCGGTTGGCCTAGGGACACTCGCCACCATAATCGCGCTAGGCTCCGTTGCCTATTTAAACCCCCCACCCTTCCTTGGGGGGCTTCACTTCGCTTGAGGAACGACATCTTCCTTTCGCCAGAGAGCTTAGCCACTCAGCCACTCCATCGGTGCCCCTTCCGACTCCGAGCATCCTTTGCGCTGATTTTTGCCATCTTCGCTGGCTCTCCGCCATTTCCAGTCCCTCGATTCTCTTTAAGGGGTTCCCCCGTCAGGACCTCCACCCTAGAGGCCAATCTCAAGAGGATGCCACGGTCTTGGAAGGGTGCAAGGAGGAGAACGCAGTCTGCGAGTCCTCCGTCGTGCCGCCGTGGGTTCCCATCGCTTTGAAGGGGGCTCGAGGGAGAATCCCTTCAACAACAGGGGTTTAATAATGGGGACAACCGGTGAAGGCATTCTGCCCGAGAATTTTAGAGTAGCTGATCGGGGCGACGTCGGTCAAGGGGGCAGAGTCATCGTCACAAGTCGTGGCGGGATCCTTGATGTCGTCGGAGCCGAGGAACCAGAAGCGGTCAGCGCCGATGGTGGGGCAGTAAAACTTGTTGCGGGGATGGTAGAAGTAGCACATGCTGACCTTGTCGGAATGCCTAGGACGGTGGTTGTCATGGGACATTCGGTGATGGCGCATATCTCCGACGTCATCGCTGTCCCCGGGGTAACCCCGGTTCTTCTTGAAACAGGTCGTCGTCGCCGCTGTCGTTGCCTTTGCTGCCTCCTGAACTCTATCCCATTCTTTTCCCTCCAGGGTTGGGATTCCGGAGATGGAGTAGGAGAAAGTCGAGCATGTTTATCACACGCACTGGAAAATGCAGTTGGACAAAATCGGGAAGAGAAGTTTACAGCCTGAAGTGGCCTCCGGTGTATCTCTTCCAAGTCGTGTATCGGAGCCTTGTAATAGTGTATTCTTTCTGGCCCTCCGGGTCTTGTAATGTACATCTTGTTGATTGAAAAATGAGAAGGAGATTTTATTACCTCATCCGCACTTTGCATCGAATTGTTGTCTGCCGAACTTCTTTCCTTTGCCATTGTCGTTCGGAGGTACCCGGTTGCTATCGTATCGACCCATCTTTTTCGTTCGTGGCCGCAGAGTCGTCTGGGGCCATTCGGGTTTGGTGCCCCCATCAGGGCTCGAGCTCGGAGGTTTGAGCTTCTGTCACCCTGAGAAAGTTGTCTTACCTTGGGCTTGTGTTGAAAGCTTCCTTGAAAGTTGAGGTTCTTGATGAGAGCCCCAATCCTTGCCGAGACAGGGTTCTCTGCATCTTGGATGCTGTTTGTTTTCCATTCATCGCTGACGTGATCCATCGCCTTCCTTTTTCTTTTTCGCTTAAATTTTTCCTCCGCTCTTGATGAGGCTACGGGAGTTCGGCTTCCGTAAGCGAAGTCGGGGCGAAGTCCGACTCCCGTGGGAGTCCGAGCGGAGTCTTCCTGCAGTTGGGGCAGGAGGCAGAGTACGATCCCCGTGGGAGTCCGAACAAAGCCTGTAAGTGAAGTCGCGGGCGGAGCTTGGCTCCCGTAGGAGTCCGGGCGGAGCCCTTCAGCAGTTGAGATTGGGAACGGAGTTCGGCTCCCGTAGGAGTCCGGGCGGAGTCCACCTGCAGTCAAGGTTAGGGACAAAGTCCGGCTCCCGTAGGAGTCCGGAGAAATTTTATTGCGAGGGGGCCGTTGGGGAAAGTCCCCTCCTTTTTCTCTTTTGGTCTTTGAACGACCAAACTTTTAATTGATGCCGGGATGAGGTTCTTCCCCCATTCCTGTCGTAACAGGTTTCAGCTCTGGTTAGGACGAGGTCCTCCTCTTGTTTCTAACGCGGTCGGGGGCGTACATATGGGTGTTGCTGGGCCCTTCCCACCTTCCGGCCTAAAGAGAGCTGGGCCTTCGACTTTGCTCGAGTTAGGACGAGGTTCTCCTTCTGTCCCTAACAGGGCTGTGGGGGCGCATATGGGCGTTGCAGGGCCTCTCCCCCCATCCGACCTAAAGGAAACCGGGCCTTCGACTTTGCTCAAGTTAGGGGGAGGTTCTCCTCCTGTCCCTAACAGGGCTGTGGGGGCGCATATGGGCGTTGCAGGGCCTCTCCCCCCATCCGGTCTAAAGGGAACCGGGCCTTCGACTTTGCTCAAGTTAGGGCGAGGTTCTCCTCCTATCCCTAACAGAGTTGTAGGGGCGCATATGGGTGTTGCAAGGCCTCTCCCCCCATCTGGTCTAAAGGGAACCAGGCCTTCGACTTTGCTCAAGTTAGGGCGAGGTTCTCCTCCTGTCCCTAACAGGGCTGTGGGGGGCATATGGGCGTTGCAAGGCCTCTCCCTCCATCCGGTCTAAAGGGAACGGGTCTTCGACTTTGCTCAAGTTAGGGTGAGGTTCTCCTCCTGTCCCTAACAGGGCTGTGGGGGCGCATATGGGCATTGCAGGGCCTCTCCCCCCATCCGTTCTAAAGAGAATCGGGCCTTCGATTTTGTCGAGATGAGGTTCCCCTCTCGCTTCTGATATAATTTGTTTGGATTGTCCTGTAGATGTAAGATAGTGCCAAAGACATGCAGATATACAACTTTTAATTAAAATGAAGTTATTGGTAGTACATCCGTAAGTTTTTTGAGCTCCATGGTCGCGGGAGGTCGGCCCCTCCGAGCTCCTTAAGATAATAAGTTTCGGGCCGGACTACTTCTTTGACCTCATACCGGCCTTCCCAGTTTGGGGCGAGTTTCCCTCGATCCTAAGGTTGTGAGACAGCGGCTCGTCGAAGTACTAGATCTCCTGCTCTAAAGACTTTATTCTTGACCCGGGCGTTGTAATACCGAGCGACTTTCTGTCTGTAGACTGCCATTCAAACCTGGGCTATCTCCGTCTTTCTTCCAGCAGGTCGAGGTTGGCTTTAAGACTTTGCAAAATTTGATGTTCGTCGAATGCCACGACTCATGCTGACGGGAGTTTAAGCTCAATTGGGATGACGGCCTCCGTACCGAAGGCCAAAGCAAAGGGGGTCTCCCCTGTGGGCAGCCTCTGGGATAGTACACTTACTATGAAATCTACCAGTATTTGGGCCTTCACTGCTAGCCTGGGTCGATAGTTGATGTCGAATTCTATGAGCTCGATCGCCCACTTTGCCATTCTCCCAGAGGCGTCCGCCCGGTGCAAAATCGCTTTGATCGGTTGATCAGTGAGCAGCGTCACGGTGTACCCTTGAAAGTAGGGTCGGAGCCTCGGGGCTGCAATCGACAAGGTGTAAGTCAGTTTTTCTAATTTGGTGTACCTGATCTCGGCGTCTCTCAACGCGCGGCTGACGTAGTAGATTGGCCGTTGGACTTTCGCTTCTTCTTTGACAAGGATGGCCACGAGAGCCATAGGAGAGACCGCCAGGTATAAAAATAGTTCCTCCCCAGGCTCCGGCTTTGCCAACAGCGGGGGTGAGCCACGGTAGCTCCTTAGTTCTTCGAACGCCTGTTGGCACTCAGAGGTCCAACAGAAGTTCTTCGGCTGCTTGAGGGTTTGAAAGAAGGGTAAGCACCATTCGGCCGACCTTGCGACAAAGCGATTCAGGGCCACTATCCTCCCCGTGAGGTGCTGAACCTCTTTTATCGACTTTGGAGCGGCCATCTCCTAGATGGTGTGAATTTTCTCTGGATTGGCCTCGATTCCGCACCCCGACACCATGAAGCCCAGGAACTTTCCCGAGGTTACTCTGAAAGCCATTTAGTTGGGTTCAGCTTCATTCTATATTTTCGGAGAGCGTCGAAGGTCTCCTCGAGGTCGGCGATGTGACTCTGAAAGATTTGCTTTTTACGAGCATATCGTCCACGTAGACCTCCATGTTACGGCCGATCTGCTCCTTGAAGATTTTATTCACCAACCGTTGGTAGGTTGCTCCTGCATTTTTGAGGTCGAAAGGCATGACCCTGTAACAGTAAAGGCCATGATTAGTGATGAAAGCTGTCTTTTCTTCATCTTCCGGTGCCATTCTGATTTGATTATAGCCGGAGAATGCATCCATGAAGGTGAGGAGCTCATGGCCTGAGGTCGCGTCCACCAGTTGATCGATTCTGGGAAGGGGGTAGCTGTCCTTTGGATAGGCCTTATTCAGCTTTTTGAAATCTATGCACATCCTCCACTTACCGTTTGCTTTTTTGACTAGGACAACGTTGAAAATCCAATCAGGATAATTGACTTCCTTAATGAATCCGGCTTTAAGGAGCTTGTCCACTTCCTCGGCTATCACCTTCTGCCTCTCTGGTGCATGACCTCGGATTTTTTCTTTCGTTGGTCGATGCTTTGGATCGACGGCCAAGCGATGTTCCATGACTTTCATGTCAATCCCTGGCATGTCTGTTGGAACCCAAGCGAAAACGTCCGCATTCCTTCATAGAAAATCAATGAGATGGTCTGCACCTCCTCCTCCAGGTTGGAGTCGACCATCGCTACATGCTCCGCGTTCCGTCATTCAAAGGGATTGGTACCAGATCTTCAATTGGGGTGCCCTCTCTTCGGTGAGGTCATCGCGAGCATCCAGTCCATCGACGGGATAGGGGTCAATTGGTCACTTCTTTGCAAGGCTATGTTGTAGCAGTGTCTGGCCAGGGCTTGGTCTCCCGGACCTCTCTGATCTCCTGGTTGGTGGAAAATTTCAACTTCAAATGGTAGGTTGATACGATGGCTCGGAGAGCATTAAGGCCAGGTCGGTCAAGGATTGCATTGTAGGCTGACGGCGCTTTCACCACCAAGAAATTCACCAGAGCCCTGGATTGCCTTGGATATCGACCTGCGGCACAGTCAAAGTTATTATTCCTTCCGTCGGAACAGCATCGCCGGTAAACCCTACCAGAGGGGAGCTAATCGGTCTCAAATGGCTGTCAAGGATGGACATTCTTGAAAAGGCATCGTAGAACAAGATGTCGGCCGAGCTTCCATTGTCGACAAGAATGCGACGGACGTCGTAATTTGCTATATTCATGGAAACTATGACCGCATCGTTATGAGGAAATTAGACTCCCTGAGCATCTTCTTCAGTAAAGGTTATGGGCTCTTCAATCTTTTGCCGCTTGGAGGGTACGGCCGGTATGTTGGTTGCTTCCTGCCGGGATCCTCCTGAGATGGTGTTGGCGAAATCCGTCGGAGGCCGATTGTCTGACCACTCCATGCCGGCGATCATTACCGGAGGATGCAGGGCCGGGAAACCAGAGGCGAGACTGGGGCCCGAGATATGGCTGCGGAGGCCGTGGGTAGCCGTGTGGATGCTTCGTGAGAAGACATCGGGTGAGGATCCAGTGGGAGAAAGGAGGAGCGGGTGTCGGAGAAGATGACCGGAGGTGGCTTCGTTGAGCGCTCCTTTAAGAACAAGGGTACCGCACGAAGGTTGGCCCTTCCTCTAGCGCCAATCCTGTTGGTGCAAAAATCTGCTTACGTCGAAGAAGTTGGAGTCGCGGTCGCCGCCGGGACCTGCAAAAGAAGTCTAAACCGGAGGTGGGGTTGCTCCGGCAAGACCCTCCGACGCTCAAGTCAGTTCTCTGCCTCAACAAGAATGGAGTGCTCGAACGAAAATTTTAGCAGAGTTTCTAGGTAAAAATGAGAGCTTATAGAATAACGTATCTGGGGTTCCCCTTTTATAGATGGAGGGGGCAACAAATTGATAGCGACGCCTGTAACCGTCTGGTAGTGGGCCGCCCAAAGTCAGGAGGAATTTATTGCGGAGGGTAGTGGAGTGGGATCGTGGCTATCGCCGTGGCTCGTCATGTGGAATCAGTTATGGGGAGTGGAGCGGCGTCCGCTGTCGTGACTCGTCAGGGAGTGGAGCAGAATCATGGCCGTTAATATGGCCTGCCAGGGAGTAATGGAGCTGCGTAGGGTCCGCCGCAGGGAGTGGAGCAGTGTTGTCCGTTACTGTGGCCTGCCAGGGGGTCCAGACTTGTCGGCCGAAGTTCGGTTGGAGTCGGTAGTGAGGTCCGGTACCCGTAGGAGTTTGGGCGAGGTCTTCCCCAGTCGGAATAGAAGACGGAGTCTGGCATCCGTAGGAGTCCGGAGAAGTCTACTTGTAGTTGGGGTCGTGGGGGGAGTCCAGCTCCCGTAGGAGTCCGGACGAAGTCTGTCTGCAGCCGTTGGAGTCGAGGACGGAGCCCGGCTCCCGTAGGAATCCGGGCGGAGTCTTCCTGCAATTAAAATCAAAGGCGAAGTCCGACCCCGTAGGAGTCCGGACAAGGCTTACCAGCAGTTGGAGTTGAGGATGGAGCCCGACTCCCGTAGGAGTCCGGGCAGAGTCTACTTACGGTTGAAGTCATGGGCGGAATTCGGCTCCCGTAGGAGTCCGGACGAAGTCTGTCTGCAACCGTTGGAGTCAAGGACGGAGCCCGGCTCCCGTAGGAATCCAGACGGAGTCTTCCTGCAATTAAAATCAAAAGCGAAGTTCGGCCCCCGTAGGAGTCCGGACAAGGCTTACCAGCAGTTGAAGTTGAGGACGGAGCCTGGCTCCCGTAGGAGTCCGGGCGGAGTCTACTTGCAGTTGAAGTCGTGGGCGGAGTCCGGCTCTGTAGGAGTCCGGATGAAGTCTGTCTGCAGTCATTGGAGTCGAGGATGGAGCCCGACTCCCGTAGGAATCTGGGTGGAGTCTTCCTGCAATTAAAATCAAAGGTGAAGTCCGGCCCCCGTAGGAGTCCGGACAAGGCTAACCAGCAGTTGAAGTTGAGGACAGAGCCCGGCTCCCGTAGGAGTCCGGCGGAGTCTACTTGCGGTTGAAGTCGTGGGCGGAGTCTGACTCTCGTAGGAGTCCAGACGAAGTTTGTCTGCAGCCGTTGGAGTCGAGGACGGAGCCCGGCTCCCGTAGGAATCCGGGCGGAGTCTTCCTGCAATTAAAATCAAAGGCGAAGTCCAGCCCCCGTAGGAGTCCGGACAAGGCTTACCAGCAGTTAAAGTTGAGGATGGAGCCCGACTCCCGTAGGAGTCTGGGCGGAGTCTACTTGCGGTTGAAATCATGGGCGGAGTCCGGCTCCCATAGGAGTCCGGACGAAGTCTGTCTGCAGCCGTTGGAGTCGAGGATGGAGCCCGGCTCCCGTAGGAATCCAGGCAGAGCGATGGAGTTCACCAACAGCAGTCGAAAGTCGGAAGAGATTTGCGAGGGTCAATCCCGCCAAGAACTTCGGCCGAGGGTATTTTATACCCAACAGATTACATCATTAAAGTGAGTGTTCCAACTCCGGGATGCTTGCTTAAGTCCATAAATGGACCTTTGCAGCTTGTGAGTAAAGTATGGATGAATTTCAGCATAACCACTGACAAAAAAATCTCTTGATAGTCAATGCCTTCATGTTGACTATAACCTTTTGCTACCTGCCTTACCTTATAGGTCTCTACCTTACCATCTGATTCAATTTTTTTTTGTAGATCCATTTACACCCAATAGATACAATACCTTCAGGTGGATCTACTAAGGACCATACTTGGTTGGAATGCATGGAGTCAATTTCTGACTTCATTGCTTTCATCCATTTCTCAGAGTCTACATCTAACATCATCTCATCATAGGTTTTGGGATCATTCCTAATATCCCTATCTCCCACAAGGAATATTTTTTTTAGATCCTCCATAAGTATACCTAAGTATCTTTCTGAAAGATGAGAGACCCAATTTGATCTACGAGGTGGAGAAGGTACTAAATTTACTAGCTCATTACTAGATTCAGGTTCTTGAACTCGATGGTCTTCAGAGACTTTCTCTTCGAGCTCAATCTTTCTCTCACTATCTCCATCTTGGACAAACTCCTTTTTCAAGAAGATGGTATGATGGCTCACAATCACATTGTAATCCTCTGAAAGATAAAAATAATATCCCATAGATTCCTTAAGATACCCTATAAAATGAGCCCTAAGTGACCTAACCTTTAACTTGTCCATCTGTTATGGTTTGACATGAGCCGGACATCCCCAAATCTTGAGGTACCCAAGAGATGGTTTCTTACCATGCCATAACTCATATGGTGCGGCAGGAACGGATTTAGAGAAAATTCAATTTAAGAGATGAATAGCAGAAAGCAATGCATGTCCTCATAAAAAGATTAGAAGATCTGTAAAGCTCATCATAGATCGGACTATTTCTAATAGTATCTGATTCCTTCTTTCGGATATCCCATTGAGCTGAAGCATCTCTGGAGGTGTCCATTGTGAGACTATGCCGTTATCCTTGAGATAGGTCTGAAATTTTCTATTAAGATATTCTCCTCCTCGATTTGATCGAAGAACCTTTATGGGTTTTTCGATTTGCTTCTCTACTTTACATCTGAATTCTTTGAACTTTTCAAAGGCATCAGATTTGTGATGCATCAGGTACACAAAATCATACCGTGAGAAAACATCAGTAAAGGTTATGAAGTAGAGATAGCCACTCCTAGCCTGTACATCGAATGGACCACACACATCTGTGTGTACCAGGGCTAATATCTCAGTGGCTCTTTCCCTATGTCCTACAAAGGATTGCTTAGCCATCTTTTTTTGAAGACATGACTTACAAATTGGATAAGACTTGAAAGTCAATGACTCGAGAAGGCCATCTTTTTTCAATTTGTTAAGTCTGTCCTCTCCAATATGACCTAGCCTTAGGTGCCAGAGATACTTTTGGCTAATCCTATCTTTAAGTCTCTTAGACCCTATGGCATTCATAATTTGCTCATTAATATTAATATTCTCATCTTTATGCAAATGATAATCCATCAATTAAAAAGGCACGTGCAATAATTTTATTTCCAAAATAAATTATACAAAAGTTTTTATTAAAATAAAAATTATAATTATCCTATGCCAGCACAGATATAGAAACTAAGTTTCTACTGGCTCTAGGTACATAATAACAATCTTTTAAAAGCAAACTAATTTCTAACGATAATCACAAAGGATAAATTTCGATGGCTACAGCAGCAACTCTTACCCCATTGCCAATCCGGAGAGTAATCTCACCTTCCTTTACCCTCTAACTTCTTCCAGACCCTGCATGGAGTGCACAAGTGAGCACCAGAACCAAAATCTAGAACCCAACTAGAAGAAGCAGAAATTGTTAGGTTAGTTTCAATAATGAGTAACTTAGATGTACCTTCAGAAGACGTGTCCATCTTCTTGTTCTTTAAAGTGGCTAGGTATGCAGGATAGTTTCTTTTCCAGTGACCTTCGATATTGCAGTGAAAATATTTTTCTTTGTCGTTGGTCTTCTTTGGAGCCTACTTCTTGGGTTTGGTACCAGTCTTTTGCTTCTTTACAGGCTTCTTCTTTTTCTTCCAGAAAGATTTTCTCTTGGAGGAAGCCTGCTCCATAGTTAGAACAGTATCCCTTGAACTTTTTAAGGTACTTTCAACTGTCACCAACATGTTCAGCAATATAGATAAAGAGCTATCAATCTTATTCATATGGTAGTTCATGATGAACTACCCATACAAATCAGGGAGGGATTGCAGGATCATATCCAGTTGTAATTTCTTATCCATGTTCATGCCTAGCTTCTGAAGCTCCTTAATGTTCTTAATCATTATCAAACAATGATCATGAATGGACTGCCCATCACGTATGTTTACCCTAAAAAGTCTCTGCAAGACCTCAAAGCAAGCTATACGACTCTGCTCACCATACAACTTTTGCAGATAAGTCAATATGTCTCTGGCAATCCTCATGTCTTCATGCTGTCGCTGAAGATCATTGGACATAGATGCAAGAATATAGCACTTTGCCTTATTATCTTCATCCATCCACTTCTCAAGTATGGTTCTTGATTAGAGGATGGATGAGCTGGCAACACAAATGCATCCTAATCGAGGACATGGTTCAGCTTTTCAAAATTGAGAATGATTCTCAAATTTGGAGCCAGTCCTTGTAATTGGTTTCGGTCAACCTATTAGTGTCAAGGATTCGGACTAATGGATTTAAACTTGACATGGTTAACTGCAAAGAGAAATAATTTCTAATTAGATATTTTGAACTAATAAATATTTGTTATTGAGACTTTAATAAACAAACAAGGGCTCTCACTATTTCTACGGATCTTCCATACTCCTCAGGTGGAGAAAACAAAAATCTATATGTGATCAGTTTCTAGTGGGCACTGCAGTCCCACTGATTTATGTGTACCTCACCTAACAGTTATTAGTAACATATAAACTAATAAGTAGATAACTCTTTATCCATTACTTCACTAAGCAAGATGCAGCTAATTCGGTCTCTAAGTCCTGTGGCCTCACCAACATTATTGATATATTTTTTAGTTAAGTCAGATCCACTGTACACCAGCAGACGTAAAGCCATCATTGAGACCCTCACCTAACAGTTATTGGGCCCAACCCCATCTCTACCCTAGGGCATCTAATGTCATAGAGTAGTTGTACCTATCCAATACAACCGAACCACTATGACCAGCCAAGAATGATCAACACCAAGTAGGCACCCACATTTCTACAATGGTGGAAGATCGCTAGACTTAATATTAATTGAGAAGATTTAGGTTCAGATCTCATCCTTAATTAGTCATATTAGATATAACTAACCTAGTGGTATGGGTTAGCTCGAATCATTAGCAACCTAACATAAGACTTAATCAACCATATTGGCCAGGTAAGTGAGATCGGTGGGAGGGTATGCCATTAACTCGATCTATGCGAGTAGCTCCCAATTAAAGACTATCGATCGAATTGCCAAACTTACCTTAGACATCAATCGATCAATAAGCATTGATCAGGTCAGCTAATTAATTCAGACTCGAATCACGGAGTCAAATTAGGTCTTTTGATTTGATCGATAACATGTGGCTGTTAGTCGATCTGACCAAACTTATAATTATTTGGGTTGGATATGAGAGATTAGACCTAAACCTAATCAACTATTGATTCAGTTTGATCAACCGTTCAAACTAGACCTAATTGAGCTACCCAACTCATTAACCCATGTTTTATGTAGTAAATTTTAGATCTTAGATTCTAAATTTTAGATTTTTAATTTTACATCTTAATTTTTAATTAAGTATATTATGATCATGGGTTTAGTTTAGATGTTAAAATAATTTCAGATCTAAACTACACTAGATTTACATTTCAAACAAGGTGACATATAGCATTGTTTCAGATCTAAATTAAAATCACATATCATATATGAAAAATCAGATCTAAAATTAATTAAGCATGTATCATATGCATGCAAAATTTAGATCTAAAAAAAGATCAAATATGATTAAAAATTATTTTCAAAAATTATTTATCAAAAATCAGATCTAGATTTTTAGATCAATGATCTAAAATATCCATGCATCTCATACATGATTCAATAATTTTTAGATCTGAATAAAATTGAAATAAATCATTTAAATCAAAAACTAACTTTTAGATCTAAGATTAAAATCAGATTAAATATGTCTCTTATGACCGAATGACCATAGAGATCAATCCAATCTGAATACTACACATGAGGAATACAGATCTATGCATCTCATACATGATTTAATAATCTCAGATCTGAATAAAACTGAAATAAATCATTTAAATCAGAAACTAACTTTCAAATTTAAGATTAAAATTAGATTAAATATATCTAATTGAAATCATGGCTCTGATACTACTGTTAGAAAGAAAAGGGCAGATTACATGCATGTATTTCAAAACTATTTTGAAATCGCAGCGGAATAAAATAGATTAACTATTTTTATTATGCATTAAATCAGATCTAAAATCTTTTCTAACATGGATCTAAGATATATGAAATCTAAAATTAATTTATGAGATCAAATCTCATACCTTATCGTGGGTGGAAGAGCTCCACAGCCGATGATTAAAAACTTGACAAGTTCCTGGAGCCATGCAAACGCCCGACCTCTACAAGTATCCACACGAGATCCGATCTGATCCAAGACTTATCTATCTTTCTGGGATGCTAGCTCCCTTGTAGAAAAGACCTTTTGATGATTGGTTTGATGTTTCTTTAGATCTGGAAGATGATCTTCCATCGAAGAAGCAGTGGAGGTAGAAGAAAGGCAGCAGCAGTGCAGCTTTCTTCTTCGGAGGTTCATGTCTTGTACCAATGGAGTTTTCTCTTCAAACTAAAAAGAGAGGATGCCAAAAAGTCTCTCTCTCACTCTAGTGGTTGGCCAAATTTTGTTCTGATCTCAAAAGCTCTCTAGAGGCATCCCAAAGGCAAATCCTTTTAAGATGGCGCCTGATAGAGTCTTGATAGAGTCAAACTCTACCAAAAATTCAAATTAAATTTCAGATTCAAACCAAAACTTATCCCTATCCAAATGAAGGAATAAGTGGTTGACCAAGAGGTGGAAAAATATAGAAAACCTCATGCAAATCTGAGGAGAGAAGGGGCATGGACAATGGGTGGCACATGGAAGAGTCCTTCACAAAATAGACTCTAGGGTTTGGATTGAGCCTCAAATCAAAAGTAATTTAGTTTAGACCTAAACACCTGATTGAACCTAATTTAATTAAATCTCTAATCAGATTAAATCCTAATCCAATTAAGATTTAATTGCATCCAAATTCAGTTCAAATCAAAAATTGAATTCATGGCAATTGAGTCATCTCATAACTCAATCAAACCAAATCCAATTCAAGTCAAACTAAAACCAATTCAATTAGACTTGATCTAAAACTTATTTTTCAATCAAATTGAATCTAATTAGTAATCAAATTATGAATTAATTTTTTACAACTTTTGCATTGGGTTAATTATCAATCGTATTGATAATTATACTTTTAACGATTCATAATCGTCGATCAATCATCGAATCAGACAGAAAACTCTTTTGTGTGTGATCTCATAGATTCTATTCTATCTAATAGTGAGATACATTATAATCTTTATCATAATATCATCGAAACTCTTTTCTATGGATTGAAATAATTTCAACACTATCCATCGAGAATCATCGATCATCAAGATAATACTCATGGGTCTCACAATCCATCAGTGACACCTAGCAGTATGTAGTGGCAACCTAGTAGAATGAAAGTATGAACCTCTAGGTATAGTTATCATATGATTCAGTCCTTCTATCGAAAGTTCTAACTGGATGGAGATTATAGATGACTCATCAAATTCTATCGTCAGTCATATGCAAGATTGGCTTGATTTGAGTTCTCTTATGAATCTCGTGAAAACTCCTTTCCAAAATTCACTTTTGCTTTGGCCAAAGACTTACTGAACTCAGTCTCGCAAATCACATAGGACTATATCTTTTCTACTAAGATCGATAGATTTCATCTAAGTGCATCCTATTCTTAACAGTGAACTTGAACCCACCATAGCTAACGTACACAGCAAGGATCCGAATGGCTAGGGACCAAATAGATGTGTAGTTAAACTAAGCAGTCTCACTGCAAATAGTCAATACACTGCAGGTCAAAGGACTAGTCATATCACTATAGCATTGAGAATACCTCTGAGAGTGAGTAGACATCCAAATAATTTTTCATAATGGTCATGCTTAGTGCAAGTTGTTCTCTAACAACTACCTATATTATCACCCTAGTGTCACCACACTATAGATTCGAGACTCATCTGCCTATAAAGGAGGTGATCGTGCATCGATCTAACTTGATTGATCACTGTCTTTCATGATGATCCTCTGATCATGAGTATTTAAAAATTAACCACTAATAGTGTATGTCTCAAATTCTCAATACCATGCGAATATGCAAAATCATCTTTGTTAATTTTAGGACAAATTATGGACACATAAATATGACTGAAAATAAGAATACCCTTTATTAATAATAAAAATTTTATAAGTTCAAATACAAACCCTAAAAATATAAATATATCAGCCAACAATTGGCTTTCTCGGGCACACATCTAATAGTGAGAACTCACTAGGATCGTTTTCGAATCAACGATCCTTATTGAGGTGAGTTGGAATCATTCCAGCCCATCGAAAAGAGTTTTGATGATACTGTGATAGAGATCACGGTATGTCTCACTATCAGACATAATAGAACCTGAGGGGTCATACATAAAAGGAGCATGACCTGATCAATAGCTTGGATCATATTCGAATTATCAATTGGATTGATAGTTTGAATTTTAGAAACTGCTAATTTGTAAGCGTTATAATTTTGACAGCTACTAATTATTAGCACAGAGACTTAATTATAAATATTATAATTAATTTTGAAATTAATTAAATTATAGATTAACTTTAAATTAATTTAAATTAAATTTAATTTAATTAGATTTAATTTAATTTAATTCTAATTGAGTTTAATTATCCAAATCAGATTTGAATTTCAAGCTTGATTAGATCAGGCTTGACAGCCTTTCGAATTTGACTTGATTCGGACTCAATTTAAAATCGATTGAGATCAAACTTAAACTAGATGAATCATGACTCAGAGAGTTCAAATTTTTTGAGACTCTCCCTCCAGATTTCATGCAAAGAAGGGGAGGGCGTGTGTTGAGATGCATCCCTTTTTCTTCTTATGCACATGAAGAGTAGAGGGAAGCCAACTATTGGCACCCCATCCTTTAGGGACTCTCTCTCCTTAAGACAACTATTCAAATATAATTTGAATAGATGCCTTATCAAGAGGATATTCTAATCTAATTAGAAAAGGGATGTGGGATATTTTTGTGCAACAAAAATAATGAAGAAAAGGTGGGCATGCGCTAGGTGGTTGATAAGTGGCATATTTTTGTATTTATTTTAGATATTTTTGATAATTTATGGTGCTAACATTTTCTTAAAAATCTAATTTCATAAATAAATTAATTTTTTTTATAAAAATAGATAATTTTAGAAAAATATGAAATTAAAATATTTTTATGAAAATTAGATGTTGATTTAATTGAGTAATTTAAGCACCAAAATAATAAAAAAAATTTAAAAAATTTAATATATATTTTTTTCATTTTTTAGACAAAAATTGAAGTAAAAATCAAGCAAAAATATCTTAAAAAATAAAATTTATAGCCTTCGGTGCACGGTGGACTAGTCCTCGGCCCACAAAATCAGGGGTGCAGTCCATAGAAAATGTTACATGGTCCACGGTGCGGTCTACAAGCGAGCAAAAGAAATTTACACTGGTCGATTATTGCCCAGCTATGCAACCCAAGAGGGGGGGTGAATTGGTTTCTAAAAAATTTAAGCCCAACAGATTACTTATGAAGAACAAAACAAAGACTTTAATTCAATATTAATTCCCTAAGGCAGGAATGCATGAATATAATAAAGAAATAAAGTGAAGAGATAAAGCACACCACAAACACAAGGATTTATAGTGGTTCGGTGCAACCTTGCACCTATATCCACTCCCCAAGATCCTACTTGGGAATATCAATCCACTATCCTTTGTATTCAACCCGAATACAAAACGTCGGAAACTCCGACACTAGCTATCCCAAGCTAGATCACTTATTTTCGGGTACAAGTAAACCCAAAACACTCCGATTTCAGGTTCGGATCAATCTTTTCTTGTTTTGGAAATCCTCCAAAAACAAGAACAAAAACTCACAAAGAGTAAAAAATTTAGAGCACAAATTAATACAATAACAGCTCCTTAAATGAGCGAATATAACAATAAAAGCTTTACTCAAATGAAGAACCCTTTTTCGGATTTTCTCAAAGTGGATGAACGCTTGAATGCTTGAGAAGAGGTTGATTGTTAATTGAAGATCTCTTGAAAGCTTTGAACGATCTCTAGATCAAGGTTGAAACAATAGGCGTGAAGAATTCTCTCCTTGAAAGATCTTGCTTTTCTCTTTCACAATCTCTCTGGTATATTGTGGATCCTCTCTCTTTTTCTTTTTGGATTTTTCATTGATCTCAGGCTTTTTCTTGTAAATTTCGAATCCTTTCTTCTATTCTTCTCTTCTTTTGATTTCACGTTTGATCCGCTATTTAATCTGCAATTTCTTTCACCATTTAAAGCATTTTGTAGCATTAGAAGCAAGAGAAAATAATTTAGGTAGATAAAGAGCCGTTAGAGGATTTTTAGGAAGTATAAATGGCAATTAAAATGGGCAAAAAAAATAGCCGTTGCTGACATTTCCGTCGCAGGGGTCGACTAATGAGTCGACTCATGCTTCAGGGGTCGACTCATGAGTCGACCTCTGTTGCAAAAACCAGAGAATGCGTTTCTGAAAATTCTTGGCTCAAATTAGCAGGGGTCGACTCATGAGTCGACTCATGCCTTGTGGGTCGACTCATGAGTCGACTCACAGGTCGTGCCAAGCCAGAAAACTAGCGTGCCAAGGAGAATTTTTGCGTGCCAATCAGCTCACAGTGCCATGAGTTGACTCATGAGTCGACTCATGCACTTCAAACCTTCATAACTTCAAAAATATAAGTCCAAACACAATGAAATTTTCACCAATAGATTTCAAATCATTTGTTCTACCAAATGGTACTATCAAATCAGGATTTTAGTGAAATTATGATTTTGCCCTTGAAGAGCATAAGGACTTTTTATTTTAAAATTATTTGTATCCCTTCAATCTGCTTTGTAATCATCAAAATCAATCTAGGAGCAACAATCTCCCCCTTTTTGATGATGACAAAACATTTGAACAAAAATATTTATGTTAATGCATTAATTTCAAAAGAATCCATTATAGGTGTATATGCTTGAAAAGAGTATGATTCTTTTGGCATGTAATATAAATGCAAAAATAGTTTGTCCATTTTCTTAAAGATTTGAAAAGGGTATTAGATCATTTTGAGTTCAAGATATATCAGAGCAAGAGAAGAGAAATAAATTTTGTAATGTATCAGAGCAAGAAAAATAATTTTTTTTTACAATGTTATCAGAAAAGATTTTACAATGTATCGGAGCAAGAAAATTTTATAATATATCAGAGAAAATTTCACACTGTATTAGAGCAAATGTCAGAGAAAATTTCACACTGTATCAGAGCAAATGTTATAATATATCAGAGAAACTTTCTCACTGTATCAGATCAAATGTTATAATTTATCAGAGAAACCTTCACACTGTATCGGATTAAATTTTATCATGTATCAGAGCAAGTTAAAAGAAATTGTAGGGTGTATCAGAGTAAAACAAATTTCTTAAGATGTATCAAGGTGAATAAAATTTTAAAAGATGTATCAGAGCAAGTTTGAATTTTGAAATATATCAGAGCATATAAAAAAAATACTTATTTGCATTGTACTTATGATTTTGCTTTTGATGGATGACTTTTTGTTTAAGTTCTGTCTGATACCAAATTTTGATACCAAATTTCTCAAAGTTTTGTTTAATCTTTCAATCCTTGTTTTTGTTTAATTTCTCCAATATTTGTTTAATTTCTCCAATATTTTTTTAATCTTCCAATCTTTGTTTTTGTTTAATTTCTCCCCCTTTTTCTCATAATTTAGGGTTTTGCTTTTTGTCTAATTTCAATTTTTGTTTTTGTTTAATTTCTCCCCCTTTTTGACATCATCAAACATAGTTAACTCTTCCTTTTTCTGAAACATTCTTTAATTTCTTCCTCTTTAGAGTTTTTCACAGATGTTTGCTCCCCCTTAATATAGCAATTATCAACAGCAAACAACAACAAGGAGAAGACAATATTTCAACAAGAAGAAAATATATAACCAAAATATGATCATTACAAAGAGGTAGAAATATAGGTAAAAGATGATTCCATTAATATCATAATTGTTTCAATAAAATTCAACCAGCTAATTGTCAATACATGGCCTCAAGGTATAGATCCTAGAACAAGATACTAACTCCTAGGACCTAGTAAAGATCAAGATAAGTCAATGATCGGAGTCATCAGATATAGGGTGAGGAGATGATGGATCAGAAGTGCGTCCTCTACCCCGTCTGCCTCTGCCACGAGTAGGAGAGCGAGATGAACTGGGTGGCTGAGAATGCTGAGATGCTAGGGCTGATACCATGAGTCTGATAGAATCAAGTACGTTCAGTGCTCTGGAAACAGATTGAAGTAGAGCAGTGAACTGGGTGGTAGCATGCTCACTCGATCCTCGGATCTCTTTCCTCAGTAATTCATATCCACCTTCTAGTGCTCCTCTGAGCCTGCCAGCCTCTGCAGTGAGGTCTGTGACCTCAATAGTAGACTCCTGTGGCTGGGGATGGGCCAATGCAAGAACTTGCCCCTGCAAGTCAAGAACTCTGCCAGTCAGTCTCCAGACTGTGTCCTCAAGCTGCTGGATCCTGATGGACTGATCTGAAATCATCTGAAACACAGTGGAGATGTGGGGAGTAATGGTCTAATCAGAAGAGGTAGCTCCAGGTACAAAAGAAGTACTACTCCACTGGTTAGACAGCAAAGAAGCCACACGCTGAGATATATGCTCGATCTGATCATCAGCCAGTCTGAACTTTGAATGAGGTGCTCTGCTCTCTGGCTGATACACTGGTGTGGGCATCCTAGTAAACTCAGAAGGGCTAGCCTCAGTATCAGGAATGAACTGGGTATCTGGTGAAGCTGCCCTGAAGTCATGTACAGGAGAAGATGGACCTTCTTCTTCTACTCTGCCTTCAGTTCTGTCTTCAGCTCTTTCCTTAACTCTCTCCTCAGTTCTTTCTTCAGAGCCCTTGATCCAACCACCAACAGTCTTTGTAATTTCCATTCGGTGCAGGCTGTGTTGGTTGAAAGTGTCCACATGTGAGAGCTTGGTAGCAGCCTCCCCCTCACAACTAACTCCAAACCTCCTAAATACTCTAGTAAGGGCCATACCATAAGGCAAGTGTGCCTTGGATCTGTTCAAAGTTTCTCTCATGGCCTCTATCATAAGTGCAGGGAGGTTTAGGGGGGTCTGAGTGATGATATGAAACATGACACAAACATCTCTGCCAGATAGAGATCATGCCTACCACTCCTAGGAAAGAAGAGTTTTGTTACAATCTGATGCAGGACCCTCATCTCAATGGATAATAGCTTTGCTTCCAATTTGTTTAAATTTCCTAAAAAAGCTTCTCCTAAGATAATTCTGATCCCTTCTTCTTTAATTGGGAGTTCCATATATGAGTATCCTTCACTAGGCAACTGAAGTATTTCTCCCAATATCCTAGAATCCAAGCATATGTCAATCCCCTTGACTGTTGAAGTCACTGACCTGTTTCCATAATTTAGGTTCTGGTAGAACTCTCTAACTAGATCAACATAGGTGACTTCCTTAAGGGAGCAGTAAAGTTTCATCCTTGATTTTTGATCTTGGTAGCAAAAGTAAAGCCTTCTTTCTCAAAGAACCGAAAATCTATATTTTTTCCGGTTTCTACTTTTCTATCAGAAAGAGGATTTACACTGGGGCTTATGGAGGATTGAGAGAGACCTTGAGCAGGTACTGAAACTAGATCGGAAACACTGGAAGACTGAGCATGCCTTTTCTTTCGGACAAATTCCTCAGGCTCACGGATTGATTTCCTTCTTTGGGGAAGTTTCATCTTTGGAGCCATATCCAATAAAGTAGCAGACAAGAAGACTTGAATTGAGTGGAGGAGAGATCACAAGAGAGTAAAGAGGAATTTTAGTGGAGAAAAGAAGTGGATTTTGGAAGTTCGGTGAAGTGCTAGGGCACGTTCAAACCGCGCCAAGCAAAGCGAGAAAGCACAGAAAATCCTTTTGAAGGAGGCGATTTTTGGTGGAGAGGAGGAGGGAGAATTGCCTCAGAATTGATCCTTGGATTTGGAGCAAGAAGATTGGAGAAGATGGCTTTTGGAAGAAGAACGATGGGAAGATGAGTCGTCTCACAAACAGTAACCCTTATAAAAACAATGAACCCGTTGAAAGTTGGTGGGATTTACAAGTTTGCCATTGAGTCGACTCATGGGGGTCGACTTATGAAGTTCAGAAATTCAGGAAAAATACAAATAAATTCCAAAAAAATTCAAAATTTTGGGAGAAAGAATTTTGCTCAATGATAAGTTTTTAGAGTGATAAATCTGAGCTTTTGGGATCAGGATGGATGTTGAAAATTGAGCTCTAATCAATTCTTTGAAAATTAAGAAATTTTAGACAAATGGATCTAGAATTCCTAGATTTCTCCTAATTTCACAGAATCTATCCTCACTAAGGGCCTTTGTAAAGATATCGGCTAATTGATTTTCAGTGCAAACATATTCAAGAATTACATTTTTGTTTTGAACATGTTCTCTTATGAAATGATGTCTTATTTTAATATGTTTAGATCTTGAGTGTTGAATTGGATTTTTAGATAGATTTATGGCACTTGTATTATCATATTTTATTGGTGTTTCATTAAGTTTGATTCCAAAATCTTCGAGTTGTTGCTTAATCCACAAGATTTGAGCACAACAACTTCCGGCTGCAATGTATTCGGCCTCAGCCGTAGATAGTGCCATCGAATTTTGTTTCTTGCTAAACCATGAGATTAGGTTTACTCCAAGAAATTGGCAAGTTTCACTTGTGCTTTTTCTATCTAATTTACATCCAGCAAAATCAGCATCAGAATATCCTAACAAATTAATTTGTGAGTCCTTAGAGTACCATAACCCTATAGTTTGTGTACCATTTAAGTATCTAAGGATTCTTTTAACAGCATTCAAATGAGATTCCTTAGGATTAGATTGATATCTTGCACATAAGCAAACACTAAACATGATATCAGGCCTACTTGCAGTTAAATACAATAATGAGCCAATTATACCTCTGTAGTATTTTAAGTCTACGCTTTTACCTTCATCATCCTTGTCAAGCTTACTTGAGGGACTCATTGGTGTGCCAATTGGTTTGCAGTTCTCCATTCCAAATCTTTTGAGTAGTTCTTGGTGTACTTGCTTTGGGTGATGGAGATTCCCTCTTTTGATTATTTGATTTGGAGTCCGAGGAAGAAGGTGAGTTCTCCCATCATGCTCATCTCGAACTCTCCCTGCATAAGCTTAGCAAAGTCTTGACAAAGGGATTCATTAGTAGACCCAAAAATTATGTCATCAACGTAAATTTGTATAATTAGCATATCATTTTGGTTTCTTTTAATAAATAGGGTTGTATCTACATTGCCTCTTGAGAAACCATTATTTAGTAGAAATTTGCTTAGCCTTTCATACCATGCTCTAGGTGCTTGTTTTAGACCATATAAAGCTTTATTTAATCTAAAGACATGATTGGAAAAAGCATGATTTTCAAATCCAGGGGGTTGTTCTACATATACTTCTTCAGAGATATATCCATTTAAAAATACACTTTTAACATCCATTTGAAATAGTTTGAATTTCATAAAGCAAGCATAAGCAAGTAGAAGTCTAATGGCTTCTAATCTAGCAACAGGTGCAAAGGTTTCATCAAAATCAATTCCTTCTTCTTGATTATATCCCTTAGCAACCAGTCTTGCTTTATTTCTAATTACATTTCCATGCTCATCTAATTTGTTTCTAAAGACCCATTTTGTTCCAATTATTGAATAATCTTTAGGTCTTGTTACTAAGGTCCAAACATTATTTCTTTCAAATTGATTAAGTTCCTCTTGCATAGCATTAATCCAGTTATGATCATTTTCAGCTTCTTCAAAAGTTTTAGGTTCAAGTTGAGATACAAATGCACAATGATTAAGTACATCTCTAAGTGAAGAACGGGTTTTTACCCCATGCATAGGATCACCAATTATTAACTCCTTAGGGTGGTTGTGAACATACCTCCATTCCTTGGGTAAGTCATTTGTACCTTGAGGTTGTTCTTGAATTTCTTCACCTTTCTCATTTTGTTTGACTTCTTGATCCTTGTCTTCTGGAGTTGCTGAGTCTTTCAAAGTGATCTCCTTCATACCTTCTATTAGTGGATCTATCCCGATGATCTTTCCTTTGCCATTATCTCCAAAGGTGACCATCCCTCCATCCTTAGCATCAAGCGTGATGAATTGTGATTCATCACCAGTCATGTGTCTCGAGCATCCGCTGTCAAGATACCATTTCCTGTTTCCTTCTTGGGATGCTAGACACACCTGCAAGCAAAGGTCATTTCTGTCTTAGGTACCCGAGCTTTCTTGGGTCCTTTCAGGTTAGTCAGAATGGTTCCTTTTGGAACCCATATTTTCTTTGTGTTTGCATATTTATTAATAAGACATGTGTATGATTTATGTCCTATTCTTCCACATTTAAAACAAGTAATATTTGTAGACTTGTTACTTGAATAATTTACATAAATATCCTTCAGAAATTTTTGTTTCTTCAGGGGTTTATAACCAAGTCCAGCCTTATCATATATAGCTTTCTGATTTTCAAGGATCATATTTAGTTTGTTTGAACTTAAGGTGAACTTATCTACTATAGATTTCAGCTTGTTCATTTCATCCTTTAAGTTTTGATTTTCTTGAATCAAGGTGAATTTTTCAATTGAAAGATTTTCAGCTTGTTTCACTAAGGACTGATTTTTCAATTTCAGCTCTTTGTTTTTCTTCCCTAGTTTCTTTAATTCATCAATTGAATCATAGAATGCTTCATGCAATTCTTCAAAAGTAAATTCACTAGTGGATTCAGAAGTTACCTCATTTTCATGTGCCATCAGGCACAGGTTGGCTTGTTCTGTTGAGGTTTCCTCGTCGGAGCTTGAGTCATCACTCGCACTCCAGGTCACCATCATTGCCTTCTTTTTGAACTTCTTTGGATCTTTCTTCAATTGTGGACATTCGGATCTGAAATGTCCTGACTTCTTGTACTCGTAGCATATAGGGGGTTGATCTTTCTCCTTTTCTTTGCTTTGATCTCCTTTTGTGAATTTCTTTCTCATCCCCTGTTTCTTTTTTCTTAAAAACTTCTTAAATTTCCGGGTGATGAGAGCCATCTCTTCATCCTGATCTTCATCTTCAGAGTCATCCGTTTCATAATCAGGCAAAGTTGTGGATTTGAGGGCAATGGTTCTTTTCTTTTTGACTTCATCCTCTTGATGTTGCTTCATGCTAAGTTCATGAGTCATCAAGGATCCAAGAAGCTCTTCTAGAGGTAGAGTGTTCAAGTCCTTTGCTTCTTGGATGGCAGTCACCTTGGCTTCCAAGTTCTTGGCAGTGACTTGAGAATCTTCCTTACAAGTTCACTGTTAGTATAAGATTTGCCAAGACTCTTTAAACCATTGATTATATCAGTAAAACGAGTAAACATAGCAGTTATGGACTCATCATGCTCTATTTTGAACAATTCATATTTATGTACAAGCATGTTTATTTTAGACTCTTTTACTTGATTTGTTCCTCATGGGTGACTTCTAACCTATTCCATATTTCTTTAGCAGATGCACAAGTAGAAATGCGATTAAATTCACTTGCATCTAGTGCACAATAAAGAACATTCATGGCTTTGGCATTTAATTGTGCCAATTTCTTGTCAACCTCATCCCATTCTTTCTCGGATTTGGTTGACTCCTCACCATCTATAATCTTGGTGGGTGTGTGAGGACCATTCACTATGATACTCCACATATCATAGTCGAGTGCTTGTATGAAAATCTTCATCCGAGCTTTTCAATAGGTGTAATTAGACCCATTGAAAAGTGGAGGTCGGTTTGTTGATTGCCCCTCGGCTAGAGAAGTACCAACATGGGTTGCCATAGATCTTTGGCTCTTTGATTATTAGATCAAAGAAGGGCTAGAGCACCGGCTCTGATACCACTTGTTGCCCAGCTATGCAACCCAAGAGGGGGGGTGAATTGGGTTTCTAAAAAATTTTAAGCCCAACAGATTACTTATGAAGAACAAAACAAAGACTTTAATTCAATATTAATTCCTAAGGCAGGAATGCAAAATATAATAAAGAAATAAAGTGAAGAGATAAAGCACACCACAAACACAAGGATTTATAGTGGTTCGGTGCTAACCTTGCACCTACATCCACTCCCCAAGATCCTACTTGGGAATATCAATCCACTATCCTTTGTATTCAACCCGAATACAAAACGTCGGAAACTCCGACACTAGCTATCCCAAGCTAGATCACTTGTTTCCCGGTACAAGTAAATCCAAAACACTCCGATTTCAGGTTCGGATCAACCTTTTCTTGTTTTGGAAATCCTCCAAAAATAAGAACAAAAACTCACAAAGAGTAAGAAAATTTAGAGCACAAATTAATACAATAACAGCTCCTTAAATGAGCGAATATAACAATAAAAGCTTTACTCAAATGAAGAACCCCTTTTTCGGATTTTCTCAAAGTGGATGAATGCTTGAATGCTTGAGAAGAGGTTGATTGTTGATTGAAGATCTCTTGAAAGCTTTGAACGATCTCTAGATCAAGGTTGAAATAATAGGCGTGAAGAATTCTCTCCTTGAAAGATCTTGCTTTTCTCTTTCACAATCTCTTGGTATATTGTGGATCCTCTCTCTTTTTCTTTTTGGATTTTTCGTTGATCTCAGGCTTTTTCTTGCAAATTTCGGATCCTTTCTTCTATTCTTCTCTTCTTTTGATTTCACGTTTGATCCGCTATTTAATCTGCAATTTCTTTCACCATTTAAAGCATTTTGTAGCATTAGAAGCAAGAGAAAATAATTTAGGTAGATAAAGAGCCGTTAGAGGATTTTTAGGAAGTATAAATGGCAATTAAAATGGGCAAAAAAAAATAGCCGTTCTGACATTTCCGTCGCAGGGGTCGACTCATGAGTCGACTCATGCTTCAGGGGTCGACTCATGAGTCGACCTCTGTTGCAAAAACCAGAGAATGCGTTTCTGGAAATTCTTGGCTCAAATTACAGGGGTCGACTCATGAGTCGACTCATGCCTTGTGGGTCGACTCATGAGTCGACTCACAGGTCGTGCCAAGCCAGAAAACTAGCGTGCCAAGGAGAATTTTTGCGTGCCAATCAGCTCACAATGCCATGAGTTGACTCATGAGTCGACTCATGCACTTCAAACCTTCATAACTTCAAAAATATAAGTCCAAACACAATGAAATTTTCACCAATAGATTTCAAATCATTTGTTCTACCAAATGGTACTATCAAATCAGGATTTTAGTGAAATTATGATTTTGCCCTTGAAGAGCATAAGGACTTTTTCATTTTAAAATTATTTGTATCCCTTCAATCTGCTTTGTAATCATCAAAATCAATCTAGGAGCAACATCGATGGTTCAGATTTCATCTGAAGCAAGATCTGATGGCTGTGGTAGTTTTTGACTTTGAATATGTGATCTATTAATCGAAACTCGATCCATCACTCGATCCGATAGTTGGCATTCATCCTGACTGTGTTAAGGAGATAAAAGGCACGATCCAATAGTCAAAAACTCATCAAGAGCACGATCGGATGACTAGCATTGTTTTCGATCATAAGGACTTAAATAATATTTTTTGGAGCAATCTGGGTGGTCCAAATTCAATCTAACAGTCAGAATTAATTCATATGGGTATTATACATTTTCTAAGAATTTTAGGACTCCTTTTGCTACCAAAAAAAGGTAAAATTTTTTCTATAAATAGGGGGTCCATGAATAAGTCTAGAAAGAAGAAAAAATTAGTAGAAAGCTAAGGAAAAATAAAAAAAAAATAATATAAGTTTAAAAACCCAAGAGGAAGAAGAAGAGAAGCCGGTTCGCTCTACGGAGTATGAAGAAAGAAGGAGAGGTCATCAACCATCTTCTCGATGAGGCTGGACCGATCAACTTCAGATCCTTATTACAGTTTTATTTTTATGGTATTATATTATTCTTTTTAATTTTTTTATATTTAAATTTTAATTTCAATTAATATAAAATTTATTTTCTTGTACTTTAAATTTCTATCTTTTAACTTTTTACAAGTAGATGCTAAGATCTAGTTAGTAGATCTTAGTACCAATTTATTTTATACTCTTTAAATTCTTATTATTTATTTTTATTGTAAGTAGATACTAGGATCTAAATAGTAGATCTTAGTATCTGATTTATTTTTTTATATTTTTATTTTATTTTTTGACTTAAATTACTTTCTTCAAAATTTTATTTTTTTATAAAATCAAAGATTTGAAATCAAAATCCTGCCTTCTCTATGGATTCAACCTGACTCACTACTTTCTACATATTTTTAATTTCTATTGAAGTTAGAATTAGATTGATAATCACGGTGTCCTAACGATAATATCACGATCATATCAATTTTTGATGTCATTGCCAAGGAAGATATCAATTTTAATGCTTGATTTCTTTGATTTTCTTATGAATATAGCTTACTATTTTTTTTTTATTTTTTATTTTTATGCAGAAAAAAATAGAGATAGAAAGCTTCCAATTTTGCTTAGTGAGATCAATCCTAACCCTAACCCTAACTATTTTTTAGTATTAATTACTATTTTTTTTCAAATAACCTAAAATTCACCCACATAAACTTAATAAAAATCGCATGACAAGAGTAGAAACTTAATTGGTAGAAGCATTCATCATCTTAGATTTTTTTTGGTGATCACTGAAGACAAGGTTGTTGGGAAATGTGTCCCAAAAAACCAATCGTCAAGCTGTTGATGGTTGAGCAACCAAGTATTGTAATTGATTTGTTAATAAATAAAATATATTTGGCATCTTCATCATAAGCTTTCATCTTCTAATGAACTCCGTTGTTATGATGAAGTCTTAGGACTATTTAGGTTCGATAAAGAGAGGATTTATCGATTAGTCCTTAAAACTGTTCACGACAAATGATAGGCTGTTAATAAGGACGACAGCTTCTATCGAGCATAGGTCGCTGTAGGCCATATGGGTTGGTTGTCCTCTTAGCCAAAGAGTGTGGAGACACTGGTATGGCATACAGGTGAGATGTAAGGGTACATCATCATTGAACGTGACCAACTCCAGAGTATTCTACTGTCGAGAATATCTCTGATGGGATATAGGTATAAGTGTCCCTTAGACCTGAGATCGTCTCAGTGACTTGCAAGCAACTCACTGTGCTTTGGTACTGGACTAACTGAATTTCTAATTCAGGGATGGAAGGCTTCTGGGCACAGTAAAGTACTTGCGAAGTCAGAGTGTGATCGAGATGGGATTGACCACTCCAAGAGTTGGAGAAGAATGAGTCGCTGTATTTCAATTTAGCAAAACCTTGGCCAGGGTAATCCATCAGATGGATTTGATATTTTGAAATACAATGTGGACAACCTGATCAGAGTTGACAGTTGAGCTCTGGGGTGTCCTATGATCATTTTGGTCAAGGGGATGAATTATATGAAAACTATATCCGCATGGGTTCTAAGGATGTTGTTCTACACATTCGACCTATCCGGTCATCGGGTACCATTGCTAGATGGTCACTTCGATTGGTATAGAAATTTATTCCTATGCTACCGGCTTAGGTTCGGATCTATGAGGTCACACACATTAGAGTTCATGATCCGATCAGATGGTTGATCAACGATTAAGAATCATTCTAGGGTTAAATGATCAATACGATTGACATTTAACCCAGTGCAAGTGTTGCAGGAGGAACTATTAGCAATTCGATTACTGATTGGCTTAATTTGATTAAGCCAATGGGCTGAGATTAAGTCTAATTAAATATGATTTAATTAGATTTGGTTTGGGCTTGATTGGATCAAGTCCAATTGATTTATTGGATAAGCCAAGTGCAAGAAAAAACTAGTCCTAGTTTAACTAGGACTTGGGTCAATCTAATTTCTAATTTGATTAGAAAATTAAATCAGATTTAAATCTAATTTAATCTGATTAAATTAGGTTTTAATTAGGTTAAGACCTATTTTAATTGGGTTGATCTAATTTTGATTTGATTTGGTTTGGAAAATCAAATTAAAACAAGTCATAAGACAGAATCCTAGTAAGACTAGGATTCCACCTTGCGCCACATAATCCTTCTCCATGCCCTCTCTCTTATTCAACGCCAATCTCCACTTATTTTGTGCGATAAAAGCCCTCTCTCAGATCTCTCCCATGTTCACAAAAGGTCTCCTCTCTTCTTTCTTACATGGAAGGTGGTTTGGATCAAATCTAAAAGGAATAAGTTTGGATTTGAATTCTATGAGATAGAGTTTTAGAAATCCAAAACTCTTTCAATTTTGCACCGAATTTATCCAAATTTTTTTTGAATTTTCGTGGCTTTTAGGGTATATATTATCCACCCTTTTCTGTTGATCCATACATGAAAATATGAAGGAGGTGCTCAAGAGTTGGGCGTCCCTTAACTTGCCATGTTTGGATAAGCCTTGACTAGGTGTTTGACCTAGACAAGGACTCTATCATATCTCTCTATATAAGATGAGTTTCTTCATAAAATTTTAGAAAAAATTAGATATTTGAGAGACCTTTGTTTCATCCAAAAATCAGAGAGAAATACCTTTGGGTCGTGGAGATATAAAAGATGCAAGTTTGGGTGTCTAGAGAGAAAAACGTGAAGAAGAAGAGGGTCTTCTTGGGTTTTTGTTTTCATATCTTTCCTCCCTCCATCTTGAGTTTCTGAGAGTGTCTCAATCTGAAACTCCTTCTTCTACTTTTCATCTTTGAAAGAGTCCAAATCAAGAAGAAGGAGGCACCTGATCAACCATCAAAGATGGATCAGCGCAGTACTAGCATACTGTGCTGATTTCCTGAAGCAGGACTTCTGATCGAGATTCGTGGGCTCGTGTGGACGACTCCTAGAGGCCGGACGCATGTGCGGCTTGCAACATCATCTTCAAGCCCAGATCAGCAAGGTTAGAATGTCTAACTTGCAAGGTAATAGATCTGATCTATTGTTTAATACATACATTAGATGTAGTATAGAAACATGTTGATATGATCAACATGTAGTTCATGCTATATTTATATATTTTAATTTTTGATTTAATGCCATGTAATAATCATGTAATAGGATCTTAGATCTAGGGATTTTCTGATCTTAGAAAATAAATTTTAATTTATTTTAGTCTTCCGCTGTATGATCTTGAAAAAGTTTCAAGATCTAACCCTCTTTTTCAAGATCTAACCCTGAAACCCTAGATCTGGTTCCTACAATTGGTATCAGAGCCTAGATTCTTTATTACATGATTATTTATACATGCTTAGATTATTTTTAGATTAGATCTAATTTATAATCTGATTATTAAATCTGAAATTAAAATTTTAGATCAATCACAAACTGCAAGGTTGTCCTGCTGTAAGGTTTACCCCTTACAGTGCAAAGGTTATCCTAGTTTGTGTAGATCTATCTTTAATCATAAATTTATTAGATATGATCTAGATTAAATTTATGATTTATTAGATTTAAAAGATATTTAAATCTGAAATAAAATCTCTTTGTTAATAATTTTTGTGCAAAAAAATTGTTTAAAGTTGAAATTGTTTCAATTACATGAACCTGTTTAGATTAGATCTAAAGTAGTTTCATATTTATTTCACTTGCATCTTGATTATGAATCAAACATGCAATATGGTTGGTAGAATCATATTGTAAAATTATTTTACAAATATGAAAATTATTTTTTGAAAAGCCGAACCCAACCCTCAGCCCAAAACCTAATTAATAATTAAGAAGTTGTTTGATTAGGTTCTAGGATTGTGAATTGAAGAACCTAAGACACAAATCATAACACATTGGGTTAATGGGTTAGTAGGAATTAGGTCCATTAATTGGGTTAGACCTATGGTTAGATTAAAGATGGACTTAATTAGAGAATTGACTAAATCTAATCAATTGTTGTCTTAGATTAGGTCAAGGATTCTCTAGATCAATTATAATAGTTGTAGTTGGTCAAGTCCATGTCTTTAACGAGAACCAAATGGACTTGATTCTTGGCTAAGCGGTCTAGCACGAACTGTTAGGTTGATCTAATCAAAACTAATTAAATCAATTGGTGTCTAAGGTAAACCAGACCGGTGGTTTTTAATTGGGAGCCCGCTTACCTGCCATTTCTGATGGTGTCTAAGGCAAGCTTTGGCAGACCCTCCCACTGATCGAACTTACCTGGCCTCTTGGTGAAATTATATTTTGATCGGATCACTTGACTATTCGAGCTGACCCATGTCAACTAGGTAAATCAGTATGACTGATTTAGGTGCTCCTAGACCAGCCCTGGTCTCCCTTAAGCTGACTTGGTGAAGCCAGTGGGAGGATCATGATAAGCTGGTTCATCTGACTTCATCCTCTATATTATTTAAATCTTCTAAAATTATTAGGTCCTTAAAATGATAAAGTTATGGAGATAACTGAGTCATAGCCTCCCATTAAGGTGTTTGATAATGAGTCCATTAACTCAATAATCATTGCAGACCCAAAGGCCTGGTGCTTGTTGACTAATGGAATTATCACTCATCATATGACGACGACTTGGAAGTGTCTCTCTAATGGTGGTTAGGTGAGCCAACCAAAGTTGGGCTTAATCATTCGTTGGTTAGATACACCAAGTATGATCATGTTAATGGTTGGACCTAACTGGATCCTTACAGTGGAGGCCAAAGCCTACTGATTAGGTTTCTGGGGCAAAATTAAAATTACTAGAAATTGTTTAGAGAAACAATTGGTTATGAACCTACCCTTAGATGTACATGGGTTGGCCAACCAAAGTTGGGCTTGTGTGCAGTCTAAGTGGATTCTAGTACCCGCTAAGGAATTAGGGTAATTCTTCGAATTGGAGGTAGCGGCTACCAATTCGAATAAAATAGTGGGAGAAACCTTTTGATTAAAGTCCAAATCTTTAGGTTTAATGAATCAATTACTAATTAGGTTATGGTTCTCCTTTGTGCAAATATGGCCACTTCCCTATCGCTCCGATCATTGTTGGACAATGATAAGTTGGTGGGACCCAACTTCGGTAGCTGGTACCGAAAGTTGAAGATAGTCCTGGAGCATGAATGGATCCTATATGTGATAATAGATCCTGCACCTGAGGAGCCAGCTGTCAATGCACGTGGAACAATCAGAGACACTTACCAGAAGTGGCTCAGTGATCGGACCACGGTGCGCTGTATCATGCTGGCTATCATGAGCGACGAGTTCAGTCGCAGATTCGAGACGGCTCAGCCAAAGGACAAGCTTCAAGTGTTGGAGGATGCCTTTGGCACACCCGATGACGTGGAGAGGCACAAGACTAGTTGTGCCATCTTCAACGCCAAAATTCGGGATGGTGCCTCTGTCACTGATCATGTATTGTACATGATCGAGCTGATGGAATGATTGAGCAAGCTCGACTTTTTCTTGCATGAGCAGCTTGGGAAAGATGCAATACTGAACTCGCTGCCCAAGTCTTATCTCCCATTCCTCACTCATTATAGAATGACAAAGCCTGAAGAGAACTACCACGAGTTACTGGGGTTGCTTCAGAACTTTGAGAAAGATCACCAACTTCACAAGGAGTCGGTGAATTTAGTGGGAGGTTCGTCTTCTGGTTCTCGACCTTTTAAGAAAGGGAAGAAGAACAAGAAGAAGAAAGTAAAGAAGGTGCAAGTTCAGGCTAGGACATCAGTGCAGAGCCAGACCAAAAAGGTCAAGCCTGATAAGAGTCTATTCTACTGGCAAGCACCCTAGATTAGATAGTGTGTCAGATATCTACTTATGGCACTGTAGGCTAGGTCATATAAATAAGAACAGAATAAACAGGTTGACTCAAGAGGGAATCCTCGAAGTTAGTGATTGTGAATCACTTCCAACCTGTGAGTCCTGTCTTCTTGGTAAAATGACCAAGTCACCTTTTACTGGAAAAGGTGAGAGAGCTACTGAGCTCTTGAGCCTAGTACATACTGATGTATGTGGGCCCATGAGCACCAGTGCTAGAGGTGGATATTTCTACTTCATAACTTTCACGGATGACCTATCCCGATATGGATATGTCTATCTGATGAAACATAAGTCGGATTCATTTGAAATGTTCAAACGATTCTGAAGTGAAGTAGAAAAATAAACTGGGAAAAGTATTAAAACTCTTCGATCTGATTGAGGAGGAGAATACCTTTCTAGTGAGTTTCTCATATATCTAGGAGAGAATGGGATTCTCTCCCAATGGACTCCTCCAGGAACACCACAGCATAATGGTGTGTTTGAAAGGAGGAATCGGACTTTGTTAGACATGGTCCGATCCATGATGGGTTTTTGCTAGCTTGCTGATATCCTTCTAGGGATATGCACTCGAATCGGCCTGTTATCTGTTAAATAGGATTCCAAGTAAGTCTGTAATTAAGACTCCATATGAGATATGGACAGGGTGTAAGCCAGTACTTTCACACCTTAGGGTCTGGGGGTGCCCGGCCTATGTCAAACGATTAGTCACAGACAAACTTGGACCTAGGTCTGATAAATGCTCATTCATAGGATACCCCAAAGAGATAAAAGGATATTTTTTCTACCATGCTGATGAACAAAAGGTGTTCGTCAGCCTTAAGGCAATCTTTTTAGAAAAGGAGTTCCTTGGTGAAGGAACCATTGCCTCTAAGGTTGAACTTGATGAAGTTCAACAGGTAGAAGGACCGACACCAATAGCTGAACCTGAGTCGGATATGATTAGATCACATCCGGAGCCCAATATACCTGCACCATTAAGGCGATCCGGTAGAGTACCGCATCAGCCGGATAGATACTACGATTTTTTGGTCTGGGATGGTGATCCCATCGAACTTGATGAGAATAATGAGGATCCGATCACCTATATGGATGCTATGCAGAGACCTGATTCCGAGAAATGGCTTGAAGCCATGAAATCCGAAATGGAGTCCATGAAGGTCAACGATGTATGGACATTGGTTGACCCACCTGAAGGGGTTAAACCTATTGGGTGTAAATGGGTCTTCAAAAGGAAGAGGGGCGCAGACGGAAAGGTGGAGACCTATAAAGCCCGTCTGGTTGCCAAGGGGTATCATCAACGTTATGGTATTGACTATGACGAGATGTTTTCCCCTGTGGCAATGCTCAAATCTATTCAGATATTGCTTGCAATAGCTGTCCATCTGGATTATGAGATCTGGCAGATGGATGTAAAGATAGTTTTTCTGAATGAAAACTGACTGAAGAGGTGTATATGATACAACCTGAAGGGTTTACATCCACAGATGAGTCCAAGGTGTGCAAGCTTCAGAGATCCATTTATGGACTGAATCAAGCTTCTCAGAGTTGGAACATGCATTTTGATAAGGTGATCAAAATGTATGGCTTCATTAAGAATGGAGAAGAGCCCTGCATCTATAAATGGGCAAATGGTCCAGTTGTGGTATTCCTTGTCTTGTACGTGGATGACATTCTCTTAATCGGGAATGACATCCCCGCACTACAGGGAATAAAAGTTTGGTTGTCATCACAGTTCTCCATGAAAGACTTGGGTGAAGCATCTTACATCCTAGGGATGAAGATCTATAGGGATAGATCTAAAAAGATGCTTGGATTATCCCAGTCCATGTATATAGACACTGTGCTGAAGAG
>NC_026001.2:49275705-49316461 GCF_000442705.2 Elaeis guineensis | reverse complement strand
TTCCCAAAAACCAATCGTCAAGCTGTTGACGGTTGAGCAACCAAGTATTGTAATTGATTTGTTAATAAATAAAATATATTTGGCATTTCATCATAAGCTTTCATCTTCTAATGAACTCCGTTGTTATGATGAAGTCCTTAGGACTATTTAGTTCGATAAAGAGAGGATTTATCGATTAGTCCTTAAAACTGTTCACGACCAAATGATAGGCTGTTAATAAGGACGACAGCTTCTATCGAGCATAGGTCGCTGTAGGCCATATGGGTTGGTTGTCCTCTTAACCAAGGAGTGTGGAGACACTGGTATGGCATACAGGTGAGATGTAAGGGTACATCATCATTGAACGTGACCAACTCCAGAGTATTCTGCTGTCGAGAATGTCTCTGATGGGATATAGGTATAAGTGTCCCTTAGACTTGAGATCGCCTCAGTGACTTGCAAGCAACTCACTGTGCTTTGGTACTGGACTAACTGAATTTCTAATTCAGGGATGGAAGGCTTCTGGGCACAGTCAAGTACTTGCGAAGTCAGAGTGTGATCGAGATGGGATTGACCACTCCAAGAGTTGGAGAAGAATGAGTCGCTGTATTTCAATTTAGCAAAACCTTGGCCAGGGTAATCCATCAGATGGATTTGATATTTTGAAATACAATGTGGACAACCTGATCAGAGTTGACAGTTGACTCTGGGGTGTCCTATGATCATTTTGGTCAAGGGGATGAATTATATGAAAACTATATCCGCATGGGTTCTAAGGATGTTGTTCTACACATTCGACCTATCCGGTCGTCGGGTACCATTGCTAGATGGTCACTTCGATTGGTATAAAATTTATTCCTATGCTACCGGCTTAGGTTCGGACCTATGAGGTCACACACATTAGAGTTCATGATCCGATCGGATGGTTGATCAACGATTAAGAATCATTCTAGGGTTAAATGATCAATACGATTGACATTTAACCCAGTGCAAGTGTTGCAGGAGGATCGATTAGCAATTCGATTGCTAATTGGCTTAATTTGATTAAGCCAATGGGCTGAGATTAAGTCTAATTAAATATGATTTAATTAGATTTAGTTTGGGCTTGATTGGATCAAGTCCAATTGGTTTATTGGATAAGCCAAGTGCAAGGAAAAACTAGTCCTAGTTCAACTAGGACTTGGGTCAATCTAATTTCTAATTTGATTAGAAAATTAAATCAGATTTAAATCTAATTTAATCTGATTAAATTAGGTTCTTAATTGGGTTAAGACCTATTTTAATTGGGTTGATCTAATTTTGATTTGATTTGGTTTGGAAAATCAAATTAAAACAAGTCATAAGACAGAATCCTAGTAAGACTAGGATTCCACCTTGCGCCACATAATCCTTCTCCATGCCCTCTCTCTTATTCAACGCCAATCTCCACTTATTTTGTGCGACAAAAGCCCTCTCTCAGATCTCTCCCATGTTCACAAAAGGTCTCCTCTCTTCTTTCTTACATGGAAGGTGGTTTGGATCAAAATCTAAAAGGAATAAGTTTGGATTTCGAATTCTATGAGATAGAGTTTTAGAAATCCAAAACTCTTTCAATTTTGCACCGAATTTATCCAAATTTTTTTTTGAAATTTTCGTGGCTTTTAGGGTATATATTATCCACCCTTTTCTGTTGATCCATACATGAAAATATGAAGGAGGTGCTCAAGAGTTGGGCGTCCCTTAACTTGCCATGTTTGGATAAGCCTTGACTAGGTGTTTGACCTAGACAAGGACTCTATCATATCTCTATATAAGATGAGTTTCTTCATAAAATTTTAGAAAAAATTAATATTTGAGAGACCTTTGTTTCATCCAAAAATCAGAGAGAAATACCTTTGGGGTCGTGGAGATATAAAAGATGCAAGTTTGGGTGTCTAGAGAGAAAAACGTGAAGAAGAAGAGGGTCTTCTTGGGTTTTTGTTTTCATATCTTTCCTCCCTCCATCTTGAGTTTTCTGAGAGTGTCTCAGATCTGAAACTCCTCCTTCTACTTTTCATCTTTGAAAGAGTCCAAATCAAGAAGAAGGAGCACCTGATCAACCATCAAAGATGGATCAGCGCAGTACTAGCATACTGTGCTGATTTCCTGAAGCAGGACTTCTGATCGAGATTCGTGGGCTCGTGTGGACGACTCCTAGAGGGCCGGACGCATGTGCGGCTTGCAACATCATCTTCAAGCCCAGATCAGCAAGGTTAGAATGTCTAACTTGCAAGGTAATAGATCTGATCTATTGTTTAATACATACATTAGATGTAGTATAGAAACATGTTGATATGATCAACATGTAGTTCATGCTATATTTATATATTTTAATTTTTGATTTAATACCATGTAATAATCATGTAATAGGATCTTAGATCTAGGAATTTTCTGATCTTAGAAAATAAATTTTAATTTATTTTAGTCTTCCGCTGTATGATCTTGAAAAAGTTTCAAGATCTAACCCTCTTTTTCAAGATCTAACCCTGAAACCCTAGATCTGGTTCCTACAATTGGTATCAGAGCCTAGATTCTTTATTACATGATTATTTATACATGATTAGATTATTTTTAGATTAGATCTAATTTATAATCTGATTATTAAATCTGAAATTAAAATTTTAGATCAATCACAAACTGCAAGGTTGTCCTGCTGTAAGGTTTACCCCTTACAGTGCAAAGGTTGTCCTAGTTTGTGTAGATCTATCTTTAATCATAAATTTATTAGATATGATCTAGATTAAATTTATGATTTATTAGATTTAAAAGATATTTAAATCTGAAATAAAATCTCTTTGTTAATAATTTTTGTGCAAAAAAATTGTTTAAAGTTGAAATTGTTTCAATTACATGAACCTGTTTAGATTAGATCTAAAGTAGTTTCATATTTATTTCACTTGCATCTTGATTATGAATCAAACATGCAATATGGTTGGTAGAATCATATTGTAAAATTATTTTACAAATATGAAAATTATTTTTTGAAAAGCCGAACCCAACCCTCAGCCCAAAACCTAATTAATAATTAAGAAGTTGTTTGATTAGGTTCTAGGATTGTGAATTGAAGAACCTAAGACACAAATCATAACACATTGGGTTAATGGGTTAGTAGGAATTAGGTCCATTAATTGGGTTAGACCTATGGTTAGATTAAAGATGGACTTAATTAGAGAATTGACTAAATCTAATCAATTGTTGTCTTAGATTAGGTCAAGGATTCTCTAGATCAATTATAATAGTTGTAGTTGGTCAAGTCCATGTCTTTAACGAGAACCAAATGGACTTGATTCTTGGCTAAGCGGTCTAGCACGAACTGTTAGGTTGATCTAATCAAAACTAATTAAATCAATTGGTGTCTAAGGTAAACCAGACCGGTGGTTTTTAATTGGGAGCCCGCTTACCTGACCATTTCTGATGGTGTCTAAGGCAAGCTTTGGCAGACCCTCCCACTGATCGAACTTACCTGGCCTCTTGGTGAAATTATATTTTGATCGGATCACTTGACTATTCGAGCTGACCCATGTCAACTAGGTAAATCAGTATGACTGATTTAGGTGCTCCTAGACCAGCCCTGGTCTCCCTTAAGCTGACTTGGTGAAGCCAGTGGGAGGATCATGATAAGCTGGTTCATCTGACTTCATCCTCTATATTATTTAAATCTTCTAAAATTATTAGGTCCTTAAAATGATAAAGTTATGGAGATAACTGAGTCATAGCCTCCCATTAAGGTGTTTGATAATGAGTCCATTAACTCAATAATCATTGCAGACCCAAAGGCCTGGTGCTTGTTGACTAATGGAATTATCACTCATCATATGACGACGACTTGGAAGTGTCTCTCTAATGGTGGTTAGGTGAGCCAACCAAAGTTGGGCTTAATCATTCGTTGGTTAGATACACCAAGTATGATCATGTTAATGGTTGGACCTAACTGGATCCTTACAGTGGAGGCCAAAGCCTACTGATTAGGTTTCTGGGGCAAAATTAAAATTACTAGAAATTGTTTAGAGAAACAATTGGTTATGAACCTACCCTTAGATGTACATGGGTTGGCCAACCAAAGTTGGGCTTGTGTGCAGTCTAAGTGGATTCTAGTACCCGCTAAGGAATTAGGGTAATTCTTCGAATTGGAGGTAGCGGCTACAATTCGAATAAAATAGTGGGAGAAACCTTTTGATTAAAGTCCAAATCTTTAGGTTTAATGAATCAATTACTAATTAGGTTATGGTTCTCCTTTGTGCAAATATGGCCACTTCCCTATCGCTCCGATCATTGTTGGACAATGATAAGTTGGTGGGACCCAACTTCGGTAGCTGGTACCGAAAGTTGAAGATAGTCCTGGAGCATGAATGGATCCTATATGTGATAATAGATCCTGCACCTGAGGAGCCAGCTGTCAATGCACGTGGAACAATCAGAGACACTTACCAGAAGTGGCTCAGTGATCGGACCACGGTGCGCTGTATCATGCTGGCTATCATGAGCGACGAGTTCAGTCGCAGATTCGAGACGGCTCAGCCAAAGGACAAGCTTCAAGTGTTGGAGGATGCCTTTGGCACACCCGATGCGTGGAGAGGCACAAGACTAGTTGTGCCATCTTCAACGCCAAAATTCGGGATGGTGCCTCTGTCACTGATCATGTATTGTACATGATCGAGCTGATGGAATGATTGAGCAAGCTCAACTTTTTCTTGCATGAGCAGCTTGGGAAAGATGCAATACTGAACTCGCTGCCCAAGTCTTATCTCCCATTCCTCACTCATTATAGAATGACAAAGCCTGAAGAGAACTACCACGAGTTACTGGGGTTGCTTCAGAACTTTGAGAAAGATCACCAACTTCACAAGGAGTCGGTGAATTTAGTGGGAGGTTCGTCTTCTGGTTCTCGACCTTTTAAGAAAGGGAAGAAGAACAAGAAGAAGAAAGTAAAGAAGGTGCAAGTTCAGGCTAGGACATCAGTGCAGAGCCAGACCAAAAAGGTCAAGCCTGATAAGAGTCTATTCTACTGGCAAGCACCCTAGATTAGATAGTGTGTCAGATATCTACTTATGGCACTGTAGGCTAGGTCATATAAATAAGAACAGAATAAACAGGTTGACTCAAGAGGGAATCCTCGAAGTTAGTGATTGTGAATCACTTCCAACCTGTGAGTCCTGTCTTCTTGGTAAAATGACCAAGTCACCTTTTACTGGAAAAGGTGAGAGAGCTACTGAGCTCTTGAGCCTAGTACATACTGATGTATGTGGGCCCATGAGCACCAGTGCTAGAGGTGGATATTTCTACTTCATAACTTTCACGGATGACCTATCCCGATATGGATATGTCTATCTGATGAAACATAAGTCGGATTCATTTGAAATGTTCAAACGATTCTGAAGTGAAGTAGAAAAATAAACTGGGAAAAGTATTAAAACTCTTCGATCTGATTGAGGAGGAGAATACCTTTCTAGTGAGTTTCTCATATATCTAGGAGAGAATGGGATTCTCTCCCAATGGACTCCTCCAGGAACACCACAGCATAATGGTGTGTTTGAAAGGAGGAATCGGACTTTGTTAGACATGGTCCGATCCATGATGGGTTTTTGCTAGCTTGCTGATATCCTTCTAGGGATATGCACTCGAATCGGCCTGTTATCTGTTAAATAGGATTCCAAGTAAGTCTGTAATTAAGACTCCATATGAGATATGGACAGGGTGTAAGCCAGTACTTTCACACCTTAGGGTCTGGGGGTGCCCGGCCTATGTCAAACGATTAGTCACAGACAAACTTGGACCTAGGTCTGATAAATGCTCATTCATAGGATACCCCAAAGAGATAAAAGGATATTTTTTCTACCATGCTGATGAACAAAAGGTGTTCGTCAGCCTTAAGGCAATCTTTTTAGAAAAGGAGTTCCTTGGTGAAGGAACCATTGCCTCTAAGGTTGAACTTGATGAAGTTCAACAGGTAGAAGGACCGACACCAATAGCTGAACCTGAGTCGGATATGATTAGATCACATCCGGAGCCCAATATACCTGCACCATTAAGGCGATCCGGTAGAGTACCGCATCAGCCGGATAGATACTACGGTTTTTTGGTCTGGGATGGTGATCCCATCGAACTTGATGAGAATAATGAGGATCCGATCACCTATATGGATGCTATGCAGAGACCTGATTCCGAGAAATGGCTTGAAGCCATGAAATCCGAAATGGAGTCCATGAAGGTCAACGATGTATGGACATTGGTTGACCCACCTGAAGGGGTTAAACCTATTGGGTGTAAATGGGTCTTCAAAAGGAAGAGGGGCGCAGACGGAAAGGTGGAGACCTATAAAGCCCGTCTGGTTGCCAAGGGGTATCATCAACGTTATGGTATTGACTATGACGAGATGTTTTCCCCTGTGGCAATGCTCAAATCTATTCAGATATTGCTTGCAATAGCTGTCCATCTGGATTATGAGATCTGGCAGATGGATGTAAAGATAGTTTTTTTGAATGAAAAACTGACTGAAGAGGTGTATATGATACAACCTGAAGGGTTTACATCCACAGATGAGTCCAAGGTGTGCAAGCTTCAGAGATCCATTTATGGACTGAATCAAGCTTCTCAGAGTTGGAACATGCATTTTGATAAGGTGATCAAAATGTATGGCTTCATTAAGAATGGAGAAGAGCCCTGCATCTATAAATGGGCAAATGGTCCAGTTGTGGTATTCCTTGTCTTGTACGTGGATGACATTCTCTTAATCGGGAATGACATCCCCGCACTACAGGGAATAAAAGTTTGGTTGTCATCACAGTTCTCCATGAAGACTTGGGTGAAGCATCTTACATCCTAGGGATGAAGATCTATAGGGATAGATCTAAAAAGATGCTTGGATTATCCCAGTCCATGTATATAGACACTGTGCTGAAGAGGTTCAGCATGAAGAATTCCAAGAAGGGCTATCTACCGATAGGCCAAGGAATTTCTCTCTCTAAGAAGGATTGTCTGACAACTCCTGAAGAGAGAGAGCGTATGAGTAGAGTCCCATATGCTTCAGTCGTGGGATCTATCATGTACGCCATGACATGTACAAGATCAGATGTGGCATACTCACTAGGAGTAGTGAGTAGATACCAATCTGATCCTGGAGAGAATCACTGGAAAGTGTTTAAAGCCATCCTTAAGTATTTGAGAAATACTAAGGACCAATGGTTGGTTTATGGCAAGTCAGATCTGAAACTTATGGGGTTCATAGACTCTAGCTTTCAATCTGACCATGATGACAGCAGGAGCGTGTCGGGTTATATCTTTACTCTGAATGATGGAGCCATCTGCTGGAAGAGTTCCAAGCAGCATACTGTGGCAGACTCTGTTTGTGAAGCGGAGTATATCGCAGCATCAGATGCCGCGAAGGAAGCTGTGTGGCTGAGGAAATTCATCAACGAGCTCGGAGTAGCATCCTCCCTCGATGGTCCAGTCCTGCTCTACTGCGACAGCACAGGTGCCATAGCTCAGGTGAAGGAACCTAAAGCACATTAGCGGACGAAGCACATCTTGCACCGCTTCCACCTGATCCGAGAGATCATGGATCGAGGTGACGTCGACCTTCAGAAGATCGACGGAAAGGAGAACCTAGCCGACCCCTTCACTAAAGCCCTGGCGATAAAGGAGTTCGACAACCACAAGTCGAAGATGGGTATTAGATACTGTGCCGAGTGGCTTTAGGACTAGTGGAAGTTGTTGGGAAATGTGTCCCAAAAAGCCAATCGTCAAGCTGTTGACGGTTGAGCAACCAAGTATTGTAATTGATTTGTTAATAAATAAAATATATTTGGCATCTTCATCATAAGCTTTCATCTTCTAATGAACTCCGTTGTTATGATGAAGTCCTTAGGACTATTTAGGTTCGATAAAGAGAAGATTTATCGATTAGTCCTTAAAACTGTTCACGACCAAATGATAGGCTGTTAATAAGGATGACAGCTTCTATCGAGCATAGGTCGCTGTAGGCCATATGGGTTGGTTGTCCTCTTAACCAAAGAGTATGAAGATACTGGTATGGCATACAGGTGAGATATAAGGGTACATCGTCATTGAACGTGACCAACTCCAGAGTATTCTACTGTCGAGAATATCTCTGATGGGATATAGGTATAAGTGTCCCTTAGACCTGAGATCGCCTCAGTGACTTGCAAGCAACTCACTGTACTTTGGTACTGAACTAACTGAATTTTTAATTCAGAGATGGAAGGCTTCTGGGCACAGTCAAGTACTTGCGAAGTCAGAGTGTGATCGAGATGGGATTGACCACTCCAAGAGTTGGAGAAGAATGAGTCGCTGTATTTCAATTTAGCAAAACCTTGGCCAGGGTAATCCATCAGATGGATTTGATATTTTGAAATACAATGTGGACAACCTGATCAGAGTTGACAGTTGAGCTCTGGGGTGTCCTATGATCATTTTGGTCAAGAGAATGAATTATATGAAAACTATATCCGCATGGGTTCTAAGGATGTTGTTCTACACATTCGACCTATCCGGTCGTCGGGTACCATTGCTAGATGGTCACTTCGATTGGTATAGAAATTTGTTCCTATACTACCAGCTTAGGTTTGGACCTATGAGGTCACACACATTAGAGTTCATGATCCGATCAGATGGTTGATCAACGATTAAGAATCGTTCTAGGGTTAAATGATCAATACGATTGACATTTAACCCAGTGCAAGTGTTGTAGGAGGAACTATTAGCAATTCGATTACTGATTGGCTTAATTTGATTAAGCCAATGGGTTGAGATTAAGTCTAATTAAATATGATTTAATTAGATTTAATTTGGACTTGATTGGATCAAGTCTAATTGTTTATTGGATAAGCCAAGTGCAACGAAAAACTAGTCCTAGTTCAACTAGGACTTGGGTCAATCTAATTTCTAATTTGATTAAAAAATTAAATCAGATTTAAATCTAATTTAATCTAATTAAATTAGGTTCTTAATTGGGTTAAGACCTATTTTAATTGGGTTGATCTAATTTTGATTTGATTTGGTTTGGAAAACCAAATTAAAACAAGTCATAAGACAGAATCCTAGTAAGACTAGGATTCCACCTTGCGCCACATAATCCTTCTCCACGCCCTCTCTCTTATTCAACGCCAATCTCCACTTATTTTATGCGACAAAAGCCCTCTCTCAGATCTCTCCCATGTTCACAAAAGGTCTCCTCTCTTCTTTCTTACATGGAAGGTGGTTTGGATCAAATCTAAAAGGAATAAGTTTGGATTTCGAATTCTATGAGATAGAGTTTTAGAAATCCAAAACTCTTTCAATTTTGCATCAATTTATCCAAATATTTTTTGGAATTTTCATGGCTTTTAGGGTATACATTGTGCACCCTTTTCTATTAATCCATATATGAAAATATGAAGGAGGTGCTCAAGAGTTGGGCGTCCCTTAACTTGCCATGTTTGGATAAGCCTTGACTAGGTGTTTGACCTAGACAAGGACTCTATCATATCTCTCTATATAAGACGAGTTTCTTCGTAAAATTTTAAGAAAAATTAGAGATTTGAGAGACCTTTGTGCCATCCAAAAATTAGAGAGAAATACCTTTGGGTCGTGGAGATATAAAAGATGCAAGTTTGGGTGTCTAGAGAGAAAAACGTGAAGAAGAAGATGGTCTTCTTCTTGAGTTTTTGTTTTCATATCTTTCCTCCCTCCATCTTAAGTTTCCTGAGAGTGTCTCAGATCTGAAACTCCTCCTTCTACTTTTCATCTTTGGAAGAGTCCAAATCAAGAAGAAGGAGGCACCTGATCAACCATCAAAGAAGGATCAGCGCAGTACTAGCATACTGTGCTGATTTCCTGAAGCAGGACTTCTGATCGAGATTCGTGGGCTCGTGTGGACGACTCCTAGAGGCCGGATGCGTGTGCGGCTTGCAACATCATCCTCAAGCCCAGATCAGCAAGGTTAGAATGTCTAACTTGTAAGGTAATAGATCTGATCTATTGTTTAATACATACATTAGATGTAGTATAGAAACATGTTGATATGATCAACATGTAGTTCATGCTATATTTATATATTTTAATTTTTGATTTAATGTGCCATGTAATAATCATGTAGATCTAGGGATTTTCTAATCTTAGAAAATAAATTTTGATTTATTTTAGTCTTCCGTTGTATGATCTTGAAAAAGTTTCAAGATCTAACCCTCTTTTTCAAGATCTAACCCTGAAACCGTAGATCTGGTTCTTAGTTTCATGCATCTAATTTAGTTACATAGATCTCCTTATTTGAAATTGGTTGGGCACCTTCATCTTAAATCAATTTAAGGGCAACACCCATAGCAAGATAAGGTAGAAATTTCATCACCATTTTTTAGCTCAAAAATAATCAACCAGCATCCTGCATTAATCCTAGCCTAATTAAAATTCAGTAGACATTGGCCCTTAGGATCAATTGAGTTTAGTTTAAGTATTATGGTGAAGTCAAATGCAAAGTAAGTTTGGACTCACTCCTGAAACTGGTGTCTAAGACAAGAGGTTACAAAGGCTCAGCCTAAGTGGACTCATGGTTATTTAATTAGTTCCGTTAGATTATCTGACCAATTCAATTGGTATCTAAGGCAAGTAACGGGGGGACCCCCACGACCCCACCTCTTACCTGGCTAGTTGAAAGATGTGAGAACAAACCAATTGTATTTAGGTTAAGCCATTCTATATCAAACTGTTAGGTCTAAGAAACCCATAGATGTCTAGGTTTAATTGTTTACTAACTTGATTACAATTAACACTTAACTCCAACTAATTTTCTCATCTTTTGTCTTTAGGTGTAGGGCTTTCTTAAGGATCTCACCTTTAAAACTTTTTTTTTTCTCTTTTCTTTCTCTGTACTGGTACATGCACGGTATTTTTTATTCTGACCTAGTTAAACCCAATTTTGAAATTAAATGGTTGATCTATGTTAAATCTGATAATTAAATGGCTGAATATTCTGAGAACCACCAAGGCAGATGAAGAAATATTTTATTTCTTTTACTTATAATCCATCGATGTTTCCATCATTTATGGGATCAAATATTCTGACTCTAGTCCTGAGATCGATTTGAACCTAATAGCTCAAAAATTAGATAAAGTCGACCTTCTTATCCAAAAAATAGATCAGTTCCTAATCCTAGGTCAACAATCTCCAGCACAATACACACAACCTTTCAATTATTAGGAGATTTGTTCCATCTGTGCTAGTTCAGCCCATCATGTGAGTAAATGTCTCACAGCTGCACAATTTTTACCTTTCATCTAAGAACAAGTTCAAGCTACTTAAGGTTACTCTAATCCTGTTAATGACCCATTCTTAAACACATATAACCAAGATTGAAGGAACCACCCTAATTTTTCTTGGAGATCCCAATAGACTCAGACTCAGACCCAAATTCTTTCTATACAAAACTTTAAAAATTGGCCCCAATATCATAACTATGCCTATAATAGAGGTCAGCCTAGTCAACCTACCTAGCCATCATATTACAATTAGCCGTCATATCCACCTCTTCAACAGAACAATCTAGCCGATGATGGATTTAGCCAACTTCAACAAATGATTATTACCCAACAGTAATCTTTCGTTAGGCTAGAAGCACAAATAGTTAGTTAGCTGATCTTCCATGAGGAGAGAACTTGATCAATTATCGAGCCAACCAGTACCAAATCCCAGAAACAACCCATCCATCCACCAATCACCTGGACCTAGTCATCAATCTAATGTCCCACTTAAGAATCCTCAATTTGAAAATGACAAAGTAATCTCTGAGCTTAAAAGTGATAGGATTCTTAAGGACTCATACCAAGTTTAGGTGAGTGAGGCTAGTACTAATGCTAGCCAAAGTATGAATTTAGAAAAGGAGGTTAGTACTGAGATTAACCTAATAGAAGAATTTGCATCTGAAATTATTATCAATTTGAGTGAAAAAGATAAAGAACCTTTAGCTCTAGAAGTCGGTTCTTTCACTCTAGAATCATCACCTTCTCCAGAACTGAAGTTATCTTTGATTACACCTGAATACACATGTTTAGAATCAAGTGACACCCTTTCATCATCCATTACTTCAAACTCAACTTCTAACCAAAAAACTCAATTCATGAGTATTTTAGAAGAACAAATAGAAGAATTCTCAACAAACAAGAGTCTGTGAATGGGTTTATGAATTATCTTACTATAATTAAGAACGAAAATGTGCAATATTTTTGAAGATTGATAATAAAATATTAAAATTTATTGTAGGCCATCTTTCTGAGATTAGCAATCCAAAATTATTGAAATTTGTCAATCCAATATTCGATACGGGGTAGGTGAGAGAATCAACATGATCTGACTGAAGATGGTAAACTTAGTACTTTTTGAGAGGCAATCCAGTTCTAATTTTTTGCTTTTCCTTTCTTTGCATTTTGTTTAGATTAATCGAGTCTTACTTAGTATCCTTTGTAGGGATCTGAAGATAATATTGACTAAGTTGAGAGGAAAATCAATTTTGAAAAGACTTCTGGATTAGATGACATCTCTTTTTTTTTCTCTTTGCATGCACCCTTCATTTTTCCTACTCCATTGAAGACAATATCAATTAAGTTGGAGGGGAGAATAATAATAAAATTTTTTAAATTTTTTTTAAGTCCTCAAGTAAGTTAGTATTTAGCATTTAAGCACCTAATTGTACTTAAGAATCAAGTTAAACCAAGTATTTTTAAAAGAAAATTGATGCACAGACTAGAGAGTTTGTGAGATATTGAGGGATCAAGTATTAAAAAAACTCAATAAAGAGTTAAGTTTAGAACTTAAATAATTTTTTTGAGTATTTTTAAATTTTTCTACCAGCATCGAAGAAGAGTTTACTTCTTATGAACTTATGTAGGGTAACTATACATTTCTTCATGTATATATAAAAAAAAATTTAAATACTTCATGCTGAATAATCGAGCCTCTTTGCCTAAGCAAGCATTGAGTTTTGCATCAAAAGGTATGAAGGGCAAAAAAGCTTGTTGTAAAGTTAGTTTTAACTCATAGCCTGTTTGATTTGAGTAAGTAGGTCTAAGAGGTATTCTATACCTAGTATCCTAAAGCCATCTGGTTCGAGAGTCACTGGTTGAAAACTCGCTACATGGGTCAAACAGAAAAGCTTAAGGGATTAAGACACTCAATAACGATACAACGTTAAAAAAAAAAAAGAAAGAGCAAAGTCTAAACATTAGTCTCCCACCGAGTAACTGGGCTCCTTCGTCTAAGTAAGCATTGTGGTTCACGTCAAAAAATGAGTGTTGGGTATAAAATACCCACAGCTGAAACCTCCGCGGAGTCGACGACGGAACAGAACGGTTCCGCCCGGACTCCTACGGGAGCCGGGCTCCGCGGGCTCCGCCTTCGACATCAACAGCAGCTCGGCTCTGCCCGGGCTCCTACGGAGCCGGGCTCCGCCTTCGACATCAACAGCTCGGCTCCGCCCGGGCTCCTACGGGAGCCGGGCTCCGCCTTCGACATCAACAGCAGCTCGGCTCCGCCCGGGCTCCTACGGGAGCCGGGCTCCGCCCGGACTCCTACGGGAGCCGGGCTCCGCGGGCTCCACCTTCGGCATCAACAGCAGCTCGGCTCCGCCGGCCCCGGGCTCCGCCTTCGACATCAACAGCTCAGCTCCGCCCGGGCTCCTACGGGAGCCGGGCTCCGCCTTCGACATCAACAGCAGCTCGGCTCCGCCCGGGCTCCTACGGGAGCCGGGCTCCGCCTTCGACATCAACAGCAGCTCGGCTCCGCCCGGACTCCTACGGGAGCCGGGCTCCGCGGCTCCCTTCGACATCAACAGCAGCTCGGCTCCGCCCGGACTCCTACGGGAGCCGGGCTCCGCGGGCTCCGCCTTCGACATCAACAGCAGCTCGGCTCCGCCCGGACTCCTACGGGAGCCGGGCTCCGCCTTCGACATCAACAGCTCGGCTCCGCCCGAACTCCTACGGGAGCCAGCTCCGCGGGCTCCGCCTTCGGCATCAACAGCAGCTCGGCTCCGCCCGGACTCCTACGGGAGCCGGGCTCTGCCTTCGACATCAGCTGCTGGTAAGCTCCATCCGGACTCCTACGGGAGCCGGACTTCATCTTTAACTTTGATTGCAGAGTGCTCCGCCCGGACTCCTACGGGAGCCGGGTTCCGCTTTCAGTATCCACTGCAGGTAAGCTCCGTCCGGACTCCTACGGGAGCCGGACTCCACCTACAACCCCAACCGAAAGGAGGACCCTTCCCGGACTTCTACAGAGGCCGGACTCCGACCGCTGTCGAGCCTCGATCAACAGATCCGCGCCCCTTGGCAGATCACAATAACAACCATGATCCTGTTCACTTCCTGTAGCGGATTCCGCGCGGCTCCATCACCCCCTGCGGCAGACCCATTACTCTCTGACAGGCTGTGTCAACGGCCACGATTCTGCTCCGCTCCCTGCGGCAGGTGCTGCACGATCCCACTACTCACCGACAACTAGCGGCAACGGACGCCGCTCCACTACCTGCAACAGGCCCTACGTGGCAGGCTATGATAATAGCCATGGGTCTACCCCACTACCATTCGCAATAAATTCTCCTGACCATGGGCGGCCCACTACCAGACGGTTACAAATGTCGCCATCAATCCGTTGCCCCCTCCGCCTATAAAAGGGGGACCCAGATACGTTATTCTCTAAGCTCATTTCTTATCTCAAAACTCTGCTAAATTCTCCGTTCGAGCACTCCATTCTTGTTGAGGCAGAGAACTGACTTGAGCGTCGGAGGGTCTTGCCGGAGAACCCCACCTCCGGTTTAGACTTCCCTTTGCAGGTCCCGGCGGTGACCGCGGCTTCCCCGACTCCAGCTTCTTCGGCGCAAGCAGATTTTTGCACCAACAGGATTGGCGCTAGAGGAAGGGGCCTGTGTCTTCGCAGCACCCTTGTTCTTGAAGGAGCGCTCGACGGATCCGCTTCCGGCCATCTTTTCCGATGCCCAATCCTCCTTCCCTCATCTGATGCCCTCTCACGAGGTCTCTGCACAAGTACCTCCGGCTATGGTCGCCGATAAAGGGTGGCCGGATGACCGGTCTCCGCCGGATTTCGTTAACATCATCTCAGGGGAATCCCGACGGGAGGCAATCAGCACACCAGCCGCATCCCTCAAGCGGCAAAAAGTTGAAGAGCCCATAGCCTTCACTGAAGAAGACGCCCAGGGAGTCCAATTCCCTCATAACGACGCGGTCGTAGTTTCCTTGAACATAGCAAATTACGACGTCCGTCGCATTCTCGTCGACAACGGGAGTTCGGCCGACATCTTGTTCTACAACGCCTTTTCAAGAATGGCCACTCTTGGCGGTCATCTAAGGCCGATTTGCTCCCCCTTAATGGGTTTACCGGTGACGCCGTTCCGACGGAAGGAATGATAGCTCTAACTGTGATCGCGGGTCAGCATCCAAAGCAGTCCAGAGCTCTGGTAAATTTCCTGATGGTAAAGGCGCCATCTGCCTACAATGCAATTCTTGGCCGACCCGGCCTCAATGCCCTCAGAGCTGTTGTTTCAACCTACCATTTGAAATTGAAGTTTCCCACTAGCCAGGGGATCGGAGAAGTCCGGGGAGACCAAGCACTGGCCAGGCATTGCTACAACATTGCCTTGCAAAGAAACAATCAAGCGGACCTCTGTTCGGTCGACGGATTGGATGCGCGCGATGACCTCACTGAAGAGAGGGGCAGTCCAATCGAAGACCTAATACCAATTCTTTTGAATGATGGGAATGCGGAGCATGTGGTGTTAATTGGCTCCAACCTGGAGGAGGAGGTGCGGACGCGTCTTGTGGATTTCCTCCGAAGGAATGCGGATGTTTTCGCATGGGTCCCGACGGATATGCCGGGGATCGACACAGAAGTCATGGAACATCATCTGGCGGTCGACCCTAAACATCGGCCGACGAAAGAAAAAATCCGGAGTCATGCCCGAGAGGCAGAAAGCAATAGCCGAGGAAGTGATAAGCTTCTCAAGGCCGGATTTATCAAAGAAGTCAATTATCCTGAGTGGATCTCCAATGTTGTTCTGGTCAAGAAAGCAAACGGCAGGTGGAGGATGTGTATCGACTTCAAAAAGCTGAATAAGGCTTGCCTAAAAGATAGCTACCCCCTTCCCAGGATCGACCAACTGGTGGACGCCACCTCGGGCCATGAGCTCCTCACTTTTATGGATGCATTCTCCGGCTATAACCAGATTAGAATGGCATGGAAGATGAAGAAAAGATAGCTTTCATCACTAATCGCGGCCTTTACTGCTACAGGGTCATGCCGTTCGGCCTCAAGAATGCGGGCGCCACCTATCAACGACTGGTGAACAAAATTTTCAAAGAGCAGATCGGCCGAAACATGGAGGTTTACGTAGACGACAAGCTTGTAAAAAGCAGGTCTTCCGGAAATCATGTCGCCGACCTCGAAGAAACTTTTGGCACTCTTCGAAAGTATAGAATGAAGCTGAACCCGACCAAATGCCCTTTGGGGTAACCTCAGGAAAGTTCTGGGCTTCATGGTATCGGGGCGGGGATTGAGGCCAATCCAGAGAAAATTCGTGCCATCCAAGAGATGACCGCCCCAAGGTCGATCAAGGAGGTTCAGTGCCTCACAGGAAGAGTTGCAGCTCTTAATCGCTTTGTCGCGAGGTCGGCCGAACGATATTTGCCCTTCTTCCAAACCCTCAAGCAGCCGAAGAACTTCTGTTGGACCCCTGAATGCCAACAGGCATTCGAAGAATTAAAAGGCTACCTTAGCTCACCTCCACTGCTGGCGAAGCCCGAACCTGGGGAGGAATTATTTTTGTACCTGGCAGTCTCTCCCACAGCCCTCGCAGCGGTCCTTGTCAAAGAAGAAATGAAGGTCCAGCGGCCGGTCTACTATATTAGCCGTGCGCTGAGGGACGCCGAGACCAGGTATACTAAATTAGAAAAACTGACCTACGCCTTATTGATTGCAGCTCGGAGACTCTGACCTTACTTTCAGGGGCACACGGTGACACTACTCACCGATCAACCGATCAAGGCAGTTTTGCACCGAGCTGATACCTCTGGGAGAATGGCAAAATAGGCAATCGAGCTCACAGAATTCGACATCAACTACAAACCTAGACCAGCAATAAAGGCCCAAATATTGACAGATTTCATAGTAGAGTGCACCATCCCCGAGGAGGCTGAACCTGAGCAAAGCAAAGTTGATGACCTGAAGGCCCGACCGAACTCCCCCAGCGAAGAAGCCAGCCCCTCCGATTGCTTTTGGACCCTCCATGTGGACGGATCTTCCAACATGGCAGGTGCAGGTGCGGGACTAATCTTGGTTAGTCCGGAGGGAGTCATCGCGGAGTACGCTCTGCGTTTCGAGTTCCCGCAACGAACAATGGAGCAGAATATGAAGCTCTGATCACAGGATTAAGGGTCGCCAAAGAGCTTGGAATAGGTCGACTCCGGGTGCACAGCGACTCTCAACTTTGGTGGGGCAAGTTAGCGGAAGCTATGAAGCACGGGAGGACAGTATGGCCAAATATCTTGAGAAAGTGAAGGAGTTCACCCCGCCTTTGGCAGTTTCGACATCAGGCAAATTCCAAGGTCGGAGAATACCAGAGCCGATCTTCTCTCCAAACTGGCACATCGGCTCCGGCCGAATTGCCCAAAGGCGTCCTCTTTGAAGTTTTAAAACATCCGAGTACGGAAGAACCGCAGCCCGTAATGGAGATCGACCACGAGCCCAGCTGGGTCGACCCACTGACAATCTATCTTAAAGATGGGGTCCTCCCCCAGGACGCGAAAGAGGCCCGAAGCTCCGAAATCAAGCCTTCCGGTACATCCTTTATGAGGGCAAATTGTACAGAAGATCATACTCCTTGCCCCTTTTAAGGTGTCTTCGGCCTTCAGAAGCTGGCTACGCTTTATGGGAAGTGCACGAGGGAGCTTGCGGAAACCATTTGGGTGCCAGATCTTTATCCCACAAGTTACTCCGCCAAGGTATTACTGGCCAACAATGCATCATGACTCGATCGAATATGTCAAAAAGTGTGATCGATGCCAGAGATACTCCAACGTCCAGAGACAGCCCGCTACCGAGCTCGCACCCTTGAGTGCCCCATGGCCTTTTGCACAGTGGGGGATGGATATTCTAGGCCCCTTTCCCATGGCGTCCGGTCAAAGGAAGTTTCTCCTTGTGGCGATCGACTACTTCACCAAATGGATCGAGGCCGAGCCACTGGCAAAAATCACAGAAGCGAAAGTGCAGGATTTCGTCTGGCAGGTTCGGTTTGCCTAGAACCCTAATCATTGATAATGGACGGCAATTCGCAGGAGCCAGATTCGCTAAATTCTGTGAAGATCTAAACATCTCCCACAACTTCACATCAGTGGCCCATCCTCAGGCAAACGGTGAAGCTGAGGTAACTAACAGAACCCTTTTGCAGGGAATTAAGACAAGGCTTGAAAGAGCGAAAGGAACTTGGGTGGACGAGCTTTATCATGTGCTATGGGCGTACCAAACTACCCAGAGGTTGCCTACAGGGGAGACTCCCTTTGCTTTAGCCTTTGGTACGGAGGCCGTCATCCCGATCGAGCTTAAACTCCCATCGGCACGAGTCGTGACATTCGATGAACCCCAAAATGCACAAAGTCTCAGAGCCAACCTCGACCTGCTGGAAGAAAGGCGGGAGATTGCTCAGGTTCGAATGGCGGCCTACAGACAGAAAGTTGCCCGATATTACAACGCCCGGGTCAAGAACAAGGCATTTAAAGCAGGAGATCTAGTGCTCCGACGAGCTGCTGTCTCGCAACCACAGGGCTAGGGGAAACTTGCCCCAAACTGGGAGGGACCTTACGAGGTCAAGGAAGTAGTCCGGCCTGGAACTTATTATCTTAAGGAGCTTGGAGGAGCCGACCTCCCGCGACCATGGAACTCAGAAAACTTACGGATGTACTACCAGTGATTTCGCCCTAATCAAAAAATGCGTGCCCATATGTCTTGGGACAATTCAAGCAAACTGTATCAAAAATAAGAGGGCAACCTCTTAAAGTCGAAGACCCGGTTCTTTTAGACCGGATGGGGGGAGAGGCCTCGCAACGCCCATATGTGCCCCCACAGCCCTGTTAGGGACAGGAGGAGAACCTCGCCCTAACTTGAGCAAAGTCGAAGGCCCGGTTCTTTTAGACGGATGGGGGGAGAGGCCTCGCAACGCCCATATGTGCCCCCACAGCCCTGTTAGGGACAGGAGGAGAACCTCGCCCTAACTTGAGCAAAGTCGAAGGCCCGGTTCTTTTAGACCGGATGGGGGGAGAGGCCTCGCAACGCCCATATGTGCCCCCACAACCCTGTTAGGGACAGGAGGAGAACCTCGCCCTAACTTGAGCAAAGTCGAAGGCCCGGTTCTTTTAGACCGGATGGGGGGAGAGGCCTCACAACGCCCATATGTGCCCCCACAGCCCTGTTAGGGACAGGAGGAGAATCTCGCCCTAACTTGAGCAAAGTCGAAGGCCCGGTTCTTTTAGACCGGATGGGGAGAGAGGCCTCACAACGCCCTAATGTGTCCCCGCAGCCGTATTAGGGATCGGAGGAGAACCTCGCCCTAACTTGAGCAAACTCGGAGACCCGGTTCTTCTAGACCAAATAGGGGAGAGACCCCACAGCGCCCTAAAGCACCCCCGCAAGCCAGGCTGATAACGCGAGGAGGACCTCACGCCGGTCCGAGCAAAATGAAAGGTCCGGACTCCTACGAGAGCCGGGTCCCAACGACAAAGAAGACTTCACCCGGACTCCTACGGGAGTCGGATTCCGTTCTCAGTATCAGCCGCTGGTAAGCTCCGTCCGGACTCCTACGGGAGCCGAACTTCATCTTTAACTGTGATTGCAGAGGACCCCGCCCGGACTCCTACGGGAGCCGGTCCCAGCGACAAAGAAGGCTCCACCCGGACTCCTACGGGAGCCGGGTCCCAGCGACAAAGAAGGCTCCACCCGGACTTCTACGAGAGCCGGGTTCCAATAACAAAGAAGACTTTCGCCCGGACTCCTACGGGAGCCGGTTCCAACGACAAAAAAGATTTCGCCGGACTCTTACGGGGGCCGGGTTTCATTTGCGACGCCAAGGAAGACTTCACCCGGACTCCTACGGGAGCCGGGCTCCATCGCTGACATCAGCTACAGGACAACCCCGCCCGGACTTCTACGGAAGCCGGACTTTGCCTAGGACTTTGATTGCAGGAAAATGAAAGCTTTGCCCTGGCCCCTACAGAACCAAGCTACTCCAACTTCAGGAGGACTTCTTCGCTCGGACTCCCAAGGGATCCGGACTCAGCTCCGACCTCAACAGAGAAAAAACCCAAGCAAAAAGGAAAGCAAACAGTGCCCGAAGGCAACGAAAGCCTGGACCCCCAAATTCAAGCCCCAGGGGGAACTTCGGGCCCGAAGGGCCCCAAGCAAGCCTGCAGCCGTCGACGGAATCACAATTGGGTATCTTCGAACGACGTGAGAACTGAAAAAGTAGCTCGACAAACGACAACCCCACATGAACTGAAGAGGTCGCCGACGACCTTGGGACGACGTTATACAGACGAAGAGAAGGAAAGAAAAATGAAGAAATTCGACAGACAACTACTTAATGCGAGATGCAGACGAGGTACCAAAATCTCTTTTTCATTTAACAAGAGTATACGTTACAGGACCCGGTGGGTCAGGGAAAAAGAAAAAGAAGATACACGTCATCGCAAGTCTTGCAAGCACGGTTCGGGCAAGATGAACCGGAGGCCGCTCCGAGCTACGAACTCCTCTCTCCGTCTCTATCCTTCTCAGTCGCGTTCTCTAGTGCGTGTAACAGCTCTCGCCCCATCTCGCCTCATTCTGTTTCCGAAGTCCCAACCTTAGCGGGAAAGGGGTGGGATAGATCTCCGGAGGCGGTAAGGGCAACGGCGGCAATAGCGAAGACCTATTTCAAGAAGAATCGGAGTCACCTCGGAAGCGGTAGCGATGCCAGAGATGTGCCTCATCTCCAAATGCCCCACAACAGCCGCCACCCAAAATACTCCGGCAAGGTCGGCATGCGCTACTTCCACCGTCCCCGCAACAAGTCCACTGCCTCGCCATCGATGCCGACCGCCTCGGTCCCTCGGCCCCGACGGCGTTAAGGATCCCGTCATGGCTTATGACGGCAGCTCTGCCCTCTTGATCGGTATCACCCCGTCTTGCTGCTCCAAAATTCGCAGACAGAATAACTTCACCGACAGCCCCCGTTACTAAACCCCTGTTGTTGAAGGAATTCTTCCTCGGGCCCCTTTAAAACGATGGAGATTCTCACCGGCCGCCATTCTCCTCACCTTCCTCCGAGCCCTAAAAATCCCCTCAAGAACGGCCTCCAGAGTAGAGACATGGTGTGGAAACCCTCAGAGAAGAATTGGGGGGCTAAAGGAGGCAAGGACTGGTGCGAGGGAAGCAAGACTCTCAGGGGAAAGAAAAGCGCCAGGGTGAGGCCATGAAAGGACTGAGGGGTTTAAATAGCCGACGGATCCTGGCGCAGTTATGGCGGCGAGTATTCCTGGGCCAGCTGGTGTGTGCCGCGTGTCGCGCTTATCCGCTTCATTGCTATCGAGGGTTGACCGCTCTCAAATTCCCGTGGCACGGGCTTGGGATCGCGGTTCAACAGGGGTTCCGAAAAGACTCTTCGCGAGAAGCGGGCTATGACGTACACGCATTAAATACCAAAATATCTGGAGGCGGCAGTGCGCTGGAATCGAAGGGACGGTTTCGGCTGTACCCACCTCGCTCTCTGTACTTCCTTCGTTTGAAATTCAAACTAGGAAGTAGGGGGACTAGTGTTGGGTATAAAATACCCACAGCCGAAACCCCCGCGGAGTCGACGACGGAACAGAACGGTTCCACCCGGACTCCTATGGGAGCCGGGCTCCGCGGGCTCCGCCTTCGACATCAACAACAGCTCGGCTCCGCCCGAGCTCCTACGGGAGCCGGGCTCCGCCTTCGACATCAACAGCTCGGCTCCGCCCGGGCTCCTAGGGAGCCGGGCTCCGCCTTCGACATCAACAGCAGCTCGGCTCCGCCCGAGCTCCTACGGGAGCCGGGCTCCGCCTTCGACATCAACAGCAGCTCGGCTCCGCCCGGACTCCTACGGAGTCGGGCTCCGCGGGCTCCGCCTTCGACATCAACAGCAGCTCGGCTCCGCCCGGGCTCCGCCTTCGACATCAACAGCTCGGCTCCGCCCGGGCTCCTACGGGAGCCGGGCTCCGCCTTCGACATCAACAGCAGCTCGGCTCCGCCCGGGCTCCTACGGGAGCCGGGCTCCGCCTTCGACATCAACAGCAGCTCGGCTCCGCCCGGACTCCTACGGGAGCCGGGCTCCCGGGCTCGCCTTCGACATCAACAGCAGCTCGGCTCCGCCCGGACTCCTACGGGAGCCGGGCTCCACCTTCGACATCAACAGCTCGGCTCCGCCCGGACTCCTACGGGAGCCGGGCTCCGTGGGCTCCGCCTTCGGCATCAACAGCAGCTCGGCTCCGCCCGGACTCCTACGGGAGCCGGGCTCCGCCTTCGACATCAGCTGCTGGTAAGCTCCGTCCGGACTCTTACGGGAGCCGGACTTCATCTTTAACTTTTATTGCAGAGTGCTCCGCCCGGACTCCTACGGGAGCCGGGTTCGCTTTCAGTATCCACTACAGGTAAGCTCCGTCCGGACTCCTACGGGAGCCGGACTCCACCTACAACCCCAACCGAAAGGAGGACCCTTCCCGGACTTCTACAGAGGCCGGACTCCGACCGCTGCCGAGCCTCGATCAACAGATCCGCGCCCCTTGGCAGATCACAATAACAACCATGATCCTGTTCCACTTCCTGTAGCGGATTTCACGCGGCTCCATCACCCCCTGCGGCGGACCCATTACTCTCTGACAGGCTGTATCAACGGCCACGATTCTGCTCCGCTCCCTGCGGCAGGTGCTGCACGATCCCACTACTCCCGACAACTAGCGGCAACGGACGCCGCTCCACTACCTGCAACAGGCCCTACGTGGCAGGCTATGACAATAGCCATGGGTCTACCCCACTACCCTTCGCAATAAATTCCCCTGACCATGGGCGGCCCACTACCAGACGGTTACAAATGTCGCCATCAATCCGTTGCCCCCTCCGCCTATAAAAGGGGGACCCAGATACGTTATTTCTAAGCTCATTTCTTATCTCAAAACTCTGCTAAATTCTCCGTTCGAGCACTCCATTCTTGTTGAGGCAGAGAACTGACTTGAGCGTCGGAGGGTCTTGCCGGAGCAACCCCACCTCCGGTTTAGACTTCCCTTTGCAGGTCCCGGCGGCGACCACGGCTTCCCCGACTCCAGCTTCTCCGACGCAAGCAGATTTTTGCACCAACAATGAGCAATGTGAAGATATTTTTTTATAATAAATGAAGGACGGAAATAACAATATACATGTCTATATGAAGGTTAATGATTTGGAGATAAAGGTAGAAATAATTTTAAAAAGTTTAAAAAAAGTTTAATATTTTTAGTTTAACTTCTACATTGATTAGTACTAATACCCAATGCCATACCTCACTCATGCTCTACTGGACATCAGTGGCCCTTTTAAAAATTATTTGGTGAAATTCGAAATTTTAAGTTAAATGGTACTTAATTCTAAATTCTTTCTTTACTTGAGGATGAGCAAAGTTCAAGTTAGGAGGTGTAATAAGTGGTATATTTTTGTATTTATTTTAGATATTTTTGATAATTTATGGTGCTAACATCTTCTTAAAAACTTAATTTCATAAATATATTAGATTTTCTTATAAAAATAAATAATTTTAAAAAATATAAAATTAGAGTATATTTATGAAAAATAGATGTTGATTTAATTAAGCAATTTAAGCATCAAAATAAAAAAAAAATTAAAAAATTTAATGCATATTTTTTTTAATTTTTCAGGCAAAAATTAAAGCAAAAATCAAGTGAAAATATCTTAAAAAATAAAATTTATAGCCTTTGGTGCATGGTGGACCGACCGTTCGGTCCACAAAATCAGGGGCACGGTCCATAGAAAATGTTACATGGTCCACGGCACGATCTACGAATGAGTGAAAGAAATTTACACTGATTGATGGTCCAAATTTCATTTGAAGCAAGATTCGACGACTATGGTGGTTTCCAACTTTGAATAGGATTTTTGGGCACGATCTGATGGTCGAAACTCAATCCATCACTCGATCCGACGGTTGGTATTTATCTTGACTGTGTTAAGGAGATAAAAGGCACGATCCAATGACCAGAAACTCATCAAGGGCACGATCGGATGGTTAGCATTATTTTGATCATAAGAAGGACTTAAATAACATTTTTTGGAGTGATCTGGGTAGTCCAAATGCAGTCCAACGGCCAGAATTAATTCATACAGGTATTATATAATTTCTAAGGATTTTAGGACTCCTTTTGTTATCAGAAAAAGATGAAAAAATCACCTATAAATAGGGGGTCTAGGAATAAATCTAGAGAGAAGAAAAAATTAGTAGAAAGCTAAAGAAAAATTAGAAAAAAAATAATATAGATTTAAAGATCCAAGGAGAAGAACAAGAGAAGTTGGTTCGCTCTACGGAGTATGAAGGAAGAAGAAGAGGTCATCAACCATCTTCTTAATGAGGCTGGATTGATCAACTTCAGATCTTTATTATAGTTTTATTTTTATTTTATTTTATTATTTTTTTAAAATTTTTTTATATTTAAATTTTAATTTTAATTAATATAAAATTTATTTTCTTACACTTTAAATTTTTATCTTTTAATTTTTCACAAGTAGATGCTAGGATCTAGTTAGTAGATCTTAGTACCAATTTATTTTATGCTCTTTAAATTCTTGTTATTTATTTTTATTGCAAGTAGATGCTAGGATCTAAATAATAGATCTTAGTATCTGATTTATTTTTTTATACTTTTTATTTTATTTTTCGACTTAAATTATTTTTTTCAAAATTTTATTTTTTTATAAAATCAAAGATTTCAAATCAAAATTTTATCTTCTCTGTGGATTCAATCTGACTCACTACTTTCTATATATTTTTAATTTTATTAAAGTCAGAATTAGATTGATAATCACAGTGTCCTAACGACAACATCGTGATTATATCAGTGGTTGTGTGAGATCTTTTCTTCCTTATTGCCAGTCCTCCTCTCTTTTCAGATATAGATAAGATCTGATTTAGATCAAATCTTATTTGATATGGTGTATAAGGAAACCTTAATTTTATGCGACAAAATTAGTGGGGCGTGAGGTTTTTGGCATGAAGTTGGGACAGCTTCTTTAGGATACCATAACTTCTTCTCAACATCTTCCTCCTATCTTCCTCCTTTCTTCCTTCTTTCTTCTTTACATCTCCATGCCCAGATCTAATAGAGATTAGATCTAAGAGAGAAAAAGAAAGAGAAGAAGAGAAGAAGAAAGATTCTTCTTTTCTTCTTGGTGATCTGGTTCAGATCCCGTCGGATCTACGCGAAGGAGTTTGTGCAGCGATCTTCTTCTTCGAAATCTAGAAGAAGAATGTAGATCCAAGGCTGAGGAGTGAGATCTGTAAGGTACTAGCACACCGATGATCTTGGTGCTCTGATCAAACTTCTCTGTATGAATATCAGCAAAGGTCGGGTGCATGCACGGCTACGATCGAAACCTCAGATATCCACAAGATCCAAGGTATGGAGATCTGATCTCCAACTTTATTTTACTAACGATTGTTTTCTTTTCAAATTTCAGATCAAGTAACATGTTCGTGTCAAGATCCTACACATGGTTTTCATATTAGATCTGGTACATATTTTAAATTAAAAATATTTTAATTTATTTACTTTCACTGCATAAGGTTTAAAAAAAAATTTAAACTACACATATGAAACCATAGCATCTTCTAACACCAAGCCCTTCCATGCCTCCTCTCTTATCCCCTTTTTGGATAAGGATCAAATTTGATTTGATCTTATTTTGATTGGATCAAAATTGGAGTCCTAGTTTGATTAGGTTTGATCCTATCAAACCTAGTCTTCCTCTAACTCTTGGATGCCACCTATTTAAAGAGGGGTTACGGGGCATAGAGAAGAAATCAAAAATCCTCTTGGGTGTGGGCTATTGGGGCGTGGGTTCCTCATGGGGCATGGAGAAGAGATAAGAAATCTTGGGCTCTTGGGGCGTGGGCTCCTCTTGGGGATGGGATTTTAGAGAGAAGAGAAAAGAGAGGTCTATTCTTCTTTCTTCTCCTCTTTTCTTCCTCCTTATCTTCTTCTTTCTTGAGATTATCTTTGAGATTAGAAGAAGATCCATTCCAACCATCAAGGAAGTGATCTCGATAAAGGAGCTAGCACTTCGAAGAGATCAAAGAACCTTCGATCAGATCAGATCTCGTATGGATATCCGTAGAGATCGGATATGTGCGTGGCTACTCCAGAATCTGAAGATATTTTCAAATTCGGATCTGAAGAAGAAGTTCAGTGATTCAGGTATATGATCTGATCACATATTTAATTTTATTTTTTAAAATCAGATGCTTTATATCTTATTTATCATCAGATGAACTAGATTTATATGTATAAGATTTAGATCTATACATGTGTAAGATTAAATATAATTTAATCTAGTCTTACACTGTTTATTTTTCAAAATTATTTTAAAATCTACATGCAAAATATCTACAATCCAACAATATATGTCGCATATCATAAATAGCTTTGCAGTACTGAAAGACTTTGTCATGAGATGATGCACAGCACATTGCAAGAACATGGATCGTATTATGGTTCTACTTTAGAAAAATATAGTCATAACTCATGGTTGATGAGATGAATTTGATGTTTTGAAAGAAATTAGATTCGTGAATGAAATTTAAATTTTTAAAAAGAATGAATTTGACATGTATAATATTTTGATAATACTGAATATTTGAATTTGATTTTGAACTAATGAATTCCATATGTTTATATTATGTAAATAATTATTTAATTTATTATCTGATTAACCTAGTTGAAGTATTCATTGTTTATTTGGTTATCTAGCTCATTATTGCATGTTTTACTACTTTTATAGATCCTAAAAACTAAGCTACCATGGGATTTTGCTTTGGGAGAGTGATTAGAAGCAAAGTTTGATTCATCCTAGATTAGGATTTCTTAAATTCTAATGTAAGGCCTTGAATATTGCTAAAATTTTGAAGAAATTGAAGTTTGGATTTCTAGTTATTTAGATTTTATATTTAATTAATTTATTATTTATTTATTACTTACTTTATGATATCATGATATGATGCCTTATATGCTTGTGAGAAAAATTTTCTATAAGTATTTAGTAATTAATAGGAACCTCAATTTGTGATCTTAGATTAAAGGCATGACAATATATATATATATGTATGTTTGAATATTTTTAGTATTTATGTATGTATGTATATGTATGTATGTATGCATATGTGTGTGTATATATATATATATATATATATATATATATATGTATGTATGTATGTATGTGTATGTATGTGTATATAGACGCACACATACATGCACATACATAATCATATAAATACATACACACATATACATATGTATCTATGTAAATGTAAATGTATATGTGTGTGTGTGTATGCACGTATTTATGTATATATATTTTGAAGGTCTTTATGAACATGTTTGTTTATTGTTTCTACTTATAAAAAGCGAAGATCAAGTCTGATAAGATGTTGTTCCTTTCGTAAGAATAGGTGAACCAAATATTTGTTACACATTGTTTGTTACTCATAAAAACAAAATAAAATTTTAAAAATAACTCTTAAAGGATACTCAAGTGTTGGGTTTTGGTTGCGTAGCGGAATATGGTTTTAAAATTTTTAATCAAAAAGAAAGTTTTAATACTTAAAATAAGTCAATCGGAACACAAACCCTAGGACTACCATGTAGATTTCAATCAAACAAATCAAGCATACATATTAGGTAGAAAATTATACCTTCCTGGAAGATGATGATCCGGTAAAAGAATAATCTCCACAAGATACCAAAGTAGATGTCCTCCAATGGTGATCCGTATAGGATTGATCAGGGCTCTTCCCAATTTGATGTAGTGCTACAACCTTCTTCACAAGTTCACTGCCAAATTCCTTCTTAAGGATGAAACACACCACCACCTAATTGCCTTCAAATCTCTACTAGGGCCACACCAGAAATTTTTTCTCAAAAGATCTTGCCATCTATATTTGATTTAGAAATCCAACTATTGGAAAAACTGAACCCTAGGATTAGCAACCCTTACCTTTCCTTTTCTCTCTTGTCTTTTCTTTCTATTTTTCTCTCCTTTTTTTTCTTTTTCTTTCTTTTCTTTTCTAGTTTTTTTTATTTTTTTCTCACAAAATCCCATGCCTAATCTACTCAGGGAATACATGCCAAGACTTGATGTAGCACCCCCTTTAAATAGGAAAAGAAGGGGCGCCACACACTCCCAAGGGACGCCAACCTTTGGTGCTTATTTTTCTCACACGGTGATTTAATTCACCATGTGATAACTTATGGCATGGAAGAGCCTTCATATAGGACTCCTCCTCTTCTGTGCCTCCAAAAACCAAGGCGCCATCCATATGGCATGGAATAAATATGGCATAGGATTTAAGGAAGGTTTGTTAAGAGGAGTAGCCCAGAAGGACTATTCCTTCTAGGCACCATTTATTTTGGGTGATTTCATTTATTTGTGCATGGTTTAGCATGGAGAAAGTAGGATCAGCATGGAACACTTTCATGTTAAAAAGTTAAGCCATCTAATGTCTTAAGGTTTGAACCTAATCCCATTAGGTCAAGGCATCAAGCTTAGGGTTGGCTTAAACATCTTTGAACTAAACCTAATTGGGAACTTGGATTAATTCATGTTCTAGCATGATAATTTAACCCATAGGATTCACAATAAATCTAATTAGATCAAATCAAGATCAAATTTTAAAGTGTATGACCCATTGGGTTCCATATCTAGCTAGTAGTGGACTCAGGCTCATGATCTAAATAAATTCGATTATGTTAGGTCAGTCCAAATGCATCAATAAGTCAGAACATTTTCTTATTAATTTTTAAATTAAATATTTTTAATTTTTATGAATCTACAAGTCAAGATTGATGTCTAGTAATATATCATAACTATCCTGAAGGCATAAAATTTGATGAAGATATAAAAAATATCCTTCAATGACAAGTTACCGTGCAATTCAATCTTTCGATCATACAACATTCTAGATGAGCTATGGGCATAAAATCATGTCTAGCCCAAATATTTATTTATATGTATCTCGATTAGAAGGTGATGATTCAGTTGATGATACCTTAAAATTTTTTTCTAATTATCATCCTGTTTTGGCCAAAAACTTCTTGAATCATCAACTTATGAGATCACATAGGATGTTCGCTCATCTTTTAAAGAGTGATCGATTCCTTGTTAACCACTCACAAGCTCTATGTACACTGCACCATATCCAAAACACCTCACACAAAGCTCAAAGAACCAAGCTAGAGAATAAACCAAAATATAGATTCATATGCATAAGTAGCATGGTGATGTTAGATCTGAGGATCACTTGCACTACTCCCACTAGAGAACAATCAACTGATAAGCATATAAGACTCCATCAAATGATCTCTGGATAGATCAATTCAGTGAACTCATTATCTAACGAGCATCCATATTTTCATATTAGTATCACCATATAAGTGATTGTGAGATCAACCATCCTCTCCATCGAGCATACATAGGATGTACCGGTCTTACCGGTATGATTGATCCCCGACTCAATGATCCTATGACTAAAAATATTTTAGATTAAGACTATCAAGGATTTAGATCTCACTGGCATGATCTCATCATGACCCTAAATCATTATCCTAATCTATGAAGTTCATTATAATCTTAAAAAGTATTAAGATACAGCATATAATAAAATAAAATATCTAATTTTATTAATAATTAATATCAAATACATGAGTTTGAAAGATAAAATATAGAAAAATATCTCATTGCATCGCACATACGATTGGCTTGTAGGGCATTATTCTTTCATCATGTGCTTTATTTGCCCTTTGTTTAACCTCTCGTTGCATCCTCTTTTGGTTCTCTATCCCCTTTTCTTATCCTTCCTCATCTATTGAAGCTTGAGATGCAATATCATTTTTGATGATACATATAGCTGGTAAACATGAGATTCTACATAAACCTGATATGCCGATGTGAAATCATAATGAAATATGAACATATAGCAAGTTCTATCAGAGTAATTATGCTGGAGCTGAGCCGTATAGCTTCTCATTTGTTATGACTTGGACCTTTTATGGTAGATATTGGTGCACAGACTCTTTTTTTCAATATTCCTATTACCGAATAATGATACTTTTCAGATCCATCACGATACTAAGTAGCAGTCAAAATTTGTATCCATTTTTTATGATATTATGCATAGATCAGCATGACTAATTTCTCAGAAGATTCTTCCACAATGAACTCTGATAAGTGCGATTTCGAGTAAATGTTCAAGTAAGTGTTTACAGAATATTCTTTTATTCAAAGAAATATTCATCGAAATAATAAGTCACCCATTCCATTGATATAGATACATCTGAGACCAACAAATGCTCAGGAGTTCCTCTATTCAATTTTTTTCCTTCTTCTTGTTGCTGGATATCTCATTCGTATATATCTTTTTTTTGTTTCTCAAGCCTCTAGTGAGTTATAGACAGAGTTAGAACAAATCAAATCTTTGATGATTCCATCATACATGATCGAGTTGTGAAAACTTCTGGATAGGTATTCTATATCTGAATTGAATTCTTTTGATTAAAGAATCTCCTTCTAGTTACTCTGAAACAATTAGGAGATTCTCTAGAAGAAATATGGGTTCTACTTCTGGTGGCAACATGCTATTGGGTGGTGGTCCTGCTTATGGGGTCAAATCAATGCTTTCTAAGAAGAAATATTTGAATATCAATCTCATCGATCTCATAAGTATCATATCAAATCCCATCAATCAAATCACTTTTTTGAGAAATACGAGATATTTAAGTCATATAAGTAAAGAGATCTATTCAATGATAAGAAAAAGAAAAAACATGAATGGTGATTGGATTGATGATAAAATAGAATTCTGGGTCACGATCAGTGATTCAATTGATGATGAAGAAAGAGAATTCTTAATTCAACTCTTCACCTAAATGACAGAAATAATTTGATGATTACTTTGTATTCTATGAGAAACAAGATATTGCTGACTTAAGCTCTGCTTGGGATTATTGTTGGTACAATAGCTTTTGGAGTAGAGTTTTTCAAAATGATGATTGTTATTTGATAATCATATTTATAAAGTACTTTGAAACTTTAACATATATTTAGTAACTAAAATAAAAAAATATTTTTAGAATAATAAAATGATAATAAAAAAAATATTACATAACATTATATGGTGAAGAATACTATAATATAATATTATATATTATTATGTACATGCATTTATGTATATACATTTTGAAGGTCTTCAAATGTTTGTTTATTATCTCTACTTATAAAAAGAGGAGATCAAGTTTAATAAGATGTTGTTCCTTTTGTAAGAATCAGTGAACGAAATGTTTGTTACACATTGTTTGTTACTCATAAAATAAAATAAAATTTTAAAAAGAACTCCTGAAGGCTACTCATGTGCTTTATTTGCCCTTATTTTACCTCTCTAGAGCATTGCCTCTTCTTCTAGTTCTCCACCCAATCTTCTTATCCTTTCCTCAGCTATTGAAGCCTGAGATGCAATATCATTTTTGATGATACATATAACTGGTAAATATGATATTCTACATAACCTGATATGCCGATGTGAAAACATAATGCAATATGAATATAAATAGAACAATTTGATGATTACTTTGTATTGTGTGAGAAACAAAATATTGCTGATTTAAGCTCTATTTGGGATGTTATTGGTAATAGAGCTTTTGGGAGTAGAGTTTTCTTTGCTATTTAGTAACCATATTTATAAAGTACATTAAAACTTAAACATATATTTGATAACTAAAATAAAAAATACTTTGATATAATAAAATGATAATAAAAGATATTATATAATGTGAATACATATAAAGAATAATATAATATAATATTATATCTTATTATATATTAAAATATTATTATATTATATGATATTATTATCATATAATGTAATACAATATTATAATATCATATAATATTATATTATTATTAATATATTATTATGTTTGATTGTATTATTATAATATAATAATACTGTAATAGATACATTATATGTTTATAATGAAAATATGTTATATTCTAAAAATATTATTATATTATACGATATTATTATCATATCATATAAATAATATTATAATATAATATAGCTATCATATAATATTATTATAATTATATCATATAATATAATATTGTAATATAGTATAGCTATAATATAATAGATAATGTAATATAATGTAATAAATTATATAATTTTATTATAATATAATAATATTACATTATTTTAAATATTATTGCATTAGATTATATTTTATAATATAATAATACTGTAATAGATTATATTATATATTATATATATCATAATATTAATTTATGTTAATATATATATTTATCGTATAATAATATAATATGATATGATATAATATATAATCATGAGATTTATTAGTTGTATTTTAGTCATCTAAAAAATTTTATATAAATTAAAATAATTTTTTAATATCGGTCAAAAAGTACTTTTGGAAAGAAACTCTAAAATGAAGCTTTTTTCAAGTAGATCCTGATCAGCTTTCTAGTATAATCAAAAATATTTTTTGATTTTTTATCAAAAAAGTATTTTTGGAATGTCAAAAGTACTCTTTAGGCACTCCAAAAACCTTTTAAACAAGGCGTTATAGGGGTGAAACTAAATCATCTACTTTCGAATAAAATTAATATCTTTTTTTTTCTTATATGGATGTGGTATTAGATAAGATATCAAATTACATATTTTTTGATAGAATATTAAAGAACAGCGGTATTCACTGTACAAAAAAAAGTACATAACTTATGTACCTCTTTATTCCAATTTGTCCGATATGTCATCCAGAATAGAATTAGTGTTTGTACGATAGTGCCTGATAACATTCCACACCAAATTCCCTGCAATTAAAGTTAATCAAAGGCCAAAATAAGAAAAATACTAGCGTATGTCGGACAATTATAGTGATGTGAATAAAGCATAAATATGGAAATTCTTTGAGGTAACAATCATGAGTTTCTTTCATGTCACATACTATTTAAGCTAGAGGCCCAATAATGGATGATGTTCATACATTCTAGTCTTGAAATCTATTGCTACTGATTGGGACAGGGAATAACCACATGCAATAGTAGGAGAAAGAGAAATGTATTTACCTGAACACCCATGTCAAGCTTATAACCCATTATAAGGCCTAGAGGAATGCCAAATATATAGTAGCAAGCAATGTTCACATATGCGACCAATGCTTGCCACCCTGCTCCAATGGCCACACCTGTTATCATCAGTTATTGCTATTGTTAGGTAATGATAATATCTACATAAGAGACTGAACAATTTCCCAATACTATTGTTTACAACAAATGTTTGTTAGAGAACTACATGATTGAACATTTTATAAATAGCTCAATCTGATGGTAATGAGATTATTCAATATAGTTAGGAAATGGCTAGGTTGTCTAAGTTCACTACAGAAAATACTTTCTCATGCATGGTAAGTTTGCAAGAGACAGTTCTTATGTGATGCAAAGAAAAGATGGAAAATATTGTTCAACATAGGCTCCATAATCTTATAATTACTTGTCTGAAGCTCTTAATGTATCACATCTGTCATGCAATCTCATCTATTAGTCATTTGTATCTTGCTTGAAGACTAGCTGCGCATACCTATGAAATATAGCAACCCAATGCAATAACCCTGCAAGATTTATTTTACGATAGTTTGTATGATGCTATCACATTTCACTACTATTCAATTCATTATTGATCCTAGTATTTTTAAAGCCATGGTCTCTAACATAAATTTCCACGGACTTCAAGGCAAGGATATAATTTGTCCAGGTTCAGATCTACGAAGGAAAACTGCCAGCAATCTGTAACTTTCTATCGAGGCAAACCACCTATACATTTGCCTATTCATGTTTATTTCCATCCAGTACCTTTTTCTCTATATTGTTTAACCAATGCACTCTGTCATTTTAATCCATTAATTTAGGCCAGCTAAGCTTGGCATATATGCCTGTTATTGATAACATCTTGGTCCTTTGCATTTGATAGGATTATAAATAAATCTTGGAGATCAATTTTGTGCATGGTACATATATCCTTGTATTTCACTCTTGCCTATATGAACTAGCTAGAGTTCTTCGTCCCAAATAAACTGACTAAAGATTCATTGGAGCTTCCCTCTATTTTATTTCCTCCTGACAAATGATTTCCCAAGATGGAATTTACCAGCATATAAACTTAAGGATCAAAGCAGTAATATGTAGTTTGCTTTCAAAGCTTTAGCAATAAAATTCATTGTAAAAGGGCTATGAGGCTTCCCACATGAGTGGCATCAAATGACAGAACTAGAATAAGCATAGTTGTATTACAAGTCATTGACATTTTCAATACTGTAAATTCAATCTTGCACTGCTTACTATAAATTACTAACAAAGTTAATCATCTGATTTAGGAGAAATATCATATTATTTTCAATCTGTTACAATACATCATACTAGGTCAAGGAGCAGGATGTATCACATCAAGCCCTTGATCGCTGGTGCATCTTCTGGATATACCATTACTTTGTTACACAACATCGGATTTGATACTCTCCTAATCAAATAATGACCTCAATGAGCAACATGTTAGCATCAATTTTACAAACTTGTTGGTGTTATTTTAGTCACAGATGGCCAGTTTCTTGTCTCAAAATGCCAGTCAAACTCAACTTATTATACATTGTTAAGTTTGATGGGAACACAATTCCTAATTTAGAAGGGATTCAAGGATATTATAAAAATGGATGTGGGTAAAAATGTCATCTAGCTGCCCTTGCTGACTTCAACACTGAGCACACCCTTTTACTAGGTATATTAAATCCATTCTATCATTTATACCTACTAGATGGAATATTCCAGAAATCTCTTAGAAATCTCGCGTCACACATTATAATTTCCCAAATTTTCCTATAGCTTCACTTCTCTTCACCCGCCTCCTCTCCCACACTCACTCGCAACTTAGACATCTAAAATATGTACTGAAACCGATCTCTGTAACTGTATATAAGAGAATCTGACTCTAGTTAGGAGGACTGAATATATCTAGTATAAAATAGAGGCCGCCATTCTCATTCATGTTAACCTCCTCCAAAGATTTTATACATGGTCGAACACCTACTAGTTAATTAATTTCTTACCTCCTCCTCCTCCTTCTCCCTTTTTTTTTTTTTTTAACATATGGTTGATAGAGATTCTAAGTGAACTAAATGTGTTGAGCAGTCCTTTATTTTGATTACAGACCTATAATTTTTTATAAGATGCTTGGTTCTAGACTACCTTGGTTTGCTCTTCATAAAGGTAGAGGTCCCTGCTATTCCTTGCTATCTGCTTCCAATATTAATATGTTAAAATCACTTTATAGGATCTCCATTGTGCAGCAATGTAGTTTGAACGGGGCCTTGCAACCTAATGAATTGCATGCCACCAAATATTCTACCATGGACTTTTCAATCTACCTTGCATATAAGGTTCCTAATTATGTGGTCACATGCATCTATGTTTATGTACATACATATAAATGCAAATATGATGTATAATGTATGTATATGGGTGAGTATACACGCACACACACACTAAGTTTTTGACATGCTTAGGCTATATATATACACACACACACACTAAGACTTTGACATGTTTAGGCTAGATGAATGACATTGGAACCCATACTTTTCAACCAGTGTGAGATAGTTTTAGCTTTCTTGCCCTTACAATGGTGACAAATATCTTTCTAAGATTTATTAGTATCTATTATTTTGACAACATAAAACCCTCTTATATTATCTAAAGTTCTCTGCCATCAATTTATCATCCAAAGGTTAAAATTTTCCTCTAGCAGCTATAAGCTTTCTTTACTTGGATAAAAAAAGCTGCATTAATCAGCAAGTTTGAAAACTCTATAATATTATCATTGTCAACAAATTATGTCTACTCAAGGAGACTAGTTTTATCTTCCATCCAGAAATTCTTCCCATCTTGGTGTACTTAAATGAGTATGAAGTAAAGAAATTATTTTAAGATATCAATAGTATATTCTTACTTTATCAAAAATGTTGTTTCAATAGTGAACTTGCTTTAACTCCTTAAATATGCTAACCATATTATTAATACCAGAAGTACTGAAAGGCATTAATTATCAGCAATTATTTTGAGTTTTATGGCAAGACAATCACTCGTGAAAGCAAAATATTGTTTTTTTTAACAAATTTCCATTCATAGCCCAAATTAAGTGACAAATTACATGATTGAAGCTGTAGTTAAATGAGAAAAAGGAATCAATATTAATCATAGGCTTTAAAGAATTTGACAAGCAAAACATTGACTGTTGGGGTTGTAGAAAAACTAACAGTTAGTTATGCAACAAGTTAAAAATTCTAGAGCAATATGTCCTATGCAACAATACAGGAATTTAATAGATCCATGTGTAAACAATGGATTTGAATGTGCTTAAACAAGCAACATAATATTAGTACATTGGTATTCGACAAAAACTACTAGATTAAAATATGGTGGTTTTGAAAAATAATTATTCGAAGAAATTTGTGATGTTTATACACATATTAATTAGAAGATCTCTTAATCCAACCAAATACCCAAATAACCTATTTTTATATGCAAATTCCAATTCACTATTCTAATCAAATCTCAAGCTATTTATTTTTCGATGCAAGACTTGAGTTTCTCATTACAAAGTGAATTAATTAGTATGTGCCAGAAATTTTTTGTTACTTATCTTAGAAAATCGGTAGGCAGCATATGTAGATTTCAAAATTTTTGAAATACGCATCGGAAAACAAAACGGATTAAACTCCTTAACCCCACATGCAAGAGATCAAATCTAATCCTACCCAATCCTCGAAGAAAACACATATATATAATCTAGAATTTAGAAATAAATATGAGATCTGATCTCATTACCTTGGTGCGATAGATATTCACTGCTTCTGATGATCATGGATTCGTAGATGCTCGAGCCGCACACGTATCCGGCTCTATAGATATCCATTAGGATCAATTTTGAACTAATTTCTCCTTGTAGAATACTCTTTTCTCAAAAAGAATCTTAGCCTTGAGCACTTTAATCAACACCTTGATCTGGACTGCGGGATCAACTCCTTGATCAGCAGTCTTCTTTTTCTTCTCCTCCTCGTTCTTCACTCTTGAAGACAAAGCAGTACCTCTTGGCATGTGAAAAAAGGGGACACCCAACTCTTGGGTGTGGAAAGAAAAAGAGGAGGAGAGGAGGCATGGAGAACAGAGAGAGAGAGAGATTTTTCATCAAAAATCAATTAGCTAGTAACCCTAAAGACATACCCTTTATATAGGCACTATCCTAACACAAAATAGGAATTATTTATATTAAAAGGGTAGATCCTTATTTCATAAGAATCCTCTACCTTTTTAATCTGATTTATTTCAATTAAAATCAGATATAAATGGTATATCATCAGCCCTTTTAAGCATGTCAAGAGGCATCCTAAAAATACATATCAGGTAGTTGGGCACCAACTCTTGGTGCCCCACAATAGGGTTTCTATCCAAATAAGAGGGGGCGTGGCCCCACTCTCTCTCCTCCATGCCATGCCACATAAGAGGGGGTGGGCCCCTCTAGGATTTGGCACCCAATTCCTACCAAAAGAGAAGGAAGGTGCCACCCAATCTTTCATCTATTCCACATTCACACTAAAAGATAATTAAGAGATAAAGAAGAGATAATGTTAGGATAATTATACCAACCAATTGACTTAATCAAATTCTCTTGGGCTCATAATTAAGAGCCCAATTAAATCTAAATAGATTTAGGTTAGGTTCAAGACTATAGACTTGATCAAATAGAAGTTCGAGAAAAATTAGGTTTAACTGTGTGCTAGCATAGTTCTCATAAACCTAATAGGATTTTAATAAATCCTAATCCAATTGGAACTTCATAAGTTTCAATTGATAAATTCGAGATTAAATCTCTTAATTTGTGGCCTCATAGGTTCCATTATATCTGGTAGTGAGATATATTGTGATCTCTATCACAACATCATCGAAACTCTTTTTGATGGATTGAAATATTTTCAATTCTATCCTTCGAGGGCCATCGATCATCAAGATGATGCCTAATAAAACTCACAATCCATCAGTGACACCTAGCAGTATGTAATGACAATCTAATTGAATGAAAGTATGAACTTTTAGGTGCAGTTATCGTATGATTCAGTCCTTCTATCATGAGTCCCAACTTGACGGAGGTCATGGAGAATTCATCAGATCCCATTGTCAGTTATATGCTAGATTGGCTCGACTTGAGTTTATTTATGAATTTCATAGAAACTCTTTTTCAGTATTCACATTTTCTTTGGTCAAAGACTTTTTGAACTCAGTCTCGCAAATCGCATAAGACTTCTTCTTTTCTACCAAGGTCAATAGATTCCATTTAGATGCATTCTACTCTAAATAACGAACCTGAATCTAAGGATCCATATGGCTAGAGATCAAGAGAATATATAGTCAAACCCCATAGCCTCACTTCAAATAGTCAATGACACCGCAGGTCAAAAGACCACTCACACCACTGTAGCATCGAGAAGACCGCTGACGAGTGAATAGACATCCATGTGGTTCTTATGTTGGTCACGCTCAGTGCAAGTTATTCTCTAACAACCATCTGTACCTTCATCCCAGTGTCTCTATACCGCAGACCCAATCTGTCTATAAGGGAGATGAATCGTGCACCAATCTCAAATGGATTGATTATGTCCTCCGTGACGATCCTTCGATTGGAAGCATTTAGAAATTAACCATTAATTAATGTATGTCTCAAATTCTTAACTTTTTAAGAATATACAAAATTATCTTTATTAATTTTTAGGACAAATCATGGACACAAATATGATTGAAATAAAAAGTCCTTTATTGATAATAAAAAGATTATAAGTATAAGTTTAGGTCCTAGAATTATATAATGTGTCAGCCAATAATTAGCTTCTAGGGCACAAATCCAACAACTTATAGTTGGAGATATATGAAAAACAAACTATATTTTTTGATTATTATATGTTATTTCCTTTCAATTCATGGCATAAGTCAATGTCAAAAAATTTTGATAATGCTCATATCTCTAGTATTTCTACTAACAATATTTATCTAGCAATGTTTATGATAGTGATGTTAAAAATTAATCAATCAAAAGGAACAAATCATGATAGAAAAAGAGTATTCTGATAAGTTTTCCTAGAAATCATAAACTAGTATTCCATGAGCATAGCAAGAATTCACATGTAATTATTTTCTTCACATTCTTCACCAATGGGCATTGCAATTATCTTACAAATTTTTAAAAACTTGAATTTTTTTATCTATAAAATCAAATACTACTAAGGACTTTCATGCCCCTACCAAACTATTTTTACTTGATTGAACAAAGATTTTAAAAAAATGTCAAGTAATTTTTGACTTTTATTGTGAAAATATTGTACATTCTATTTATTTCTCATATTTTTGGATTTGATATGTTTGATGGATATGGTTCACAATATCTCTAAAGATATTTTCATTGCAAAGTCTAAGCATAATATTAGTAAATACTTGATGGCATAAGCATAACATGTTGTCAAATAAAGTGTAAATAAAAAGAAAACTATGAAATTTTGTAATTGAGAAGGTGAGTTAAATACCTGAAAGAACAGGTTGAATATTATTGATTACAATCGATATTGCAAGCAATGGAGTGAGAGCATAAACAACCCTTTCACATCATTACTATTTGTAAATGCGGATGGATATTGCTTCCTTGTAATTATCAAGATAAAAGAAAGAAAAATGCCTATGAAGAATGAAGTTATAACAACAACAATAACAGAAAACTTTGCTGTCCTTGGGTGACCTGCTCCCAAGTTCATTAGACACCCTAACACTTAAAAAAAGAAATATATATTAGTATAATTGAATTAATTATATTTTTGAAGATAATATGATTTACAATTCATAGTCAGATTCAAACCTTATTGCTGCATTAGCTCCCATAGCAACCATAACAGTCCATCCAAGAATAGTCATGCTATTAACAAATAAAATTTTCAAATTATAGAGACTATATAGGTCAATTTGATAAACATAGTAAACAAAACGAAAAACTTGTCCTGAATTTGAATGAGATATATGTCATAAATTGAACATAGAGTCTTTAAAATATTCCAAATGTATACCATCATAGAAATTGTAATAAATATTAGTGGCGGATAATGGCAACACATTGAAGCCTATTTAGCATTAGATTTTGGTTCCTTCTTTATTATTTATAGAAGGAAATATAAAGCTTGGTAAAATAGTTTGTGAATCTCCTTTTCCTCTTCATTCATATTATTTCTTTTTTATCCCTGTATTCCTTTTGTTTTTTAGAATGTTCTCTATCTTTTTGTCCTTTGCTCTAATAAATTTTTTTATCATGATAAT